>NC_142640.1:22712954-23028645 GCF_053813885.1 Theobroma cacao | reverse complement strand
CTCAGGAAACGTGAGACTAAAGCCGTCATTTGACATAAAAAGAGCATTTATAGTCACTCTTGCCTTGAAAATCCTTATTACTCCCTTTCAATGGTTTTATAGTTTAATGATTGATTTCAAGTTGAATTTTTTTATTTTTCTTTAAAACAGATTATGATTGTCATGACCCGGAATCTCCCTCAAGCCCATGACAATCGTCGCGACGTCCCGATTGACACTCATTATCCGGAATGACAACCGGAATCCCGCAAGGCTTACATATCAGTTTCTTTCCTTTCTTCTGAGCAATCATTGTTAAATATCGAGTTTTTAGAGAATATATACTATTTTAGATCAAAAACAATCAAAATATAATTTTCGCCACACAAGGGTATTTTGGTCATTTTTTTTTTCAACAATTTCGAAATTGGCTAAAACGTAATATACAAGTACAAAACACATAATTCATATTCAAAATGAGTTTAAAAGTCTAAAATCTTCATTTAAAATGAAATTACGATTATTTGAATATAAAAAGAAAATAAAAGAAATATTAAGGGAAATATTCTATTTTCTTATAAAACAATATTTATAAAGTTATACGTGAATAATTTTTATAGCGTAAAAGCTAAATAAATTTATACATACTGAAATACAGTAAGCCAAAATATTTAATTTAATTTACAATAACAAGAGGGCCCCCGAATAAACAAAAGTAAAGAGGACTGCGAACCTACGGTTGGAAAATGCAGATCCAATGGTAGTCCTCGATGAGATCAGCTATCTACAGTCTATACTGAACCTGAAATGGGTGGAAAGGAGGGTGGTGAGATTATAAAATCCCAATGAGTAAACAGACATTATCATAAATATCTAAAGGCGAGTAAAATGGAGGCAAGTTTAAACAACAAATTTCAACCCATTTCATAATGTTTTCAATTTATTTCTTAAACCATAAAATATTTGTAATTTACCAAAATAGTTGTTAAGGCTTATGTCTTTTATTAAAACAAGGCTCAAGCCAAAACTAATCCTCGGGGATACCTTGGCCGAGGCATCTAACCGAGTTCGCCAAGGGTGTTAAAATATTCACACGTGAAACACATTTTTATTTTTAAAACAAGCAGTCCCTTGGCGTTGGCCGAGTTACACATTCACGTGGGGGTTCGACGTGAAATGAGCTATAATACTACCCCGGGAGTTACCCTCCTCGCCTCTACAACCGGAGTAACTATATAACTGGGTTTACCGTGCCCCTCTAATAGGCAGTCCACGGAAACCCGTCACTGCAGTGACTAACCCACCAATTTTAATAAAATTTCGACAGTATAACGTGGCTTTTATTTATTTATCCAGCCTGCATAGTAAAAACAACTTACATAAATTTCCCAATGCATTCACAAAATATAGCCACATATACTCATTTCTCATAATCCATTCCTAGGAAAATATATATTTTCAAGTCAATTTGCAGCCTCCAATTACTCAATTTCATAATCAATACAATATATTTTTATTTATCACATTTATTCCTAAAACATCAAAAATCCCGTTTTCATTTCATAAAATACATAAAGGGCATTTAAAAATAAACTCTAGATAATTTACAATAATAATAAGTTTACTCACCGTTTGTACAAACTAAAAGCTTTCTAAGCGCCCCGATCACTACTCGTCGGGTACGACTTCTTTGCCTTTTCCAGAAGGCTCTCCTCCTAGACACATTACAAAAATTTACACAATTCATCACATTGATGCTAAATCACTATATAATTAACTTAAATCCAATACTAATGCATGGTATGAAATGCAATAGCCTAAAACGGCTTAAACGCGGTATTAACCTATTTTTGGCACTTTGCTCGATAAATTGCTAACGCGCTCCATTTTAGCTCTAAATCATCCCATTCTCTCTCCAACATTTCTAACCATTAAATATCAGCCAATAACCTTCTAAAAACAACAAAATCAGCTCACTCCCTTCCTTGGAAAATTCGGCCAAAAATTGGACATTAACTCGGTTAATTTTCTACTTTGTTTTTCTATCACGTTTAATCGTTTTTCATCATTTCTCTTCATTTTCCATAGAATAAAATCAATTCATCATCATTGTACAGCATTGAGCATCCAGCCAAGAGTGGGTATTGTGAAAATTTAATGATTTCTTGCCCAATTTAATTTCTAAACACATTTAACTAACTAAAACTATCAATTTAACTAAAAATCAAAACCTAAAAATTTCAATTTCTCTCCCCTAGAATTTCGTCCAGCCCTTGATATCACTTTTTGATCTCTCTCCTCAAGCATGCTAAATGGAAATAAAGGCATAGGAAAGGTAGAAATCAAGCTAAAATCGAAAAATCTTACCGTTAGACGCGTAAACGGTCGAAAACCGCGAATTTCCCTTTGAATTTTCTTGTTTCTCTTTGGTTTTTCTTTTTTTCTTCCTTTCCTCTCTATTTCCTCTCTTGTTCTTCCTTATGGCCGGCCAGCACTTAAAATGGGTTTAAATGGGCTGACTTTTCATTAAAATAATATTATTTAATTTTAAAAATGCCACGTGTCACTTTCCCATTGGCCCATTTTTAAAATTTCATCCATTTGTTTCCAAATTTTCACCATACACTTGTCTCACATATCCATAGCTTAGATAAAATTCTCAGACTTATCCAAAGTCTCGGTGGAGTAATTTTTGAAATTTACACTTTTGCCCCCGTAAAAGTGAAAAATTACATTTTTGCCCAAAAAAATTGAAAAATTGCCCATAGACATATTTTTCATCCCTTATACTCATACCATTCTCCAATTTGTCAAATTTGATCTAAATTCTCTCAAAATCTCAAATTTTGTCCGTGGGTGGCAAAATTACGATTTTGCCCCTACACACCAGAAATCACCAGAATTAAACTTTTTCACTTCCTATCATTAAATTATACTCCAAATAGTCAATATTGGTCAAAAATTTCACACCATGATCAAATTATTATCTTAGGTGGCAAAATGACGATTTTGCCCTTGAATATCAAAATTTCCAATTTTACCCCAAATTAATCCTCGAACTCTGAACAATCATTTTTTAGTCATTTCTTGACTATAAAATATTAAATTTCATCCTACAATTCCTATTTGAACTAGTTCGAGGTTAAATCAACTCAAGTGTACCATTAGGTACAATACCGAATTTCGTCTATTCTTAGGTGTTTTTCCTAGCATAATAACATACTACTCAGTGCATGTATGTCATGACATGTGTTTATAGGGTCAGGTTTTACAATGATTGAATGTTTACCATGGAAAACGTTAAGCTAAAACCCTCTATTAACAAGAAAAGTCCATTTATTGTCGCTCATGCCTTCAAAAGCGTTATTACTCGCTTCGAATGGTTTTATAATCTCATTATTAATTTCAAGTTGAATTTTTTTACATTTTTCGTTAAAACTTATTATAATTGAATGCTTACCTTGGGAAACGTGAGGCTAAAACCCTCTATTAATAAGAAAAGTCCATCTATCGTCACTCATGCCTTCGGAAGCCTTATTACTCGCTTTAAATGGTTTCATAATTTCATTATTGATTTTAAGTTGAATTTTTTTACATTTTTGTTAAAACAGATTATAATTGAATGCTTACCCTGGGAAACGTGAAGCTAAAACCCTCTATTGATAAAAATAAGTCCATTTATCGTCACTTATGCCTTCGAAAGCCTTATTACTCGCTTTAAATGGTTTCATAATTTCATTATTTATTTTAAGCTGAATTTCTTTACATTTTTTTAAAAACAGATTATAATTGAATGTTTACCTCGAGAAACGTTAAGATAAAACCCTCTATTAATAGGAAAAGTTCATTTATTGTCGCTCATGCCTTCAAAAACCTTATTACACGCTTTAAATGGTTTACTAATCTCATTATTAATTTCAAGTTGAATTTTTTTATTTTTAGTCAAAACAGATTATGATTGAATGTTTACCATGGGAAACGTTAAGCTCAAACCCTCTATTAATAGGAAAAGTCCATTTATTGTCACTCATGCCTTCAAAAGCCTTATTACTCGCTTTAAATGGTTTTATAATCTCATTATTGATTTCAAGTTGAATTTTTTTACATGTTTTGATAAAAAAGATTATAATTGAATGCTTACCTTGGGAAACGTGAAGCTAAAACCCTTTATTGATAAGAAAAGTCCATTTACCGTGACTCATGCCTTCGAAAGCCTTATTACTCGCTTTAAATGGTTTCATAATTTCATTATTGATTTTAAGTTGAATTTTTTTACATTTTTTTAAAAAAAGATTATAATTGAATGTTTACCTCAAAAAACGTTAAGCTAAAATCCTATGTTAACAAGAAAAGTCCATTTATTATCGCTCATGCCTTCAAAAGCCTTATTACTCGCTTTAAATGATTTGAAGATTTCATTATTGATTTTAAGTTGAATTTTTTTTACATTTGTTTTGAAACAGATTATAATTAAATTTTTACCTCGGGAAACGTGGGGCTAAAGCCTTCATTTGACATAAAAAGAGCATTTATAGTCACTCATGCCTTCAAAATCCTTATTACTCGCTTTCAATGGTTTTATAGTCTCATTATTGATTTCAAGTGGAATTTTTTTACTTTTTTAGTTAAAACAGAATACGATTGAATGGTTACCACAGGAAACGTTAGGCTAAAACCCTCTATTAACAGGAAAAATCCATCTATTGTCGCTCATGCTTTCAAAAGCCTTATTACTCGCTTTAAAAGGTTTTATAATCTCACTATTGATTTCAAGCTGAATTTTTTTATATTTTTTGTTAAAACAAATTATAATTGAATGCTTACCTTGGGAAACATGAAGCTAAAACCCACTATTGATAAGAAAAGTCCATTTATCGTCACTCATGCCTTCGAAAGCCTTAATACTCGCTTTAAATGGTTTTATAATCTCATTATTGATTTCAAGTTGAATATTTTTAAATTTTTGTTAAAACAGATAATAATTGAATGCTTAACTTGGGAAACGTGAAGCTAAAACCCTCTATTCATAAGAAAAGTTCATTTATCGTCACTTATGCCTTCGAAAGCCTTATTACTCCCTTTAAATGGTTTCACAATTTCATTATTAATTTTAAGTTGAATTTTTTTATATTTTTTTAAAAACAGATTATAATTGAATGTTTACCTCGAGAAACGTGGGGCTAAAGCCCTCATTTGACATAAAAAGAGTATTTGTAGTCACTCATGCCTTCAAAATCCTTATTACACGCTTTCAGTGGTTTTATAGTCGTATTATTGATTTCAAGTGGAATTGTTTTACATCTTTTGTTAAAACAGATTATAATTGAATGTTTACCTCGAGAAACGTTAAGATAAAACCCTCTATTAATAGGAAAAGTCTGTTTATTGTTGCTCATGCCTTCAAAAGCCTTATTACACGCTTTAAATGGTTTACTAATCTCATTATTGATTTTGAGTTGAATTTTTTTATATTTTTTTTAAAACTAATTAAAATTGAATGTTTACCTTGGGAAACGTGGAGCTAAAGCCTTCATTTGACATAAAAAGAGCATTTATAGTCACTCTTGCCTTCAAAATCCATATTAGTCGCTTTCAAATGTTTTATAGTTTCATTATTGATTTCAAGTTGAATTTTTTTATTTTTCTTTGAAACAGATTATGATTGAATGTTTACCATGGGAAACGTTAAGCTAAAACCCTCTATTAACAGGAAAAGTCCATTTATTGTCGCTCATGCCTTCAAAAGCGTTATTACTCGCTTCGAATAGTTTTATAATCTCATTATTGATTTCAAGTTGAATTTTTTTACATTTTTTGTTAAAACTTATTATAATTGAATGCTTACCTTGGGAAACGTGAGGCTAAAACCCTCTATTGATAAGAAAAGTCCATCTATCATCACTCATGCCTTCGAAAGCCTTATTACTCGCTTTAAATGGTTTCATAATTTCATTATTGATTTTAAGTGGAATTTTTTTACATTTTCATTAAAACAGATTATAATTGAATGCTTACCTTGGGAAACGTGAAGCTAAAACCCTCTATTGATAAAAAAAAGTCCATTTATCGTCACTTATGCCTTCGAAAAGCCTTATTACTCGCTTTAAATGGTTTCATAATTTCATTATTAATTTTAAGTTAAATTTTTTTACATTTTTTTTAAAACAGATTATAATTGAATGTTTACCTCGGGAAACGTGGGGCGAAAGCCCTCATTTGACATAAAAAGAGCATTTATAGTCACTCATGCCTTCAAAATCCTTATTACACGCTTTTAGTGGTTTTATAGTCGTATTACTGATTTCAAGTGAAATTGTTTTACATCTTTTGTTAAAACAGATTATAATTGAATGTTTACCTCGGGAAATGTTAAGCTAAAACCCTCAATTAATAGGAAAAGTCCATTTATTGTCGCTCATGCCTTCAAAAGCCTTATTACACGCTTTAAATGGTTTACTAATCCCGTTATTAATTTTGAGTGAATTTTTTTACATTTTTTTAAAACTAATTATAATTGAATGTTTACCTCGGGAAACGTAGGGCTAAAGCCCTCATTTGACATAAAAAGTGCATTTATAGTCACTCGTGCCTCCAAAATCTTTATTACTCACTTTCAATGGTTTTATAGTCTCATTATTAATTTCAAGTTGAATTTTTTTTAGTTTTAGTTAAAACAGATTATGATTGAATGTTTACCATGGGAAACGTTAAGCTAAAACCCTCTATTAATAGGAAAAGTCCATTTATTGTCACTCATGCCTTGAAAAGCCTTATTACTCGCTTTAAGTTGTTTTATAATCTCATTATTGATTTCAAGTTGAGTTTTTTTACATGTTTTGTTAAAACAGATTATAATTGAATGCTTACCTTGGGAAACGTGAAGCTAAAACCCTCTATTGATAAGAAAAGTCCATTTACTGTGACTCATGCCTTCGAAAGCCTTATTACTCGCTTTAAATGGTTTCATAATTTCATTATTGATTTTAAGTTGAATTTTTTTATATTTTTTTAAAAACAGATTATAATTGAATGTTTACCCCAAAAAACGCTAAGCTAAAATCCTCTATTAACAAGAAAAGTCCATTTATTATCGCTCATCCCTTTAAAAGCCTTATTACTCGCTTTAAATAGTTTGAAGATTTCATTATTGATTTTAAGTTGAATTTTTTGTACATTTTTTTTTGAAACCGATTATAATTGAATGTTTACCTCGTGAAACGTGGGGCTAAAGCCTTCATTTGACATAAAAAGAGCATTTATAGTCACTCATGCCTTCAAAATCCTTATTACTCGCTTTCAATCGTTTTATAGTCTCATTATTGATTTCAAGTGGAATTTTTTTACTTTTTTAGTTAAAACAGAATATGATTGAATGTTTACGACGGGAAACGTTAGGCTAAAACCCTCTATGAACAGGAAAAATCTATTTATTGTCGCTCATGCGTTCAAAAGCCTTATTACTCGCTTTAAATGGTTTTATAATCTCATTATTGATTTCAAGCTGAATTTTTTTACATTTTTGTTAAAACAAATTATAATTGAATGCTTACCTTGGGAAACGTGAAGCTAAAACCCACTATTAATAAGAAAAGTCCATTTATCGTCACTCATGCCTTCGAAAGCCTTAATACTCGCTTTAAATGGCTTTATAATCTCATTATTGATTTCAAGTTGAGTATTTTTACATTTTTGTTAAAACAGATTGTAATTGAATGCTTACCTTGGGAAACGTGAAGCTAAAACCCACTATTGATAAGAAAAGTCCATTTATCGTCACTCATGCCTTCGAAAGCCTTAATACTCGCTTTAAATGGTTTTATAATCTCATTATTGATTTCAAGTTGAATATTTTTACATTTTTGTTAAAACAGATTATAATTGAATGCTTACCTTGGGAAACGTGAAGCTAAAACCCTCTATTGATAAGAAAAGTTCATTTATCGTCGCTCATGCCTTCGAAAGCCTTATTACTCGCTTTAAATTGTTTCATAATTTCATTATTGATTTTAAGTTGAATTTTTTTACATTTTTTTTAAAACAGATTATAATTGAATGTTTGCCTCGAAAAAAGTTAAGCTAAAACCCTCTATTAACAAGAAAAGTCCATTTATTATCGCTAATGCCTTCAAAAGCCTTATTACTCGCTTTAAATGGTTTCAAGATTTCATTATTTGATATTAAGTTGAATTTTTTTACATTTTTTTTAAATTGATTATCATTGAATGTTTACCTCGGGAAACGTGGGGCTAAAGCCTTCATTTGACATAAAAAGAGCATTTATAGTCACTCATGCCTTCAAAATCTTTATTACTCGCTTTCGATGGTTTTATAGTCTCAATATTGATTTCTAGTTGAATTTTTTTACATTTTTAGTTAAAACAGAATATGATTGAATGTTTACCACGGGAAATGTTAAGCTAAAACCCTCTATTAATAGGAAAAGTCCATTTATTGTCGCTCATGCCTTCAAAAGCCTTATTACACGTTTTAAATGGTTTCCTAATCTCATTACTGATTTTGAGTTGAATGTTTTTACATTTTTTGTTAAAACAGATTATAATTGAATGCTTACCTTGGGAAACGTGAAGCTAAAACCCACTACTGATAAGAAAAGTCCATTTATCGTCACTCATGCCTTCGAAAGCCTTAATACTTGCTTTAAATGGTTTTATAATCTCATTATTGATTTCAAGTTGAATTTTTTTACATGTTTTGTTAAAACAGATTAGAATTGAATGCTTGACTTGGGAAACGTGAAGCTAAAACCCTCTATTGATAAGAAAAGTCCATTTATTGTCATTCATGCCTTCGAAAGCATTATTACTCGCTTTAAATGGTTTCACAATTTCATTGTTAATTTTAAGTTGAATTTTTTTACGTTTTTTTTAAAACAGATTATAATTGAATGTTTACCTCCGGAAACATGGGGCTAAAGCCCTCATTTGACATAAAAAGAGCATTTATAGTCACTCATGCCTTCAAAATCCTTATTACATGCATTCAATGGTCTTATAGTCATATTATTGATTTCAAGTGGAATTGTTTTACATCTTTTGTTAAAACAGATTATAATTGAATGTTTACCTCGGGAAACGTTAAGCTAAAACCCTCTATTAATAGAAAAAATCTATTTACTGTCGCTCATACCTTCAAAAGCCTTATTACATGTTTTACATGGTTTACTAATCTCATTATTGATTTTGAGTTGAATTCTTTTACATTTTTTTAAAAACTAATTATAATGGAATGTTTACCTCGGGAAACGTGGGGCTAAAGCCCTCATTTGACATAAAAAGATCATTTATAGCCACTCTTGCCTTCAAAATCCTTATTACTCGCTTTCAATGGTTTTATAGTCTCATTATTGATTTCAAATGGAATTTTTTTACATCTTTTGTTAAAACAGATTATAATTGAATGTTTATCTCGAGAAACGTTCAGCTAAAACCCTCTATTAATAGGAAAAGTCCATTTATTGTCGCTCATACCTTCAACAGCCTTATTACACGCTTTAAATGGTTTCCTAATCTCATTATTGATTTTGAGTTGAATTTTTTTACATTTTTTTAAAATTAATTATAATTCAATATTTACCTCGAGAAACGTGGGGCTAAAGCCCTCATTTGACATAAAAAGAGCATTTATAGTCACTCATGTCTTCAAAATCCTTATTACTCGCTTTCAATGGTTTTATAGTCTCATTATTGAGTTCAAGTTGAATTTTTTTACATTTTTAGTTAAAACGGAATATGATTGAATGTTTACCACGGGAAACGTTAAGCTAAAACCCTCTATTAACAAGAAAAGTCCATTTATTGTCGCTCATGCCTTCAAAAGCCTTATTACTCGCTTTAAATGGTTTTATAATCTCATTATTGATTTCAAGTTGAATTTTTTTACATTTTTTGTTAAAACAGATTATAATTGAATGCTTACCTTGGGAAACGTGAAGCTAAAACCCACTATTGATAAGAAAAGTCCATTTATCGTCCCTCATGACTTCGAAAGCCTTAATTCTCGCTTTAAATGGTTTTATAATCTCATTACTGATTTCAAGTTGAATATTTTTACATTTTTGTTAAAACATATTATAATTGAATGCTTACCTTGGGAAACGTTAAGCTAAAACCCTCTATTGATAAGAAAAGTCCATTTACCGTCATTTATGCCTTCGAAAGCCTTATTACTCGCTTTAAATGGTTTCACAAATTCATTATTGATTCTAAGTTGAATTTTTTTACATTTTTTTAAAAACAGATTATAATTGAATGTTTACCTCAGGAAACGTGGGGCTAAAGCCCTCATTTGACATAAAAAGAGCATTTATAGTCACTCATGCCTTCAAAATCCTTATTACACGCTTTCAATAGTCTTATAGTCGTATTAATGATTTCAAGTGGAATTGTTTTATATCTTTTGTTGCAACAGATTATAATTGAATGTTTACCTCGGGAAACGTTAAGCTAAAACCCTCTATTAATAGGAAAAGTCCATTTATTGTCGCTCATGCCTTCAAAAGCCTTATTACACGCTTTAAATGGTTTACTAATCTCATTATTGATTTTGAGTTGAATTTTTTTACATTTTTTTTAAAACTAATTATAATTGAATGTTTACCTCGGGAAACGTGGGGCTAAAGTCCTCATTTGACATAAAAAGAGCATTTATAGTCACTCTTGCCTTCAAAATCCATAATACTCACTTTCAATGGTTTTATAGTCTCATTATTGATTTCATGTTGAATTTTTTTATTTTTAGTTACAACAGATTATAATTGAATGTTTACCATGGGAAACGTTAAGCTAAAACCCTCTATTAACAGGAAAAGTCCATTTATTGTCGCTCATGCCTTCAAAAGCCTTAATACTCGCTTAAATGGTTTTATAATCTCATTATTGATTTCGAGTTGAATTTTTTTACATTTTTTGTTAAAACATATTATAATTGAATGCTTACCTTGGAAAACGTGAAGCTAAAACCCTCTATTGATAAGAAAAGTCCATTTATCGTCACATATGCCTTCGAAAGCCTTATTACTGGCTTTAAATGGTTTCATAATTTCATTATTAATTTTAAGTAGAATTTTTTTACATTTTTTTCTAAAACAGATTATAATTGAATGTTTACCTTGGGAAACGTTAAGCTAAAACCCTCTATTGATAAGTAAAGTCCATTTATCGTCACTTATGCCTTCGAAAGCCTTATTACTCGCTTTAAATGGTTTCATAATTTCATTATTAATTTTAAGTTGAATTTTTTTACACTTTTTTTTAAAACAGATTATAATTGAATGTTTACCTCGGGAAACGTTAAGCTAAAACCCTCTATTGATAAGAAAAGTCCATTTATCGTCACTTATGCCTTTGAAAGCCTTATTACTCGCTTTAAATGGTTTCATAATTTCATTATTAATTTTAAGCTGAATTGTTTTATATTTTTTTTTAAAATAGATTATAATTCAATGTTTACCTCAGGAAACATTACACTAAAACCCTCTATTAACAGAAAAAGTCCATTTATTTTCGCTCATGCCTTCAAAAGCCTTATTACTCTCTTTAAATGGTTTTATGATCTCATTATTGATTTCAAGTTGATTTTTTTTACATTTTATGTTAAAACAGATTATAATTGAATGCTTACCTTGGGAAACGTGTAGCTAAAACCCACTATTGATAAGAAAAGTCCATTTATCGTCACTCATGCCTTCGAAAGCCTTAATACTCGCTTTTAATGGTTTTAGAACCTCATTATTGATTTCAAGTTGAATATTTTTACATTTTTGTTAAAACAGATTATAATTGAATGCTTACGTTGGGAAACGTGAAGCTAAAACCCTCTATTGATAAGAAAAGTCCATTTACCGTGACTCATGCCTTCGAAAGCCTTATTACTCGATTTAAATGGTTTCATAATTTCATTATTGATTTTAAGTTGAATTTTTTTACATTTTTTTAAAAAAAGATTATAATTGAATGTTTACCTCAAAAAACATTAAGCTAAAATCCTCTATTAACAAGAAAAGTCCATTTATTATCGCTCATGCCTTCCAAAGCCTTATTACTCGCTTTAAATGATTTGAAGATTTCATTATTAATTTTAAGTTGAATTTTTTTACATTTTTTTTAAAACAGATTATAATTTTATGTTTACCTCGAGAAACGTTAAGATAAAACCCTCTATTAATAGGAAAAGTCCATTTATTGTCGCTCATGCCTTCAAAAACCTTATTACACGCTTTAAATGGTTTACTAATCTCATTATTAATTTTGAGTTGAATTTTTTTAGATTTTTTTAAAACTAATTATAATTGAATGTTTACCTCGGGAAACGTAAGGGTAAAGCCCTCATTTGACAAAAAAAGTGCATTTATAGTCACTCATGCCTTCGAAATCCTTATTACTCGCTTTCAATGGTTTTATAGTCTCATTATTAATTTGAAGTTGAATTTGTTTATTTTTAGTTAAAACAGATTATGATTGAATGTTTACCATGCGAAACGTTAAGCTCAAACCCTCTATTAATAGGAAAGGTCCATTTATTGTCACCCATGCCTTCAAAAGCTTTATTACTCGCTTTAAATGGTTTTATAATCTCATTATTGATTTCAAGTTGAATTTTTTTACATGTTTTGTTAAAACAGATTATAATTGAATGCTTACCTTAGGAAACGTGAAGCTAAAACCCTCTATTGATAAGAAAAGTCCATTTACCGTGACTCATGCCTTCGAAAGCCTTATTACTCGCTTTAAATGGTTTCATAATTTCATTATTGATTTTAAGTTGAATTTTTTTACATTTTTTTAAAAAAAGATTATAATTGAATGTTTACCTCAAAAAACGTTAAGCTAAAATCCTCTATTAACAAGAAAAGTCCATTTATTATCGCTCATGCCTTCAAAAGCCTTATTACTCGTTTTAAATGATTTGAAGATTTCATTATTGATTTTAAGTTGAATTTTTTTTACATTTTTTTTAAACTGATTATAATTGAATTTTTACCTCGGGAAACGTGGGGCTAAAGTCTTCATTTGACATAAAAAGAGCATTTATAGTCACTCATGCCTTCAAAATCCTTATTACTCGCTTTCAATGGTTTTATAGTCTCATTATTGATTTCAAGTGGAATTTTTTTACTTTTTTAGTTAAAACAGAATACGATTGAATGTTTACCATAGGAAACGTTAGGCTAAAACCCTCTATTAACAGGAAAAATCCATCTATTGTCGCTCATGCCTTCAAAAACCTTATTACTCGCTTTAAATGGTTTTATAATCTCATTATTGATTTCAAGCTGAATTGTTTTATATTTTTTGTTAAAACAAATTATAATTGAATGCTCACCTTGGGAAACATGAAGCTAAAACCCACTATTGATAAAAAAAGTCCATTTATCGTCACTCATGCCTTCGAAAGCCTTAATACTCACTTTAAATGGTTTTATAATCTCATTATTGATTTCAAGTTGAATATTTTTAAATTTTTATTAAAACAGATAATAATTGAATGCTTAACTTGGGAAACGTGAAGCTAAAACCCTCTATTGATAAGAAAAGTTCATTTATCGTCACTTATGCCTTCGAAAGCTTTATTACTCGTTTTAAATGGTTTAACAATTTCATTATTAATTTTAAGTTGAATTTTTTTACATTTATTTAAAAACAGATTATAATTGAATGTTTACCTCGAGAAACGTGGGGCTAAAGCCCTCATTTCACACAAAAAGAGTATTTGTAGTCACTCATGCCTTCAAAATCCTTATTACACGCTTTCAGTGGTTTTATAGTCGTATTATTGATTTGAAGTGGAATTGTTTTACATCTTTTGTTAAAACAGATTATAATTGAATGTTTACCTCGAGAAACGTTAAGATAAAACCCTCTATTAATAGGAAAAGTCCGTTTATTGTCGCTCATGCCTTCAAAAGACTTATTACACGCTTTCAATGGTTTACTAATCTCATTATTGATTTTGAGTTGAACTTTTTTACATTTTTTTTAAAACTAATTAAAATTGAATGTTTACCTTGGGAAACGTGGGGCTAAAGCCCTCATTTGACATAAAAAGAGCATTTATAGTCACTCTTGCCTTCAAAATCCTTATTACGCTTTCAATGGTTTTATAGTTTCATTATTGATTTCAAGTTGAATTTTTTTACTTTTCTTTAAAACAGATTATGATTGAATGTTTACCATGGGAAACGTTAAGCTAAAACCCTCTATTAACAGGAAAAGTCCATTTATTGTCGCTCATGCCTTCAAAAGCGTTATTACTCGCTTCGAATGGTTTTATAATCTCATTATTGATTTCAAGTTGAATTTTTTTACATTTTTTGTTAAAACTTATTATAATTGAATGCTTACCTTGGGAAACGTGAGGCTAAAACCCTCTATTGATAAGAAAAGTCCATCTATCATCACTCATGCCTTTCAAAAGCCTTATTACTCGCTTTAAATGGTTTCATAATTTCATTATTGATTTTAAGTGGAATTTTTTTACATTTTTGTTAAAACAGATTCTAATTGAATGCTTACCTTGGGAAACGTGAAGCTAAAACCCTCTATTGATAAAAACAAAATCCATTTATCGTCACTTATGCCTTCGAAAGCCTTATTACTCGCTTTAAATGGTTTCATAATTTCATTATTAATTTTAAGTTAAATTTTTTTACATTTTTTTTAAAACAGATTATAATTGAATGTTTACCTCGGGAAACGTGGGGCTAAAGCCCTCATTTGACATAAAAAGAGCAATTAGAGTCACTCATGCCTTCAAAATCCTTATTACACGCTTTTAGTGGTTTTATAGTCGTATTACTGATTTCAAGTGAAATTGTTTTACATCTTTTGTTAAAACAGATTATAATTGAATGTTTACCTCGGGAAATGTTAAGCTAAAACCCTCAATTAATAGGAAAAGTCCATTTATTGTCGCTCATGCCTTCAAAAGCCTTATTACACGCTTTAAATGGTTTACTAATCCCGTTATTAATTTTGAGTTGAATTTTTTTACATTTTTTTAAAACTAATTATAATTGAATGTTTACCTCGAGAAACGTAGGGCTAAAGCCCTCATTTGACATAAAAAGTGCATTTATAGTCACTCATGCCTTCAAAATCTTTATTACTCGCTTTCAATGGTTTTATAGTCTTATTATTAATTTCAAGTTGAATTTTTTTATTTTTAGTTAAAACAGATTATGATTGAATGTTTACCATGGGAAACGTTAAGCTAAAACCCTCTATTAACAGGAAAAGTCCATTTATTGTCACTCATGTCTTGAAAAGCCTTATTACTCGCTTTAAGTGGTTTTATAATCTCATTATTGATTTCAAGTTGAGTTTTTTTACATGTTTTGTTAAAACAGATTATAGTTAAATGCTTACCTTGGGATACGTGAAGCTAAAACCCTCTATTGATAAGAAAAGTCCATTTACCGTGACTCATGCCTTCGAAAGCCTTATTACTCGCTTTAAATGGTTTCATAATTTCATTATTGATTTTAAGGTGAATTTTTTTACATTCTTTTAAAAACAGATTATAATTGAATGTTTACCCCGAAAAACGTTAAGCTAAAATCCTCTATTAACAAGAAAAGTCCATTTATTATCGCTCATCCCTTCAAAAGCCTTATTACTCGCTTTAAATGGTTTGAAGATTTCATTATTGATTTTAAGTTGAATATTTTGTACATTTTTTTTGAAACCGATTATAATTGAATGTTTACCTCGTGAAACGTGGGGCTAAAGCCTTCATTTGACATAAAAAGAGCATTTATAGTCACTCATGCCTTCAAAATCCTTATTACTCGCTTTCAATCGTTTTATAGTCTCATTATTGATTTCAAGTGGAATTTTTTTACATTTTTAGTTAAAACAGAATATGATTGAATGTTTACCACGGGAAACATTAGGCTAAAATCCTC
This sequence comes from Theobroma cacao, assembly GCF_053813885.1. Taxonomy (NCBI): domain Eukaryota; kingdom Viridiplantae; phylum Streptophyta; class Magnoliopsida; order Malvales; family Malvaceae; genus Theobroma; species Theobroma cacao. The sequence goes on along the minus strand of NC_142640.1, from coordinate 23,012,744 downwards.
TATTAACAGAAAAAATCCATTTATTGTCGCTCATGCCTTCAAAAGACTTATTACTCGCTTTAAATGGTTTTCTAATCTCATTATTGATTTCAAGCTGAATTTTTTTACATTTTTGTTGAAACAAATTATAATTGAATGCTTACCTTGGGAAACGTGAAGCTAAAACCCACTATTGATAAGAAAAGTCCATTTATCGTCACTCATGCCTTCGAAAGCTTTAATACTCGCTTTAAATGGCTTTATAATCTCATTATTGATTTCAAGTTGAATATTTTTACATTTTTGTTAAAACAGATTGTAATTGAATGCTTACCTTGGGAAACGTGAAGCTAAAACCCACTATTGATAAGAAAATTTCATTTATCGTCACTCATGCCTTCGAAAGCTTTAATACTCGCTTTAAATGGCTTTATAATCTCATTATTGATTTCAAGTTGAATATTTTTACATTTTTGTTAAAACAGATTGTAATTGAATGCTTACCTTGGGAAACGTGAAGCTAAAACCCACTATTGATAAGAAAATTTCATTTATCGTCACTCATGCCTTCGAAAGCCTTAATACTCGCTTTAAATGGTTTTATAATCTCATTATTGATTTCAAGTTGAATATTTTTACATTTTTGTTAAAACAGATTATAATTGAATGCTTACCTTGGGAAACGTGAAGCTAAAACCCTCTATTGATAAGAAAAGTCCATTTATCGTCGCTCATGCCTTCGAAAGCCTTATTACTCGCTTTAAATTGTTTCATAATTTCATTATTGATTTTAAGTTGAATTTTTTTACATTTTTTTAAAAACAGATTATAATTGAATGTTCGCCTCGAAAAAAGTTAAGCTAAAACCTTCTATTAACAAGAAAAGTCCATTTATTATCGCTAATGCCTTCAAAAGCCTTATTACTCGCTTTAAATGGTTTCAAGATTTCATTATTTGATATTAAGTTGAATTTTTTACATTTTTTTAAAACTGATTATCATTGAATGTTTACCTTGGGAAACGTGGGGCTAAAGCCTTCATTTGACATAAAAAGAGCATTTATAGTCACTCATGCCTTCAAAATCTTTATTACTCGCTTTCAATGGTTTTATAGTGTCAATATTGATTTCTAGTTGATTTTTTTTACATTTTTAGTTAAAACAGAATATGATTGAATGTTTACCACGGGAAACGTTCAGCTAAAACCCTCTATTAATAGGAAAAGTCCATTTATTGTCGCTCATGCCTTCAAAAGCCTTATTACACGTTTTAAATGGTTTCCTAATCTCATTACTAATTTTGAGTTGAATGTTTTTACATTTTTTGTTAAAACAGATTATAATTGAATGCTTACCTTGGGAAACGTGAAGCTAAAACCCACTACTGATAAGAAAAGTCCATTAATCGTCACTCATGCCTTCGAAAGCCTTAATACTCGCTTTAAATGGTTTTATAATCTCATTATTGATTTCAAGTTGAATTTTTTTACATGTTTTGTTAAAACAGATTAGAATTGAATGCTTGCCTTGGGAAACGTGAAGCTAAAACCCTTTATTAATAAGAAAAGTCCATTTATCGTCATTTATGCCTTCGAAAGCATTATTACTCGCTTTAAATGGTTTCACAATTTCATTGTTAATTTTAAGTTGAATTTTTTTACGTTTTTTTTAAAACAGATTATAATTGAATGTTTACCTCCGGAAACATGGGGCTAAAGCCCTCATTTGACATAAAAAGAGCATTTATAGTCACTCATGCCTTCAAAATCCTTATTACATGCTTTCAATGGTCTTATAGTCGTATTATTGATTTCAAGTGGAATTGTTTTACATCTTTTGTTAAAACAGATTATAATTGAATGTTTACCTCGGGAAACGTTAAGCTAAAACCCTCTATTAATAGGAAAAGTCCATTTACTGTCGCTCATACCTTCAAAAGCCTTATTACATGTTTTAAATGGTTTAGTAATCTCATTATTGATTTTGAGTTGAATTTTTTTACATTTTTTTAAAAACTAATTATAATGGAATGTTTACCTCAGGAAACGTGGGGCTAAAGCCCTCATTTGACATAAAAAGAGCATTTATAGCCACTCTTGCCTTCAAAATCCTTATTACTCGCTTTCAATGGTTTTATAGTCTCATTATTGATTTCAAATGGAGTTTTTTTACATCTTTCGTTAAAACAGATTATAATTGAATGTTTATCTCGAGAAACGTTCAACTAAAACCCTCTATTAATAGGAAAAGTCCATTTATTGTCGCTCATACCTTCAAAAGCCTTATTACACGCTTTAAATGGTTTCCTAATCTCATTATTGATTTTGAGTTGAATGTTTTTATATTTTTTTAAAATTAATTATAATTGAATATTTACCTCGAGAAACGTGCGGCTAAAGCCCTCATTTGACATAAAAAGAGCATTTATAGTCATTCAATTTCAATGGTTTTATAGTCTCATTATTGAGTTCAAGTTGAATTTTTTTACATTTTTAGTTAAAACGGAATATGATTGAATGTTTACCACGGGAAACGTTAAGCTAAAACCCTCTATTAACAGGAAAAGTCCATTTATTGTCGCTCATGCCTTCAAAAGCCTTATTACTCGCTTTAAATGGTTTTATAATCTCATTATTGATTTCAAGTTGAATTTTTTTACATTTTTTGTTAAAACAGATTATAATTGAATGCTTACCTTGGGAAACGTGAAGCTAAAACCCACTATTGATAAGAAAAGTCCATTTATCGTCACTCATGCCTTCGAAAACCTTAATACTCGCTTTAAATGGTTTTATAATCTCATTACTGATTTCAAGTTGAATATTTTTACATTTTTGTTAAAACAGATTATAATTGAATGCTTACCTTGGGAAACGTTAAACTAAAACCCTCTATTGATAAGAAAAGTCCATTTACTGTCATTTATGCCTTCGAAAGCCTTATTACTCGCTTTAAATGGTTTCACAATTTCATTATTGATTCTAAGTTGAATATTTTTACATTTTTTTTAAAACAGATTATAATTGAATGTTTACCTCAGGAAACGTGGGGCTAAAGCACTCATTTGACATAAAAAGAGCATTTATAGTCACTCATGCCTTTAAAATCCTTATTACACGCTTTCAATAGTCTTATAGTCATATTAATGATTTCAAGTGGAATTGTTTTATATCTTTTGTTGCAACAGATTATAATTGAATGTTTACCTCGGGAAACGTTAAGCTAAAACCCTCTATTAACAGGAAAAGTCTATTTATTGTCGCTCATGCCTTCAAAAGCCTTATTACACGCTTTAAATGGTTTACTAATCTCATTATTGATTTTGAGTTGAATTTCTTTACATTTTTTTTAAAACTAATTATAGTTGAATGTTTACCTCGGGAAACGTGGGGCTAAAGCCCTCATTTGACATAAAAAGAGCATTTATAGTCACTATTGCCTTCAAAATCCATAATACTCGCTTTCAATGGTTTTATAGTCTCATTATTGATTTCATGTTGAATTTTTTTATTTTTAGTTACAACAGATTATGATTGAATGTTTACCATGGGAAACGTTAAGCTAAAACCCTCTATTAACAGGAAAAGTCCATTTATTGTCGCTCATGCCTTCAAAAGCCTTAATACTCGCTTAAATGGTTTTATAATCTCATTATTGATTTCGAGTTGAATTTTTTTACATTTTTTGTTAAAACATATTATAATTGAATGCTTACCTTGGAAAACGTGAAGCTAAAACCCTCTATTGATAAGAAAAGTCCATTTATCGTCACTTATGCCTTCGAAAGCCTTATTACTGGCTTTAAATGGTTTCATAATTTCATTATTAATTTTAAGTTGAATTTTTTTACATTTTTTTTAAAACAGATTATAATTGAATGTTTACCTTGGGAAACGTTAAGCTAAAACCCTCTATTGATAAGTAAAGTCCATTTATCGTCACTTATGCCTTCGAAAGCCTTATTACTCGCTTTAAATTGTTTCATAATTTCATTATTAATTTTAAGTTGAATTTTTTTTACACTTTTTTTTAAAACAGATTATAATTGAATGTTTACCTCGGGAAACGTTAAGCTAAAACCCTCTATTGATAAGAAAAGTCCATTTATCGTCACTTATGCCTTTGAAAGCCTTATTACTCGCTTTAAATGGCTTCATAATTTCATTATTAATTTTAAGCTGAATTGTTTTACATTTTTTTTAAAACAGATTATAATTGAATGTTTACATCGAGAAACATTACGCTAAAACCCTCTATTAACAGAAAAAGTCCATTTATTTTCGCTCATGCCTTCAAAAGCCTTATTACTCGCTTTAAATGGTTTTATAATCTCATTATTGATTTCAAGTTGAATTTTTTTACATTTTTTGTTAAAACAAACTATAATTGAATGCTTACCTTGGGAAACGTGAAGCTAAAACCCACTATTGATAAGAAAAGTCCATTTATCGTCACTCATGCCTTCGAAAGACTTAATACTCGCTTTTAATGGTTTTAGAATCTCATTATTGATTTCAAGTTGAATATTTTTACATTTTTGTTAAAACAGATTATAATTGAATGCTTAGTTTGGGAAACGTGAAGCTAAAACCCTCTATTGATAAGAAAAGTCCATTTATCGTCACTTATGCCTTCGAAAGCCTTATTACTCGCTTTAAATGGTTTCACAATTTCATTATTAATTTTAAGTTGAATTTTTTTACATTTTTTTTAAACAGAATATAATTGAATGTTTACCTCGGGAAACGTGGGGCTAAAGCCTTCATTTGACATAAAAAGAGCATTTATAGTCACTCATGCCTTCAAAATCCTTATTACACGCTTTCAATGGTTTTATAGTCGTATTATTGATTTCAAGTGAAATTGTTTTACATCTTTTGTTAAAACAGATTATAATTGAATGTTTACCTCGGGAAACGTTAAGCTAAAACCCTCTATTAATAGGAAAAGTCCATTTATTGTCGCTCATGCCTTCAAAAGCCTTATTACATGCTTTAAATGATTTACTATTCTCATTATTGATTTTGAGTTGAATTTTTTTACATTTTTTTTAAAACTAATTAAAATTGAATGTTTACCTCGAGAAACGTGAGGCTAAACTCCTTATTTGACATAAAAAGAGCATTTATAGTCACTCCTGCCTTCAAAATCCTTATTACTCACTTTCAATGGTTTTATAGTCTCATTATATATTTCAACTTGAATTTTTTTATTTTTAGTTAAAACAGATTATGATTGATTGTTTACCATGGGAAACGTTAAGCTAAAACCCTCTATTAACAGGAAAAGTCCATTTATTGTTGCTCATGCTTTCAAAAGCCTTATTACTTGCTTTGAATGGTTTTATAATCTCATTATTGATTTCAAGTTGAATTTTTTTACATTTTTTGTTAAAACTTATTATAATTGACTGCTTAGCTTGGGAAACGTGAAGCTAAAACCCTTTATTGATAAGAAAAGTCCATTTATTTTCGCTCATGCCTTCAAAAGCCTTATTACTCGCTTTAAATGTTTTTATAATCTCATTATTGATTTCAAGTTGAATATTTTTACATTTTTGTTAAAACAGATTATAATTGAATGCTTACCTTGGGAAACGTGAAGGTAAAACCCTCTATTTATAAGAAAAATCCATTTATCGTCATTTACGCCTTCGAAAGCCTTATTACTCGCTTTAAATGGTTTCATAATTTGATTATTGATTTTAAGTTGAATCTTTTTACATTTTTTTAAAAACAGATTATAATTGAATGTTTACCTTGAAAAACATTAAGCTAAAACCCTCTATTAACAAGAAAAATCCATTTATTATCGCTCATGCCTTCAAAAGCCTTATTACTCGCTTTAAATGGTTTGAAGAGTTCATTATTGATTTTAAGTTGAATTTTTTTTTACATTTTTTTTGAAACTGATTATAATTGAATGTTTACCTCAGGAAACGTGGGCCTAAAGCCTTCATTTGACATAAAAAGAGCATTTATAGTCACTCATGCCTTCAAAATCCTTATTACTCGCTTTCAATGGTTTTATAGTCTCATTATTGATTTCAAGTGGAATTGTTTTACATTTTTAGTTAAAACAGAATATGATTGAATGTTTACCATGGGAAACGTTAGGCTAAAACCCTCTATTAACAGAAAAAATCCATTTATTGTCGTTCATGCCTTCAAAAGCCTTATTACTCGCTTTAAATGGTTTTATAATCTCATTATTGATTTCAAGCTGAATTTTTTTATATTTTTTGTTAAAATAAATTATAATTGAATGCTGACCTTGGGAAATGTGAAGCTAAAACCCACTATTGATGAGAAAAGTCCATTTATCGTCACTTATGCCTTCGAAAGCCTTAATAGTCGCTTTAAATGGTTTTATAATCTCATTATTGATTCCAAGTTGAATTTTTTTATATTTTTGTTAAAACCGATTATAATTGAATGCTTACCTTGGGAAACGTGAAGCTAAAACCCACTATTGATAAGAAAAGTCCATTTATCGTCACTTATGCCTTCGAAAGCCTTATTACTCGCTTTAAATGGTTTCATAATTTCATTATTAATTTTAAGTTGAAATTTTTTGCATTTTTCGTTAAAACTTATTATAATTGATGCTTACCTTGGGAAACGTGAGGCTAAAACCCTCTATTGATAAGAAAAGTCCATCTATCGTCACTCATGCTTTCGAAAGCTTTATTACTTGCTTTAAATGGTTTCATAATTTCATTATTGATTTTAAGTTGAATTTTTTTACATTTTTGTTAAAACAGATTATAATTGAATGCTTACCTTGGGAAACGTGAAGCTAAAACCTTTTATTGATAAGAAAAGTCCATTTATTGTCATTTATGCCTTCGAAAGCCTTATTACTCGCTTTAAATGGTTTCGCAATTTCATTATTAATTTTAAGTTGAATTTTTTTACATTTTTCTTAAAACAGATTATAATTGAATGTTTACCTCAGAAAACATGGGGCTAAAGCCCTCCTTTGACATAAAAAGAGCATTCATAGTCACTCATGCCTTCAAAATCCTTATTACACGCTTTCAATGGTCTTAACTCGTATTATTGATTTCAAGTGGAATTGTTTTACATCTTTTGTTAAAACAGATTATAATTGAATGTTTACCACGGGAAACGTTAAGCTAAAACCCTCTATTAATAGGAAAAGTCCATTTATTGTCGTTCATGCCTTCAAAAGCCTTATTACACGCTTTAAATGATTTGCTAATCTCATTATTGATTTTGAGATGAATTTTTTTACATTTTTTTTAAAACTAATTAAAATTGAATGTTTACCTCGGGAAACGTGAGGCTAAAGCTCTCATTTGACATAAAAAGAGCTTTTATAGTCACTCCTGCCTTCAAAATCCTTATTACTCACTTTCAATGGTTTTATAGTCTCATTATATATTTCAACTTGAATTTTTTTTTTTTAGTTACAACAGATTTTGATTGAATGTTTACCATGGGAAACGTTAAGCTAAAACCCTCTATTAACAAGAAAAGTCCATTTATTGTCGCTCATGCTTTCAAAAGTCTAATTACTCGCTTTGAATGGTTTTATAATCTCATTATTAATTTCAAGTTGAATTTTTTGGCATTTTTTGTTAAAACTTATTATAATTGAATGCTGATCTTGGGAAACGTGAAGCTAAAACCCTCTATTGATAAGAAAAGTCCATCTATTGTCACTCATGCCTTCGAAAGCCTTATTACTCACTTTAAATGGTTTCATAATTTCATTATTGATTTTTAGTTGAATTTTTTTACTTTTTTGTTAAAACTGATTATAATTGAGTGCTTACCTCGGGAAACGTGAAGCGAAATCCCTCTATTGATAAAAAAAGTCCATTTATCGTCGCTTCTGCCTTCGAAAGCCTTATTACTCGCTTTAAATGGTTTCATAATTTCATTATTAATTTTAAGTTGAATTTTTTTACATTTTCTTTAAAACAGATTATAATTGAATGTTTACCTCGGGAAACATGGGGCTAAAGCCCTCATTTCACATAAAAAGAGCATTTATAGTCACTCATGCCTTCAAAATCTTTATTACACGCTTTCAATGGTTTTATAGTCGTATTATTGATTTCAAGTGGAATTGTTTTACATCTTTTGCTAAAACAGATTATAATTGAATGTTTACGTCGGGAAACGTTAAGCTAAAACCCTCTATTAATAGGAAAAGTCCATTTATTGTCGCTCATGCTTTCAAAAGCCTTATTACACGCTTTAAATGGTTTACTAATCCCATTATTAATTTTGAGTTGAATTTTTTTACATTTTTTGTTAAAACAGATTATAATTGAATGCTTACCTTGGGAAACGTGAAGCTAAAACCCTCTATTGATAAGAAAAGTCCATTTATCATCTCTTATGCCTTCGAAAGCCTTATTCCTCGCTTTAAATGGTTTCATAATTTCATTATTAATTTTAAGTTGAATTTTTTCACATTTTTTTAAAAACAGATTATAATTGAATGTTTATCTCGGGAAACGTTGGGCTAAAGCCCTCATTTGACATAAAAAGAGCATTTATAGTCACTCATGCCTTCAAAATCCTTATTACACGCTTTAAATGGTTTTATAGTCGTATTATTGATTTCAAGTGGAATTGTTTTACATCTTTTGTTAAAACAGATTACGATTGAATGTTTACCATGGGAAACGTTAAAGTAAAACCCTCTATTAATAGGAAAAGTCCATTTATTGTCGCTCATGCCTTCAACAGCCTTATTACACGCTTTAAATGGTTTACTAATCCTATTATTAAGTTTGAGTTGAATTTTTTTACATTTTTTGTTAAAACAGATTATAATTGAATGCTTACCTTGGGAAACGTGGAGCTAAAACCCTCTATTGATAAGAAAAGTCCATCTATCGTATCTTATACCTCGAAAAACGTTAAGCTAAAACCCTCTATTAACAAGAAAAGTCCATTTATTATCGCTCATGCCTTCAGATGCCTTATTACTCGCTTTAAATGATTTGAAGATTTCATTATTGATTTTAAGTTGAATTATTTTATATATTTTTTTAAACTGATTATAATTGAATGTTTACCTCGGGAAACGTGGGGTTAAAGCCTTCATTTGACATAAAAAGAGCATTTATAGTCACTCATGCCTTCAAAATCCTTATTACTCGCTTTCAATGGTTTTATAGTCTCATTATTGATTTCAAGTGGAATTTTTTTACATTTTTAGTTAATACAGAATATGATTGAATGTTTACCACGGGAAACGTTAAGCTAAAACCCTCTATTAACAGGAAAAGTTCATTTATTGTCGCTCATGCCTTCAAAAGCCTTATTAGTCCCTGTAAATGGTTTTATAATCTCATTATTGATTTCAAGTTGAATTTTTTTACATTTTCTGTTAAAATAGATTATAATTGAATGCTTAACTTGGGAAACGTGAAGCTAAAACCCTTTATCGATAAGAAAAGTCAATTTATCGTCACTTATGCCTTCGAAAGCCTTATTACTCGCTTTAAATGGTTTCATAATTTCAATATTAATTTTAAGTTGAATTTTTTTACATTTTTTTAAAAATAGGTTATAATTGAATGTTTACCTCGAGAAACGTTAAGCTAAAACCTTCTATTAACAGGAAAAGTCCATTTATTATCGCTCATGTCTTCAAAAGCCTTATTACTCGCTTTAAATGTTTTCATGATCTCATTATTGATTTTAAGTTGAATTTTTTTATATTTTTTAAAAAACTTATTATAATTGAATGTTTACCTCGGGAAACATGGGGCTAAAGCCTTCATTTGACATAAAAAGAGCATTTATAGTCACTCATGCCTTCAAAATCCTTATTACTCACTTTCAATGGTTTTATAGTCTCATTATTGATTTCAAGCGGAATTTTTTTACATCTTGTGTTAAAACAGAATATAATTGAATGTTTACCTCGGGAAACGTTACGCTAAAACCCTATATTAATAGGAAAAGTCCATTTATTGTCGCTCATGCCTTCAAAAGCCTTATTACTCGCATTAAATGGTTTTATAATCTCATTATCGATTTCAAGTTGAATTTTTTTACATTTTTTGTTAAAACAGATTATATTTGAATGCTTGCGTTGGGTAACATGAAGCAAAAATCCTCTATTGACAAGAAAAGTGCATTTATTGTCGCTCATCCCTTCAAAAGCCTTATTACTCGCTTTCAATGGTTTTATAATCTCATTATTGATTTCAAGTTGAATTTTTTTACATTTTTTGTTAAAATAGATTATAATTGAATGCTTATCTTGGGAAACGTGAAGCTAAAACCCTCTATTGACAAGAAAAGTCAATTTACTGTCACTCATGCCCACAAAAGCCTTATTACTCGCTTTAAATGGTTTTATAATCTCATTATTGATTTTAAGTTGAATTTTTTTACATTTTTATTTAAAACAGATTATAATTGAAAGTTTACCTCGGGAAACGTTAAGCTAAAACCCTCTATTAGTAGGAAAAGTCCATTTATTGTCGCTCATGCCTTCAAAAGCCTTATTACTCGCATTAAATGGTTTTATAATCTCATTATCGATTTCAAGTTGAATTTTCTTACATTTTCTATTAAAACATATTATAATTGACTGCTTGCGTTGGGTAACATGAATCAAAAACCCTCTATTGACAAGAAAAGTGCGTTTATTGTCGCTCATGCCTTCAAAAGCCTTATTACTCGCATTAAAGAGTTTTATAATCTCATCATCGATTTCAAGTTGAATTTTTTTACATTGTTTGTTAAAACAGATTATAATTGAATACTTGCCTTGGGTAACATGAAGCTAAAACTCTCTATTGGCAAGAAAAGTCCATTTATTGTCGCCCATGCCTTCAAAAGCCCTATTACTCGCTTTAAATGGTTTTATAATCTCATTATTGATTTTAAGTTGAACTTTTTTACATTTTTTCTTAAAAAAGAATATAATTGAATGTTTACCTCGGGAAACGTTAAGCTAAAACCCTCTATTAATAGGAAAAGTCTTTTTATTGTCGCCCATGCCTTCAAAAGCCTTATTACTCGCTTTAAATGGTTTTATAATCTCATTATTGATTTTAAGTTGAAATTTTTTATATTTTTATTTAAAACAGATTATAATTGAATATTTACCTCGGAAAACGTTAAGCTAAAACGCTCTATTGATAGGAAAAGTCCATTTATTGTCGCTCATGCCTTCAAAAGCTTTATTACTCGCATTAAATGGTTTTATAATCTCATTATCGATTTCGAGTTGAATTGTTTTACATTTTTTGTTAAAACATATTATAATTGAAAGCTTGCGTTGGGTAACATGAAGCAAAAACCCTCTATTGACAAGAAAAGTGCATTTATTGTCGCTCATCCCTTCAAAAGCCTTATTACTCGCTTTAAATAGTTTTATAATCTCATTATCGATTTTAAGTTGAATTTTTTTACATTTTTTCTTAAAACAGAATATAATTGAATGTTTACCTCGAGAAACGTTAAGCTAAAACCCTCTATTAATAGGAAAAGTCTATTTATTGTCGCTCATGCCTTCAAAAGCCTTATTACACGCTTTAAATGGTTTCCTAAACTCATTATTGATTTTAAGTTGAATTTTTTTCATTTCTTTTCAAACGTATTATAATTGAATGTTTACCTCAGGAAACGTGGGGCTAAAGCCTTCATTTGACATAAAAATAGCATTTATAGTCACTCATGCCTTCAAAATCATTATTACTCGCTTTCAATGGTTTTATAGTCTCATGATTGATTTCAAGTGGAATTTTTTTACATCTTGTGTTAAAACAGATTATAATTGAATGTTTACCTCGGGAAACGTTAAGCTAAAACCCTCTATTAATAGGAAAAGTCCATTTATTGTCGCTCATGCCTTCAAAAGCCTTATTACACGCTTTAAATGGTTTCCCAATCCCATTATTGATTTTGAGTTGAATTTTTTTATATTTTTTTAAAACTAATTATAACTGAATATTTACCTCGGGAAACGCGGGGCTAAAGCCCTCATTTGACATAAAAAGAGCATTTATAGTCACTCATGCCTTCAAAATCCTTATTACTCGCTTTCAATGGTTTTATAGTTTGATTATTGATTTCAAGTTGAATTTTTTTATTTTTAGTTAAAACAGATTATGATTAAATGTTTACCATGGGAAACGTTAAGCTAAAACCCTCTATTAATAGGAAAAGTCCATTTATTATTGCTCATGCCTTCAAAAGCCTTATTACTCGCTTTAAGTGGTTTTATAATCTCATTATAGATTTCAAGTTGAATTTTTTTACATTTTTTGTTAAAACAGATTATAATTGAATGCTTACCTTGGGAAACGTGAAGCTAAAACCCTCTATTGATAAGAAAAGTCCATTATTCGTCACTCATGCCTTCGAAAACCTTATTACTCGCTTTAAATAGTTTCATAATTTCATTATTGATTTTAAGTTTAATTTTTTTACATTTTTTTTAAAACAGATTATAATTGAATGTTTACCTCGGGAAACGTTAAGCTAAAACCCTCTATTAACAGGAAAAGTCCATTTATTATCGCTCATGCCTTCAAAAGCCTTATTACTCGCTTTAAAAGTTTTCATGATCTCATTATTGATTTTAAGTTGAATCATTTTATATATTTTTTTAAAATAGATTAAAATTAAATGTTTACCTCAGGAATCATTGGGCTAAAGCCCTCATTTGACATAAAAAGAGCATTTACAGTCATTCATGCCTTCAAAATCCTTATTACTAGCTTTCAATGGTTTTATAGTCTCATTATTGATTTCAAGTTGAATTGTTTTACATTTTTAGTTTAAACAGATTAAAATTGAATATTTACCTCGGGAAACGTTTAGCTAAAACCCTCTATTAACAGGCAAAGTCCATTTATTGTCACTCATGCCTTCAAAAGCCTTATTACTCGCCTTAAATGGTTTTATAATCTCGTTATTGATTTCAAGTTGAATTTTTTTACATTTTTTGTTAAAATAGATTATAATTGAATGCTTACCTTGGGAAACGTTAAGCTAAAACCCTCTATTGACAAGAAAAGTCCATTTACTGCCACTCATGCTTACAAAAGCCTTATTACTCGCTTTAAATGGTTTTAGAATCTCATTATTGATTTTAAGTTGAATTTTTTTACATTTTTATTTTAAATAGATTAAAATTGAATGTTTACCTCGGGAAACGTTAAGCTAAAACCCTCTATTAATAGGAAAAGTCCATTTATTGTCGCTCATGCCTTCAAAAGCCTTATTACTCGCATTAAAGAGTTTTATAATCTCATCATCGATTTCAAGTTGAATTTTTTTACATTTTTTGTTAAAACAGATTATAATTGAATGCTTGCCTTGGGTAACATGAAGCTAAAACTCTCTATTGGCAAGAAAAGTCCATTTATTGTCGCCCATGCCTTCAAAAGCCCTATTACTCGCTTTAAATAGTTTTATAATCTCATTATTGATTTTAAGTTGAATTGTTTTACATTTTTTCTTAAAACAGAATATAATTGAATGTTTACCTCGGGAAACGTTAAGCTAAAACCCTCTATTAATAGGAAAAGTCTTTCTATTGTCGCTCATGCCTTCAAAAGCCTTATCACACGCTTTAAATGGTTTCCTAATCTCGTTATTGATTTTAAGTTGAATTTTTTTCATTCCTTTTAAAACTGATTATAATTGAATATTTACCTCGGGAAACGTGAGGCTAAAGCCTTCCTTTCACATAAAAAGAGCATTTATAGTCACTCATGCCTTCAAAATCCTTATTACTCGCCTTCAATGGTTTTATAGTCTCATTATTGATTTCAAGTGGAATTTTTTTACATCTTGAGTTAAAACAGATTATAATTGAATGTTTACCTCGGGAAACGTTAAGCTCAAACCCTCTATTAATAGGAAAAGTCCATTTATTGTCCCTCATGCCTTCAAAAGCCTTATTACACGCTTTAAATGGTTTCCTAATCTCATTATTGATTTTGAGTTGAATTTGTTTACATTTTTTTAAAACTAATTATAACTGAATATTTAACTCTGGAAACGTGGGGCTAAAGCCCTCATTTCACAGAAAAAGAGCATTTATAGTCACTCATGCCTTCAAAATCCTTATTACTCGCTTTCAATGGTTTTATAGTCTCATTATTGATTTCAAGTTGAATTTTTTTACATTTTTAGTTGAAACAGATTAAAATTGAATGTTTACCTCGGGAAAAGTTAAGCTAAAACCCTCTATTAACAGGAAAAGTCCATTTATTGTCACTCATGCCTTCAAAAGCCTTATTACTCGCTTTAAATGGTTTTATAATCTCATTATTGATTTCAAGTTGAATTTTTTTACATTTTTTGTTAAAATAGATTATAATTGAATGTTTATCTTGGGAAACGTGAAGCAAAAACCCTCTATTGACAAGAAAAGTCCATTTACTATCACTCATGCCCACAAAAGCCTTATTACTCGCTTTAAATGGTTTTATAATCTCATTATTGATTTTAAGTTGAATTTTTTTACATTTTTATTTAAAACAGATTATAATTGAAAGTTTACCTTGGGAAACGTTAAGCTAAAACCCTCTATTAGTAGGAAAAGTCCATTTATTGTCGCTCATGCCTTCAAAAGCCTTATTACTCGCATTAAATGGTTTTATAATCTCATTATCGATTTCAAGTTGAATTTTTTTACATTTTTTGTTAAAACATATTATAATTGAATGCTTGCGTCGGGTAACATGAAGCAAAAACCCTCTATTGACACGAAAAGTGCATTTATTGTCGCTCATGCCGTCAAAAGCCTTATTACTCGCATTAAAGAGTTTTATAATCTCATCATCGATTTCAAGTTGAATTTTTTTACATTTTTTGTTAAAACAGATTATAATTGAAAACTTGCATTTGGTAACATGAAGCTAAAACCCTCTATTGACAAGAAAAGTCCATTTACTGTCACTCATGCCTACAAAAGCCTTATTACTCGCTTTAAATGGTTTTATAATCTCATTATTGATTTTAAGTTGAATTTTTTTACATTTTTTTTAAAACAGATTATAATTGAAAGTTTACCTCGGGAAATGTTAAGCTAAAACCTTGTATTAATAGGAAAAGTCCATTTATTATCGCTCATGCCTTCGAAAGCCTTATTACTTGCATTAAATGGTTTTATAATCTCATTATCGATTTCAAGTTGAATTTTTTTACATTTTTTGTTAAAAGAGATTATAATTGAAAGCTTGCATTGGGTAACATGAAGCTAAAACCCTCTATTGATAAGAAAAGTCCATTTACTGTCACTCATGCCTACAAAAGCCTTATTACTCTCTTTAAATGGTTTTATAATCTCATTATTGATTTTAAGTTGAATTTTTTTACATTTTTCTTAAAACTGATTGTAATTGAATGTTTACCTCGGGAAACATGGGGCTAAAGCCTTCATTTGACATAAAAAAGCATTTATAGTCACTTATGCCTTCAAAATCCTTATTACTCGATTTGAATGGTTTTATAGTCTCATTATTGATTTCAAATGGAATTTTTTTACATCTTTTGTTAAAACAGATTATAATTGAATGTTTACCTTGGGAAACGTTAAGCTAAAACCCTCTATTAATAGGAAAAGTCCATTTATTGTCGCTCATGCCTTCAAAAGCCATATTACACGATTTAAATGGTTTCCTAATCTCATTATTGATTTTGAGTTGAATTTTTTTACATTTTTTTTTAAAACAGATTATAATTGAATGCTTACCTTGGGAAACGCGAAGCTAAAACCCTCTATTGATAAGAAAAGTCCATTTATCGTCTCTTATGCCTAGGAAAACGTTATTACTCGCTTTAAATGGTTTCATAATTTCATTATTAATTTTAAGTTAAATTTTTTTACATTTTTTCTTAAAATAGAATATAATTGACTGTTTACCTCGGGAAACGTTAAGCTAAAACCCTCTATTAATAGAAAAAGTCTATTTATTGTCGCTCATGCCTTCAAGAGCCTTATTACACGCTTTACATGGTTTCCTAATCCCATTATTGATTTTAAGTTGAATTTTTTTACATTTTTTTCAAAACTGATTATAATTGAATGTTTACCTCTGGAAACATGGGGCTCAAGCCTTCATTTGACATAAAAAGAGCATTTATAGTCACTCATACCTTCAAAATCCTTATTACTCGCTTTCAATTGTTTTATAGTCTCATTATTGATTTCAAATGGAATTTGTTTACACCTTTTGTTAAAACAGATTACAATTGAATGTTTAGCTCGGGAAACGTTCAGCTAAAACCCTCTATTAATAAGAAAAGTCCATTTATTATCGCTCATACCTTCAGAAGCCTTATTACACGCTTTAAATGGTTTCCTAATCTCATTATATATTTTAAGTTGAATTTTTTTACATTTTTTGTTAAAACAGATTATAATTGAATGCTTACCTTGGGAAACGTGAAGCTAAAACCCTCTATTGATAAGAAAAGTCCATTTATCGTTACTCATGCCTTCAAAAACCTTATTACTCGCTTTAAATGGTTTCCTAATCTCATTATTGATTTTGAGTTGAATTTTTTTACATTTTTTGTTAAAACAGATTATAATTGAATTCTTACTTTGGGAAACGTGAAGCTAAAACACTCTATTGATAAGAAAAGTCCATTTATCGTCACTTATGCCTTCGAAAGCCTTATTACTCGCTTTAAATGGTTTCATAATTTCATTATTAATTTTAAGTTGAATTTTTTTGCATTTTTTCTTAAAATAGAATATAATTGAATGTTTACCTCGGGAAACGTTAAGCTAAAACCCTCTATTAATAGGAAAAGTCTATTTATTGTCGCTCATGCCTTCAAAAGCCTTATTACACGCTTTAAATGGTTTCCTAATCTCATTATTGATTTTGAGTTGAATTTTTTTATATTTTTTTAAAACTAATTATAATGAAATGTTTACCTCGGAAAAGGTGGGGCTAAAGCCCACATTTGACATAAAAAGAGCATTTATAGTCACTCATGCCTTTAAAATCCTTATTACTCGCTTTCAATGGTTTTATAGTCTCATTATTGATTTCAAGTGGAATTTTTTTACATCTTGTGTTAAAACAGATTGTAATTGAATGTTTACCTCGGGAAATGTTAAGCTAAAACCCTCTATTAATAGGAAAAGTCCATTTATTGTCGCTCATGCCTTCAAAAGCTTTATTACACGCTTTAAATGGTTTCCTAATCTCATTATTGATTTTGAGTTGAATGTTTTTACATTTTTTTAAAACTAATTATAATTGAATGTTTACCTCAGAAAACGTGGGGCTAAAGCCCACATTTGACATAAAAAGAGCATTTATAGTCACTCATGCCTTCAAAATCCTTATTACTCGCTTTCAATGGTTTTATAGTCTCATTATTGATTTCAAGTGGAATTTTTTTACATCTTTTGTTGAAACAAATTATAATTGAATGTTTACCTCGAGAAACATTAAGCTAAAACCCTCTATTAATAGGAAAAGTCCATTTACTATCGCTTATGCCTTCAAAAGCCCTATTAAACGCTTTAAATGGTTTACTAATCTCATTATTGATTTTGAGTTGAATGTTTTTACAGTTTTTTAAAACTAATTATAATTAAATGTTTACCTCGAAAAACGTGGGGCTAAAGCCCACATTTGACATAAAAAAAGCATTTATAGTCACTGATGCCTTTAAAATCCTTATTACTCGCTTTCAATGGTTTTATAGTCTCATTATTGATTTCAAGTGGAATTTTTTTACATCTTGCGTTTAAACCGATTGTAATTGAATGTTTACCTCAGGAAATGTTAAGCTAAAACCCTCTATTAATAGGAAAAGTCTATTTATTGTCGCTCATGCCTTCAAAAGCCTTATTACACGCTTTAAATGGTTTCCTAATCTCATTATTGATTTTGAGTTGAATGTTTTTATATTTTTTTAAAACTAATTATAATTGAATGTTTACCTCGAAAAACGTGGGGCTAAAGCCCACATTTGACATAAAAAGAGCATTTATAGTCACTCATGCCTTCAAAAACAGATTATGATTGAATGTTTACCATGGGAAACGTTAAGCTAAAACCCTCTATTAATAGGAAAAGTCCATTTATTGTCGCTCATGCCTTCAAAAGCATTATTACTCGCTTTAAATGGTTTTATAATCTCATTATAGATTTCAAGTTGAATTTTTTTACATTTTTTGTTAATTCAGATTAAAATTGAATGCTTACCTTGGGAAACGTGAAGTTAAAACCCTCTATTGACCAGAAAAGTCCATTTACTGTCACTCATGCCTACAAAAGCCTTATTACTCGCTTTAAATGGTTTTATAATCTCATTATTGATTTTAAGTTGAACGTTTTTACATTTTTTTAAAAATTGATTGTATTTGAATGTTTACTTCAGAAAACATGGGGCTAAAGCCTTCATTTGACATAAAAAGAGCATTTATAGTCACTTATGCCTTCAAAATCATTATTACTCACTTTGAATGGTTTTATAGCCTCATTATTGATTTCAAATGGAATTTTTTTACATCTTTTGTTAAAACAGATTATAATTGAATGTTTACCTCGGGAAACGTTAAGCTAAAACCCTCTATTAATAGGAAAAGTCCATTTATTGTAGCTCATGCCTTCAAAAGCCTTATTACACGCTTTAAATGGTTTCCTAATCTCATTATTGATTTTGAGTTGAATTTTTTTACATTTTTTGTTAAAACAGATTATAACTGAAAGCTTACCTTGGGAAACGTGAAGCTAAAACCCTCTATTGATAAGAAAAGTCCATTTATCGTCTCTTATGCCTTATTACTCACTTTAAATGGTTTCATAATTTCATTATTAATTTTAAGTTGAATTTTTTTACATTTTTTCTTAAAATAGAATATAATTGAATGTTTACCTCGGGAAACGTTAAGCTAAAACCCTCTATTAATAGGAAAAGTCTATTTATTGTCGCCCATGCCTTCAAAAGCCTTATTACACGCTTTAAATGGTTTCTTAATCTTATTATTGATTTTGAGTTGAATTTTTTTACATTTTTTTAAAACAAATTATAATTAAATTTTTACCTCGGAAAACGTGGGGCTAAAGCGCACATTTGACATAAAAAGAGCATTTATAGTCACTCATGCCTTTAAAATCCTTATTACTCGCTTTCAATGGTTTTATAGTCTCATTATTGATTTCAAGTGGAATTTTTTTACATCTTGTGTTAAAACAGATTGTAATTGAATGTTTACCTCGGGAAATGTTAAGCTAAAACCCTCTATTAATAGGAAAAGTCCATTTATTGTCGCTCATGCCTTCAAAAGCTTTATTACACGCTTTAAATGGTTTCCTAATCTCATTATTGATTTTGAGTTGAATTTGTTTACATTTTTTTAAAACTAATTATAATTGAATGTTTACCTCGAAAAACGTGGGCCTAAAGCCCACATTTGACATAAAAAGAGCATTTATAGTCACTCATGCCTTCAAAATCCTTATTACTCGCTTTCAATGGTTTTATAGTCTCATTATTGATTTCTAGTTGAATTTTTTTATTTTTAGTTAAAACAGATTATGATTGAATTTTACCATAGGAAACGTTAAGCTAAAACCCTCTATTAATAGGAAAAGTCCATGTATTGTCGCTCATTCCTTCAAAAGCCTTATTACTCGCTTTAAATGGTTTTACAATCTCATTATAGATTTCAAGTTGAATTTTTTTACTTTTTTTGTTAAAACAGATTAAAATTGAATGCTTACCTTGGGAAACGTGAAGCTAAAACCCTCTATTGACCAGAAAAGTCCATTTACTGTCACTCATGCCTACAAAAGCCTTATTACTCGCTTTAAATGGTTTTATAACCTCATTATTGATTTTAAGTTGAATGTTTTTACATTTTTTTAAAAACTGATTGTAATTGAATGTTTACCTCGGAGACATGGGACTAAAGCCTTCATTTGACATAAAAAGAGCATTTATAGTCACTTATGCTTTCAAAATACTTATTACTCTCTTTGAATGGTTTTATAGCCTCATTATTGATTTCAAATGGAATTTTTTTATATCTTTTGTTAAAACAGATTATAATTGAGTGTTTACCTCGGGAAATGTTAAGCTAAAACCCTCTATTAATAGGAAAAGTCCATTTATTGTAGCTCATGCCTTCAAAACCCTTATTACACGCTTTAAATGGTTTCCTAATCTCATTATTTATTTTGAGTTGAATTTTTTTAAATTTTTTGTTAAAACAGATTATAACTGAATGCTTACCTTGGGAAACGTGAAGCTAAAACCCTCTATTGATAAGAAAAGTCCATATATCGTCTCTTATGCCTTCGAAAGCGTTATTACTCGCTTTAAATGGTTTCATGATTTCATTATTAATTTTAAGTTGAATGTTTTTACATTTTTTCTTAAAATAGAATATAATTTACTGTTTACCTCGAGAAACGTTAAGCTAAAACCCTCTATTAATAGGAAAGTCTATTTATTGTCGCTCATGCCTTCAAAAGCCTTATTATAGGTTTTAAATGATTTCCTAATCTCATTATTGATTTTAAGTTGAATTGTTTTACATTTTTTTTAAAACTGATTATAATTGAATGTTTACCTCGGGAAACATGGGGCTCAAGCCTTCATTTGACATAAAAAGAGCATTTATAGTCACTCATACCTTCAAAATCCTTATTGCTCGCTTTCAATTGTTTTA
The DNA here is from genome assembly GCF_053813885.1 of Theobroma cacao. Classification (NCBI taxonomy): domain Eukaryota; kingdom Viridiplantae; phylum Streptophyta; class Magnoliopsida; order Malvales; family Malvaceae; genus Theobroma; species Theobroma cacao. The sequence continues at coordinate 22,992,104 of NC_142640.1, read as the reverse complement.
TAGTCTCATTATTGATTTCGAATGGAATTTTTTTACATCTTTTGTTAAAATAGATTATAATTGAATGTTTGCCTCGGGAATCGTTAAGCTAAAACCCTCTATTAATAGGAAAAGTCCATTTATTATCGCTCATGCCTTCAGAAGCCTTATTACACGCTTTAAATGGTTTCCTAATCTCATTATAAATTTTAAGTTGAATTTTTTTACATTTTTTGTTAAAACAGATTATAATTGAATGCTTACCTTGGGAAACGTGAAGCTAAAACCCTTTATTGATAAGAAAAGTCCATTTATCGTCACTTATGCCTTCAAAAACCTTATTACTCGTTTTAAATGGTTTCCTAATCTCATTATTGATTTTGAGTTGAATTTTTTTACATTTTTTGTTAAAACAGATTATAATTGAATGCTTACTTTGGGAAACGTGAAGCTAAAACCCTCTATTGATAAGAAAAATCCATTTATTATCACTTATGCCTTCGAAAGCCTTATTACTCGCTTTAAATGGTTTCATAATTTCATTATTAATTTTAAGTTAAATTTTTTTACATTTTTTCTTAAAATAGAATATAATTGACTGTTTACCTCGAGAAACGTTAAGCTAAAACCCTCTATTAATAGGAAAAGTCTATTTATTGTCGCTCATGCCTTCAAAAGCCTTATTACACGCTTTAAATGGTTTCCTAATCTCATTATTGATTTTAAGTTGAATTTTTTTACATTTTTTTAAAAACTGATTATAATTAAATGTTTACCTCGGGAAACATGGGGTTAAAGCCTTCATTTGACATAAAAAGAGCGTTTATAGTCACTTATGCCTTCAAAATCATTATCACTCGCTTTCAATTGTTTTATAGTCTCATTATTGATTTCAAATGGAATTTTTTTACATCTTTTCTTAAAACAGATTATAATTGAATGTTTACCTCGGGAAACGTTAAGCTTAAACCCTCTATTAATAGGAAAAGTCCATTTATTGTCGCTCATGCCTTCAGAAGCCTTATTACGCGCTTTAAATGGTTTCCTAATCTCATTATATATTTTAAGTTGAATTTTTTTACATTTTTTGTTAAATCAGATTATAATTGAATGCTTACCTTGGGAAACGTGAAGCTAAAACCCTCTATTGGTAAGAAAAGTCCATTTATCGTCACTCATGCCTTCGAAAACCTTATTCCTCGCTTTAAATGGTTTCCTAATCTCATTATTGATTTTGAGTTGAATTTTTTTACATTTTTTTAAAACTAATTATAATTGAATATTTACCTCGTGAAACATGGGGCTAAAGCCCTCATTTGACAAAAAAAGTGCATTTATAGTCACTCATGCCTTCAAAATCCTTATTGCTCGCTTTCAATGGTTTTATAGTCTCATTTTTTATTTCAAGTTTAATTTTTTCACATTTTTAGTTGAAACAGATTAAAATTGAATGTTTACCTCGGGAAACGTTAAGCTAAAACCCTCTATTAAATAGAAAAGTCCATTTATTGTCACTCATGCCTTCAAAAGCCTTATTACTCGCTCTAAATGGTTTTATAATCTCATTGTTGATTTCAAGTGGAATTTTTTTACATCTTGTGTTAAAACAGATTATAATTAAATGTTTACCTCGGGAAACGTTAAGCTAAAACCCTCTATTAATAGGAAAAGTCCATTTATTGTCGCTCATGCCTTCAAAACCTTATTACACGCTTTAAATGGTTTCCTAATCTCATTATAGATTTTGAGTTGAATTTTTTTACATTTTTTTAAAACTAATTATAATTGAATGTTTACCTCAAAAAACGTGGGGCTAAAGCCCACATTTGACGTAAAAAGACCATTTATAGTCACTCATGCCTTCAAAATTCTTATTACTCGCTTTCAATGGTTTTATAGTCTCATTATTGATTTCAAGTTGATTTTTTTTTTAGTTAAAACAGATTATGATTGATTGTTTACCATGGGAAACGTTAAGCTAAAACCCTCTATCAATAGGAAAAGTCCATTTATTGTCGCTCATGCCTTCAAAAGCCTTATTACTCGCTTTAAACGGTTTTATAATCTTATTATTGATTTCAAGTTGAATTTTTTTACATTTTTTGTTAAACCAAATTATAATTGAATGCTTACCTCGAGAAACGTTAAGCTCAAACTCTCTATTAACAGGAAAAGTCCATTTATTGTCATTCATGCCTTCAAAAGTCTTATTACTCGCTTTAAATGGTTTTATAATCTTATTATTGATTTCAAGTTGAATTTTTTTACATTTTTTGTTAAACCAGATTATAATTGAATGTTTACCTCGGGAAACGTTAAGCTAAAACTCTCTATTAACGGGAAAAGTCCATTTATTGTCACTCATGCCTTCAAAAGTCTTATTACTCGCTTTAAATGGTTTTATAATCTTATTATTGATTTCAAGTTGAAATTTTTTATATTTTTTGTTAAAATAGATTATAATTGAATGCTTATCTTGGGAAACGTGAAGCTAAAACCCTCTATTGACAAGAAAAATCCATTTACTGTCACTCATGCTTACAAAAGCCTTATTACTCGCTTTAAATGGTTTTATAGTCTCATTATTGATTTTAAGTTGAATTTTTTTACATTTTTATTTAAAACAGATTATAATTGAAAGTTTAACTCGGGAAACGTTAAGCTAAAACCCTCTATTAATAGGAAAAGTCAATTTATTGTTGCTCATGCCTTCAAAAGGCTTATTACTCGCTTTAAACGGTTTTATAATCTTATTATTGATTTCAAGTTGAATTTTTTTACATTTTTTGTTAAACCAGTTTATAATTGAATGTTTACCTCGGGAAACGTTAAGCTAAAACTCTCTATTAACAGGAAAAGTCCATTTATTGTCGCTCATGCCTTCAAAAGCCTTATTACTCGCTTTAAACGGTTTTATAATCTTATTATTGATTTCAAGTTGAATTTTTTTACATTTTTTGTTAAACCAAATTATAATTGAATGCTTACCTCGGGAAACGTTAAGCTAAAACTCTCTATTAACAGGAAAAGTCCATTTATTGTCACTCATGCCTTCAAAAGTCTTATTACTCGCTTTAAATGGTTTTATAATCTTATTATTGATTTCAAGTTGAATTTTTTTACATTTTTTGTTAAACCAGATTATAATTGAATGTTTACCTTGGGAAACGTTAAGCTAAAACTCTCTATTAATAGGAAAAGTCCATTTATTGTCACTCATGCCTTCAAAAGTCTTATTACTCGCTTTAAATGGTTTTATAATCTTATTATTGATTTCAAGTTGAAATTTTTTATATTTTTTGTTAAAATAGATTATAATTGAATGCTTATCTTGGAAAACGTGAAGCTAAAACCCTCTATTGACAAGAAAAATCCATTTACTGTCACTCATGCTTACAAAAGCCTTATTACTCGCTTTAAATGGTTTTATAGTCTCATTATTGAGTTTAAGTTGAATTTTTTTACATTTTTATTTAAAACAGATTATAATTGAAAGTTTAACTCGGGAAACGTTAAGCTAAAACCCTCTATTAATAGGAAAAGTCAATTTATTGTTGCTCATGCCTTCAAAAGGCTTATTACTCGCTTTAAACGGTTTTATAATCTTATTATTGATTTCAAGTTGAATTTTTTTACATTTTTTGTTAAACCAGATTATAATTGAATGTTTACCTCGGGAAACGTTAAGCTAAAACTCTCTATTAACAGGAAAAGTCCATTTATTGTCGCTCATGCCTTCAAAAGCCTTATTACTCGCTTTAAACGGTTTTATAATCTTATTATTGATTTCAAGTTGAATTTTTTTACATTTTTTGTTAAACCAAATTATAATTGAATGCTTACCTCGGGAAACTTTAAGCTAAAACTCTCTATTAACAGGAAAAGTCCATTTATTGTCACTCATGCCTTCAAAAGTCTTATTACTCGCTTTAAATGGTTTTATAATCTTATTATTGATTTCAAGTTGAATTTTTTTACATTTTTTTTAAACCAGATTATAATTGAATGTTTACCTCGGGAAACGTTAAGCTAAAACTCTCTATTAATAGGAAAAGTCCATTTATTGTCACTCATGCCTTCAAAAGTCTTATTACTCTCTTTAAATGGTTTTATAATCTTATTATTGATTTCAAGTTGAAATTTTTTATATTTTTTGTTAAAATAGATTATAATTGAATGCTTATCTTGGGAAACGTGAAGCTAAAACCCTCTATTGACAAGAAAAATCCATTTACTGTCACTCATGCTTACAAAAGCCTTATTACTCGCTTTAAATGGTTTTATAGTCTCATTATTGATTTTAAGTTGAATTTTTTTACATTTTTATTTAAAACAGATTATAATTGAAAGTTTAACTCGGGAAACGTTAAGCTAAAACCCTCTATTAATAGGAAAAGTCAATTTATTGTTGCTCATGCCTTCAAAAGCCTTATTACTCGCATTAAATGGTTTTATAATCTCATTATCGATTTCAAGTTGAATTTTTTTATATTTTTTGTTAAAACAAATTATAATTGATTGCTTGCGTTGGGTAACATGAAGCTAAAACCCTCTATTGACAAGAAAAGTCCATTTATTGTAGTTCATGCCTTCAAAAGCCTTATTACTCGCTTTAAATGGTTTTATAATCTCATTATTGATTTTAAGTTGAATTTTTTTACATTTTTTCTTAAAATAGAATATAATTGAATGTTTACCTCGGGAAACGTTAAGCTAAAACCCTATATTAATCGAAAAAGCCTATTTATTGTCGCTCATGCCTTCAAAAGCCTTATTACACGCTTTAAATGGTTTCTTAATCTGATTATTGATTTTAAGTTGAATTTTTTTCATTTCTTCTAAAACTGATTATAATTGAATGTTTACCTCGGGAAACGAGGGGCTAAAGCCTTCATTTGACATAAAAAGAGCATTTATAGCCACTCATGCCTTCAAAATCCTTATTACTCGCTTTCAATGGTTTTATAGTCTCATTATTGATTTCAAGTGGAATTTTCTTACATCTTGTGTTAAAACAGATTACAATTGAATGTTTACCTCAGGAAACGTTAAGCTAAAACCCTCTATTAATAGGAAAAGTCCATTTATTGTCGCTCATGCCTTCAAAAGCCTTATTACACGCTTTAAATGGTTTCCTAATTTCATTATTGATTTTGAGTTTAATTTTTTTACTTTTTTTTAAAACTAATTATAATTGAATGTTTACCTCTGAAAACGTGGGGTTAAAGCCCTCATTTGACATAAAAAGAGCATTTATAGTCACTCATGCCTTCAAAATCCTTATTACTCGCTTTCAATGGTTTTATAGTCTCATTATTGATTTCAAGTTGAATTTTTTTATTTTTAGTTAAAACCGATTCTGATTGAATGTTTACCATGGGAAACGTTAAGCTAAAACCCTCTATTAAAAGGAAAAGTCCATTTATTATCGCTCATGCCTTCAAAAGCCTTATTTTTCGCTTTAAATGGTTTTATAATCTCATTATTGATTTGAAGTTGAATTTTTTTACATTTTTTGTTAAAACAGATTATAATTGAATGCTTACCTTGGGAAACGTGAAGCTAAGACCCTCTATTGATAAGAGAAGTCCATTTATCGTCACTCATGCGTTCGAAAATCTTGTTACTCGCTTTAAATGGTTTCATAATTTCATTATTGATTTTAAGTTGAATTTTTTTTATATTTTTTTAAAACAGATTATAATTGAATATTTACCTCGAAGAACGTTAAGCTAAAACCCTCTATTAACAAGAAAAGTACATTTATTATCACTCATGCCCTCAAAAGCCTTATTACTTGCTTTAAATGGTTTCAAGATTTCATTATTGGTTTTAAGTTGAATTTTTTTATATTTTTTTAAAAACAGATTATAAATGAATGTTTACCTCGAGAAACGTTAAGCTCAAACCCTCTATTAATAGGAAAAGTCCATTTATTATCGCTAATGCCTTCAAAAGCCTTATTACTCGCTTTAAATTTGTCATGATCTTATTATTGATTTTAAGTTGAATTTTTTTATATTTTTTTTAAAAGTGATTATAATTGAATGTTTACCTCGGGAAACATGGGGCTAAAGCCTTCATTTGACATAAAAAGAGCATTTATAGTCACTCATGCCTTCAAAATCCTTATTACTCGCTTTCAATGGTTTTATAGTGTCATTATTGATTTCAAATGGAATTTTTTTACATCTTTTGTTAAAACAGATTATAATTGAATGTTTACCTCGGGAAACGTTAAGCTAAAACCCTTTATTAATAGGAAAAGTCCATTTATTGTCGCTCATACCTTCAAAACCCTTATTACACGCTTTAAATGGTTTCCTAATCTCATTATTGATTTTGAGTTGAATTTTTTTACATTTTTTTAAAACTAATTATAATTGAATATTTACCTCGGGAAACATGAGGCTAAAGCCCTCATTTGACATAAAAAGTGCATTTATAGTCACTCATGCCTTCAAAATCTTTATTGCTCGCTTTCAATGATTTTATAGTCTTATTATTGATTTCAAGTTGAATTTTTTCACATTTTTAGTTGAAACAGATTAAAATTGAATGTTTACCTCGAGAAACGTTAAGCTAAAACCCTCTATTAACAGGAAAAGTCCATTTATTGTCACTCATGCCTTCAAAAGCCTTATTACTCGCTCTAAATGGTTTTATAATCTCATTATTGATTTCAAGTTGAATTTTTTTACATTTTTTGTTAAAATAGATTATAATTGAATGCTTATCTTGGGAAACGTGAAGCTAAAACCCTCTATTGACAAGAAAAGTCCATTTACTGTCACTCATGCCTATAAAAGCGTTATTACTCGCTTTAAATGGTTTTATAATCTCATTATTGATTTTGAGTTGAATTTTTTTACATTTTTATTTAAAACAGATTATAATTGAAAGTTTACCTCGGGAAATGTTAAGCTAAAACCCTTTATAAATAGAAAAAGTCCATTTATTGTCGCTCATGCCTTCAAAAGCCTTATTACTCGCATTAAATGGTTTTATAATCTCATTATCGATTTCAAGTTGAATTTTTTTATATTTTTTGTTAAAACAGATTATAATTGATTGCTTGTGTTGGGTAACATGAAGTTAAAACCCTCTATTAACAGGAAAAGTCCATTTATTGTCGCTCATGCCTCCAAAAGCCTTATTACTCGCTTTAAATGGTTTTATAATCTCATTATTGATTTCAAGTTTAATTTTTTTACATTTTTTATTAAAATAGAATATAATTGATTGCTTACCTTGGGAAACGTGTAGCTAAAACCCTGTATTGATAAGAAAAGTTCATTTATCGTCACTTATCCCTTCGAAAGCCTTATTACTTGCTTTAAATGGTTTCATAATTTCATTATTAATTTTAAGTTGAATTTTTTTACTTTTTTTTTAAAACAGATTATAATTGAATGTTTACCTCGGGAAACGTTAAGCTAAAACCCTCTATTAATCGGAAAAGTCTATTTACTATCGCTCATGCCTTCAAAAGCCTTATTACTCGCTTTAAATGTTTTCATGATCTCATTATTGATTTTAAGTTGAATTTTTTTATATTTTTTTTAAAACTGATTATAATTGAATGTTTACCTCGGGAAACATGGGGTTAAAGCCTTCATTTGACATAAAAAGGGCATTTATAGTCACTCATGCCTTCAAAATCCTTATTACTCGCTTTCAATTGTTTTATAGTCTCATTATTGATTTCAAATGGAATTTTTTTACATCTTTTGTTAAAACAGATTATAATTGAATGTTTACCTCGGGAAACGTTAAGCTAAAACCCTCTATTAATAGGAAAAGTCTATTTATTGTCGCTCATGCCTTCAGAAGCCTTATTACGCGCTTTAAATGGTTTCCTAATCTCATTATTGATTTTGAGTTGAATTTTTTTATATTTTTTTAAAAGTAATTATAACTGAATATTTACCTCGGGAAACATGGGGCTAAAGCCCTCATTTGACATAGAAAGAGCATTTATAGCCACTCATGCCTTCAAAATCCTTATTACTTGCTTTCAATGGTTTTATAGTCTCATTATTGATTTCAAGTTTAATTGTTTTACATTTTCAGTTGAAACAGATTAAAATTGAATGTTTACCTCAGGAAACGTTAAGCTAAAACTCTCTATTAACAGGAAAAGTCCATTTATTGTCACTCATGTATTCAAAGGCCTTATTACTCGCTTTAAATGGTTTTATAATCTCGTTATTGATTTCAAGCAGAATGTTTTTACGTTTTTTGTTAAAATAGATTATAATTGAATGCTTATCTTGGGAAACGTGAAGCTAAAACCCTCTATTGACAAGAAAAGTGCATTTACTGTCACTCGTGCCTACAAAAGCCTTATTACTCGCTTTAAATGGTTTTATAATCTCATTATTGATTTTAAGTTCAATTTTTTTACATTTTTATTTTAAAAAGATTATAATTGAAAGTTTACCTCGGGAAACGTTAAGCTAAAACCCTCTATTAATACGAAAAGTCCGTTGATGATCGCTCATGCCTTCAAAAGCCTTATTACTCGCTTTAAATGTTTTCATGATCTCATTATTGATTTTCAGTTGAATTTGTTTACATTTTTTTTAAAATTGATTATAATTGAATGTTTACCTCGGGAAACGTGAGGCTAAAGCCTTCATTTGACATAAAAAGGGCATTTATAGTCACTCATGCCTTCAAAATCTTTATTACTCGCTTTCAATAGTTTTATAGTCTCATTATTGATTTCAAGTTGAATTTTTTTACATTTTTTGTTAAAACAGATTATAATTGAATGCTTACCTTGGGAAACGTGAAGCTAAAACCCTCTACTGATAAGAAAAGTCCATTTACTGTCACTCATGCCTACAAAAGCCTTATTACTCGCTTTAAATGGTTTTATAATCTCATTATTCATTTTAAGTTGAATTTTTTTACATTATTATTTAAAACAGATTATAATTGAAAGTTTACCTCGGAAAACGTTAAGCTAAACCCCTCTATTAATAGGAAAAGTCCATTTATTGTCTCTCATGCCTTCAAAAGCCTTATTACTCGCATTAAATGGTTTTATAATCTCATTATCGATTTCAAGTTAATTTTTTTTATATTTTTTGTTAAAACAGATTATAATTGATAGCTTGCGTTGGGTAACATGATGCTAAAACCCTCTATTAACAGGAAAAGTCCATTTATTGTCACTCATGCCTCCAAAAGCCTTATTACTCACTTTAAATGGTTTTATAATCTCATTATTGATTTCAAGTTTAATTTTTTTTACATTTTTTATTAAAATAGAATATAATTGAATGCTTACCTTGGGAAACGTGAAGCTAAAACCCTCTATTGATAAGAAAAGTTCATTTATCGTCACTTATGCCTTCGAAAGCCTTATTACTCGCTTTAAATGGTTTCATAATTTCATTATTAATTTTAATTTGATTTTTTTTGCTTTTTTTTTTAAAACAAATTATAATTAAATGTTTACCTCGGGAAATGTTAAGCTAAAACCCTCTATTAATAGGAAAAGTCCATTTATTGTCGCTCATGCCTTCAAAAGCCTTATTACACGTTTTAAATGGTTTCCTAATCTCATTATTGATTTTGAGTTGAATTTTTTTACATTTTTTTAAAACTAATTATAATTGAATGTTTACCTCGGAAAACGTGGGGCTAAAGCCCACATTTGACGTAAAAAGACAATTTATAGTCACTCATGCCTTCAAAATCCTTATTACTCGCTTTCAATGGTTTTATAGTCTCATTATTGATTTCAAGTTGAATTTTTTTTTTTAGTTAAAACAGATTATGATTGAATATTTACCATGGGAAACGTTAAGCTAAAACCCTCTATTAATAGGAAAAGTCCATTTATTGTCACTCATGCCTTCAAAAGTCTTATTACTCGCTTTAAATGGTTTTATAATCTTATTATTGATTTCAAGTTGAATTTTTTTATATTTTTTGTTAAAATAGATTATAATTGAATGCTTATCTTGGGAACCGTGAAGCTAAAACCCTCTATTGACAAGAAAAGTCCATTTACTGTCACTCATGCTTACAAAATAGTTATTACTCGCTTTAAATGGTTTTATAATCTCATTATTGATTTTAAGTTGAATTTTTTTACATTTTTATTTAAAACAGATTATAATTGAAAGTTTAACTCGGGAAACGTTAAGCTAAAACCCTCTATTAATAGGAAAAGTCCATTTATTGTCGCTCATGCCTTCAAAAGCCTTATTACTCGCATTAAATGGTTTTATAATCTCATTATCGATTTGAAGTTGAATTTTTTTTTATTTTTTGTTAAAACAAATTATAATTGATTGCTTGCGATGGGTAACATGAAGCTAAAACCCTCTATTGACAAGAAAAGTCCATTTATTGTCGTTCATGCCTTCAAAAGCCTTATTACTCGCTTTAAATGGTTTTATAATCTCATTATTGATTTTAAGTTGAATTTTTTTACATTTTTTCTTAAAATAGAATATAATTGAATGTTTGCCTCGGGAAACGTTAAACTAAAACCCTCTATTAATAAGAAAAAGCCTATTTATTGTCGCTCATGCCTTCAAAAGCCTTATTACACGTTTAAAATGGTTTCTTAATCTCATTATTGATTTTAAGTTGAATTTTTTTTCATTTCTTCTAAAACTGATTATAATTGAATGTTTACCTCGGGAAACGAGGGGCTAAAGCCTTCATTTGACATAAAAAGAGCATTAATAGCCCCTCATGCCTTCAAAATCCTTATTACTAGCTTTCAATGGTTTTATAGTCTCATTATTGATTTCAAGTGAAATTTTTTTACATCTTGTGTTAAAACAGATTATAATTGAATGTTTACCTCGGGAAACGTTAAGCTAAAGCCCTCTATTAATAGGAAAAATCCATTTATTGTCGCTCATGCCTTCAAAAGCCTTATTACACGCTTTAAATGGTTTCCTAATCTCATTATTGATTTTGAGTTGAATTTTTTTACATTTTTTTTAAAACTAATTATAATTGAATGTTTACCTCTGAAAACGTGGGGCTAAAGCCCTCATTTGACATGAAAAGAGCATTTGTAGTCACTCATGCCTTCAAAATCCTTATTACTCGCTTTCAACGGTTTTATAGTCTCATTATTGATTTCAAGTTGAATTTTTTTATTTTTAGTTAAAACAGATTATGATTGAATGTTTACCATGGGAAACGTTAAGCTAAAACTCTCTATTAATAGGAAAAGTCCATTTATTGTCGCTCATGCCTTCAAAAGCCTTATTACTCGCTTTAAATGGTTTTATAATCTCATTATTGATTTGAAGTTGAATTTTTTTACATTTTTTGCTCAAACAGATTATAATTGAATGCTTACCTTGGGAATCGTGAAGCTAAAACCCTCTATTGATAAGAAAAGTCCATTTATCGTCACTCATGCCTTCGAAAACCTTATTACTCGCTTTAAATGGTTTCCTAATCTCATTATTGATTTTGAGTTGAATATTTTTACATTTTTTGTTAAAACAGATTATAATTGAATGCTTACTTTGGGAAACGTGAAGCTAAAACCCTCTATTGATAACAAAAGTGCATTTATCATCACTTATGCCTTCGAAAGCCTTATTACTCGCTTTAAATGGTTTCATAATTTCATTATTAATTTTAAGTTGAATTTTTTTATATTTTTTCTTAAAATAAAATATAATTGACTGTTTACCTCGGGAAACGTTAAGCTAAAACCCTCTATTAATAGGAAAAGTCTATTTATTGTCGCTCATGCCTTCAAAAGCCTTATTACACGCTTTAAATGGTTTCCTAATCTCATTATTGATTTTAAGTTGAATTTTTTTACATTTTTTTTAAAACTGATTATAATTGAATGTTTACCTCGGGAAACATGAGGCTAAAGCCTTCATTTGACATAAAAAGAGCGTTTATAGTCACTCATGCCTTCAAAATCATTATTACTCGCTTTCAATTGTTTTATAGTCTCATTATTGATTTCAAATGGAATTCTTTTACATCTTTTCTTAAAACAGATTATAATTGAATGTTTACCTCGGGAAACGTTAAGCTAAAACCCTCTATTAATAGGAAAAGTCCATTTATTGTCGTTCATGCCTTCATAAGCCTTATTACGCGCATTAAATGGTTTCCTAATCTCATTATATTTTTTAAGTTGATTTTTTTTACATTTTTTGTTAAACCAGATATTAATTGAATGCTTACCTTGGGAAACGTGAAGCTAAAACCCTCTATTGGTAAGAAAAGTCCATTTATCGTCACTCATGCCTTCGAAAACCTTATTACTCGCTTTAAATGGTTTCCTAATCTCATTATTGATTGTGAGTTGAATTTTTTTACATTTTTTGTTAAAACAGATTATAATTGAATGCTTACCTTGGGAAACGTGAAGCTAAAACCCTCTATTGATAAGAAAAGTCTATTTATCGTCACTTATACATTCGAAAACCTTATCACTCGCTTTAAATGGTTTCATAATTTCATTATTAATTTTAGGTTGAATTTTTTTACATTTTTTCTTAAAATACAATATAATTGAATGTTTACCTCGGGAAACGTTAAAGTAAAACCCTCTATTAATAGGAAAAGTCTATTTATTGTCGCTCATTCCTTCAAAAGCCTTATTACAGGCTTTAAATGGTTTCCTAATCTCATTATTGATTTTGAATTGAATTTTTTTATATTTTTTTAAAACTAATTATAATTGAATGTTTACCTCGAAAAACGTGAGGCTAAAGCCCACATTTGACGTAAGAAGAGCATTTATAGTCACTCATGCCTTTAAATTCCTTGTTACTCGCTTTCAATGGTTTTATAGTATCATTATTGATTTCAAGTGGAATTTTTTTACATCTTGTGTTAAAACAGATTATAATTGAATGCTTACCTCAGGAAATGTTAAGCTAAAACCCTCTATTAATAGGAAAAGTCCATTTATTATCGTTCATGCCTTCAAAAGCCTTATGACACGCTTTAAATGGTTTCCTAATCTTATTATTGATTTTGAGTTTAATTTTTTTACATTTTTTTAAAACTAATTATAATTGAATATTTACCTCAGGAAACGTGGGGCTAAAGCCCTCATTTGACATAAAAAGTGCATTTATAGTCACTCATGCCTTCAAAATCCTTATTGCTCGCTTTCAATGGTTTTATAGTCTCATTATTGATTTCAAGTTGAATTTTTTAACATTTTTAGTTGAAAAAGATTGAAATTGAATGTTTACCTCGAGAAACGTTACGCTAAAACCCTCCATTAACAGGAAAAGTCCATTTATTGTCACTCATGCCTTCAAAAGCCTTATTACTCGCTCTAAATGGTTTTATAATCTCATTATTGATTTCAAGTGGAATTTTTTTACATCTTGTGTTAAAACAGATTATAATTGAATGTTTACCTCGAGAAACGTTAAGCTAAAACCCTCTATTAATAGGAAAAGTCCATTTATTGTCGCTCATGCCTTCAAAAGCCTTATTACACGCAGTAAATGGTTTCCTAATCTCATTATTGATTTTGAGTTGAATTTTTTTACATCTTTTTAAAACAAATTATAATTGAATATTTACCTCGTGAAACATGGGGCTAAAGCCCTCATTTGACATAAAAAGTGCATTTATAGTCACTCATGCCTTCAAAATCCTTATTGCTCGCTTTCAATGGTTTTATAGTCTCATTTTTTATTTCAAGTTTAATTTTTTCACATTTTTAGTTGAAACAGATTAAAATTGAATGTTTACCTCGGGAAACGTTAAGCTAAAACCCTCTATTAACAGGAAAAGCCCATTTATTGTCACTCATGCCTTCAAAAGCCTTATTACTCGCTCTAAATGGTTTTATAATCCCATTGTTGATTTCAAGTGAAATTTTTTTACATCTTGTGTTAAAACAGATTATAATTAAATGTTTACCTCGGGAAACGTTAAGCTAAAACCCTCTATTAATAGGAAAAGTCCATTTATTGTCGCTCATGCCTTCAAAAGCCTTATTACACGCTTTAAATGGTTTCCTAATCTCATTATAGATTTTGAGTTGAATTTTTTTACATTGTTTTAAAACTAATTAGAATTGAATGTTTACCTCGAAAAACGTGGGGCTAAAGCCCACATTTGACGTAAAAAGACCATTTATAGTCACTCATGCCTTCAAAATCCTTATTACTCGCTTTCAATGGTTTTGTAGTCTCATTATTGATTTCAAGTTGAATTTTTTTTTTAGTTAAAACAGATTATGATTGAATGTTTACCATGAGAAACGTTAAGCTAAAACCCTCTATTAATAGGAAAAGTCCATTTATTGTCGCTCATGCCTTCAAAAGCCTTATTACTCGTTTTAAACGGTTTTATAATCTTATTATTGATTTCAAGTTGAATTTTTTTACATTTTTTGTTAAACCAGATTATAATTGAATGTTTACCTCGAGAAACGTTAAGCTAAAACTCTCTATTAACAGGAAAAGTCCATTTATTGTCACTCATGCCTTCAAAAGTCTTATTACTCGCTTTAAATGGTTTTATAATCTTATTATTGATTTCAAGTTGAAATTTTTTATATTTTTTGTTAAAATAGATTATAATTGAATGCTTATCTTGGGAAACGTGAAGCTAAAACCCTCTATTGACAAGAAAAATCCATTTACTGTCACTCATGCTTACAAAAGCCTTATTACTCGCTTTAAATGGTTTTATAGTCTCATTATTGATTTTAAGTTGAATTTTTTTACATTTTTATTTAAAACAGATTATAATTGAAAGTTTAACTCGGGAAACGTTAAGCTAAAACCCTCTATTAATAGGAAAAGTCAATTTATTGTTGCTCATGCCTTCAAAAGGCTTATTACTCGCATTAAATGGTTTTATAATCTCATTATCGATTTCAAGTTGAATTTTTTTATATTTTTTGTTAAAACAAATTATAATTGATTGCTTGCGTTGGGTAACATGAAGCTAAAACCCTCTATTGACAAGAAAAGTCCATTAATTGTCGTTCATGCCTTCAAAAGCCTTATTACTCGTTTTAAATGGTTTTATAATCTCATTATTGATTTTAAGTTGAATTTTTTTACATTTTTTCTTAAAATAGAATATAATTGAATGTTTACCTCGGGAAACGTTAAGCTAAAACCCTCTATTAATCGAAAAAGCCTATTTATTGTCGCTCATGCCTTCAAAAGCCTTATTACACGCTTTAAATGGTTTCTCAATCTTATTATTGATTTTAAGTTGAATTTTTTTTCATTTCTTCTAAAACTGATTATAATTGAATTTTTACCTCGGGAAACGAGGGGCTAAAGCCTTCATTTGACATAAAAAGAGCATTTCTAGCCACTCATGCCTTCAAAATCCTTATTACTCGCTTTCAATGGTTTTATAGTCTCATTATTGATTTCAAGTGGAATTTTCTTACATCTTGTGTTAAAACAGATTACAATTGAATGTTTACCTCGGGAAACGTTAAGCTAAAACCCTCTATTAATAGGAAAAGTCCATTTATTGTCGCTCATGCCTTCAAAAGCCTTATTACACGCTTTAAATGGTTTCCTAATCTCATTATCGATTCTGAGTTTAATTTTTTTATATTTTTTTAAAACTAATTATAATTGAATGTTTACCTCTGAAAACGTGGGGCTAAAGCCCTCATTTGACATAAAAATAGCATTTATAGTCACTCATGCCTTCAAAATCCTTATTACTCGCTTTCAACGGTTTTATAGTCTCATTATTGATTTCAAGTTGAATTTTTTTATTTTTAGTTAAAACCGATTCTGATTGAATGTTTACCATGGGAAACGTTAAGCTAAAACTCTCTATTAATAGGAAAAGTCCATTTATTGTCGCTCATGCCTTCAAAAGCCTTATTACTCGCTTTAAATGGTTTTATAATCTCATTATTGATTTGAAGTTGAATTTTTTTACATTTTTTGTTAAAACAGATTATAATTGAATGCTTACCTTGGGAAACGTGAAGCTAAAACCCTCTATTGATAAGAAAAGTCCATTTATCGTCACTCATGCCTTCGAAAACCTTGTTACTCGCTTTAAATGGTTTCATAATTTCATTATTGATTTTAAGTTGAATTTTTTTTACATTTTTTAAAAACAGATTATAATTGAATATTTACCTCGAAGAACGTTAAGCTAAAACCCTCTATTAACAAGAAAAGTCCATTTATTATCGCTCATGCCCTCAAAAGCCTTATTACTTGCTTTAAATGGTTTCAGGATTTCATTATTGGTTTTAAGTTGAATTTTTTTATATTTTTTTTAAAACAAATTATAATTGAATGTTTACCTCGGGAAACGTTAAGCTCAAACCCTCTATTGATAGGAAAAGTCCATTTATTTTCGCTCATGCCTTCAAAAGCCTTATTACTCGCTTTAAATTTGTCATGATCTTATTATTGATTTTAAGTTGAATTTTTTTATATATTTTTTAAAAGTGATTATAATTGAATGTTTATCTCAGGAAACATGGGGCTAAAGCCTTCATTTGACATAAAAAGAGCATTTATAGTCACTCATGCCTTCAAAATCCTTATTACACGCTTTCAATGGTTTTATAGTCTCATTATTGATTTCAAATGGAATTTTTTTACATCTTTTGTTAAAACATATTATAATTGAATGTTTACCTCGGGAAACGTTAAGCTAAAACCTTCTATTAATAGGAAAAGTCCATTTATTGTCGCTCATGCCTTCAAAACCCTTATTACACGTTTTAAATGGTTTCCTAATCTCATTATTGACTTTGAGTTGAATTTTTTTACATTTTTTTAAAACTAATTATAATTGAATATTTACCTCGGGAAACGTGGGGCTAAAGCCCTCATTTGACATAAAAAGTGCATTTATAGTCCCTCGTGCCTTCAAAATCTTTATTGCTTGCTTTCAATGGTTTTATAGTCTCATTATTGATTTGAAGTTGAATTTTTTCACATTTTTAGTTGAAACAGATTAAAATTGAATGTTTACCTCGAGAAACGTTAAGCTAAAACCCTCTATTAACAGGAAAAGTCCATTTATTGTCACTCATGCCTTCAAAGGCCTAATTACTCGCTCTAAATGGTTTTATAGTATCATTATTGATTTCAAGTTGAATTTTTTTACATTTTTTTAAAACTAATTATAATTGAATATTTACCTCGGAAAACTTGGGGCTAAAGCCCACATTTGACGTAAAAAGACCATTTATAGTCACTCATGCCTTCAAAATCCTTATTACTCGCTTTCAATGGTTTTATAGTCTCATTATTGATTTCAAGTTGAATTTTTTTTTTTACTTAAAACAGATTATGATTGAATATTTACCATGGGAAACGTTAAGCTAAAACCCTCTATTAATAGGAAAAGTCCATTTATTGTCGCTCATGCCTTCAAAAGCCTTATTACTCGCTTTAAACGGTTTTATAATCTTATAATTGAATGCTTACCTTGGGAAACGTGTAGCTAAAACCCTGTATTGATAAGAAAAGTTCATTTATCGTCACTTATCCCTTCGACAGCCTTATTGCTTGCTTTAAATGGTTTCATAATTTCATTATTAATTTTAAGTTGAATTTTTTTATTTTTTTTTAAAACAGATTATAATTGAATGTTTACCTCGGGAAACGTTAAGCTAAAACCCTCTATTAATCGAAAAAGTCCATTTATTATCGCTCATGCCTTCAAAAGCCTTATTACTCGCTTTAAATGTTTTCATGATCTCATTATTGATTTTAAGTTAAATTTTTTTATATTTTTTTTAAAACTGATTATAATTGAATGTTTACCTCGGGAAACATGGGGCTAAAGCCTTCATTTGACATAAAAAGGGCATTTATAGTCACTCATGCCTTCAAAATCCTTATTACTCGCTTTCAATGGTTTTATAGTCTCATTATTGATTTCAAATGGAATTTTTTTACATCTTTTGTTAAAACATATTATAATTGAATGTTTACCTCGGGAAACGTTAAGCTAAAACCTTCTATTAATAGGAAAAGTCCATTTATTGTCGCTCATGCCTTCAAAACCCTTATTACACGCTTTAAATGGTTTCCTAATCTCATTATTGATTTTGAGTTGAATTTTTTTACATTTTTTTAAAACTAATTATAATTGAATATTTACCTCGGGAAACGTGGGGCTAAAGCCCTCATTTGACATAAAAAGTGCATTTATAGTCACTCATTCCTTCAAAATCTTTATTGCTTGCTTTCAATGGTTTTATAGTCTCATTATTGATTTTAAGTTGAATTTTTTCACATTTTTAGTTGAAACAGATTAAAATTGAATGTTTACCTCGAGAAACGTTAAGCTAAAACCCTCTATTAACAGGAAAAGTCCATTTATTGTCACTCATGCCTTCAAAAGCCTAATTACTCGCTCTAAATGGTTTTATAGTATCATTATTGATTTCAAGTTGAATTTTTTTACATTTTTTTAAAACTAATTATAATTGAATGTTTACCTCGAAAAACCTGGGGCTAAAGCCCACATTTGACGTAAAAAGACCATTTATAGTCACTCATGCCTTCAAAATCCTTATTACTCGCTTTCAATGGTTTTATAGTCTCATTATTGATTTCAAGTTGAATTTTTTTTTTTAGTTAAAACAGATTATGATTGAATATTTACCATGGGAAACGTTAAGCTAAAACCCTCTATTAATAGAAAAAGTCCATTTATTGTCGCTCATGCCTTCAAAAGCCTTATTACTCGCTTTAAACGGTTTTATAATCTTATTATTGATTTCAAGTTGAATTTTTTTACATTTTTTGTTAAACCAGATTATAATTGAATGTTTACCTCGGGAAACGTTAAGCTAAAACTCTCTATTAACAGGAAAAGTCCATTTATTATCACTCATTCCTTCAAAAGTCTTATTACTCGCTTTAAATGGTTTTATAATCTTATTATTGATTTCAAGTTGAATTTTTTTATATTTTTTGTTAAAATATATTATAATTGAATGCTTATCTTGGGAAACGTGAAGCTAAAACACTCTATTGACAAGAAAAGTCCATTTACTGTCACTCATGCTTACAAAATCGTTATTACTCGCTTTAAATGGTTTTATAATCTCATTATTGATTTGAAGTTAAATTTTTTTACATTTTTATTTAAAACAGATTATAATTGAAAGTTTAACTCGAGAAACGTTAAGCTAAAACCCTCTATTAATAGGAAAAGTCCATTTATTGTTGCTCATGCCTTCAAAAGCCTTATTACTCGCATTAAATGGTTTTATAATCTCATTATCGATTTCAAGTTGAATTTTTTTTTATTTTTTGTTAAAACAAATTATAACTGATTGCTTGCGTTGGGTAACATGAAGCTAAAACCCTCTATTGACAAGAAAAGTCCATTTATTGTCGTTCATGCCTTCAAAAGCCTTATTACTCGCTTTAAATGGTTTTATAATCTCATTATTGATTTTAAGTTGAATTTTTTTACATTTTTTCTTAAAATAGAATATAATTGAATGTTTACCTCGGGAAACGTTAAACTAAAACCCTCTATTAATAAGAAAAATCCTATTTATTGTCGCTCATGCCTTCAAAAGCCTTATTACACGTTTAAAATGGTTTCTTAATCTCATTATTGATTTTAAGTTGAATTTTTTTTCATTTCTTCTAAAACTGATTATAATTGAATGTTTACCTCGGGAAACGAGGGGCTAAAGCCTTCATTTGACATAAAAAGAGTATTTATAGCCCCTCATGCCTTCAAAATCCTTATTACTCGCTCTCAATGGTTTTATAGTCTCATTATTGATTTCAAGTGGAATTTTTTTACATCTTGGGTTAAAACAGATTATAATTGAATGTTTACCTCGGGAAACGTTAAGCTAAAACCCTCTATTAATAAGAAAAATCCATTTATTGTAGCTCATGCCTTCAAAAGCCTTATTACACACTTTAAATGGTTTCCTAATCTCATTATTGATTTTGAGTTGAATTTTTTTATATTTTTTTAAAACTAATTATAATTGAATGTTTACCTCTGAAAACGTGGGGCTAAAGCCCTCATTTGACATAAAAAGAGCATTTATAGTCACTCAAGCCTTCAAAATCCTTATTACTCGCTTTCAACGGCTTTATAGTCTCATTATTGATTTCAAGTTGAATTTTTTTATTTTTAGTTAAAATAGATTATGATTGAATGTTTACCATGGGAAACGTTAAGCTAAAACTCTCTATTAATAGGAAAAGTCCATTTATTGTCGCTCATGCCTTCAAAAGCCTTATTACTCGCTTTAAATGGTTTTATAATCTCATTATTGATTTGAAGTTGAATTTTTTTACATTTTTTGTTAAAACAGATTATAATTGAATGCTTACCTTGGGAAACGTGAAGCTAAAACCCTCTATTGATAAGAAAAGTCCATTTATCGTCACTCATGCCTTCGAAAAACCTTGTTACTCGCTTTAAATGGTTTCATAATTTCATTATTGATTTTAAGTTGAATTTTTTTTACATTTTTTAAAAACAGATTATAATTGAATATTTACCTCGAAGAACGTTAAGCTAAAACCCTCTATTAACAAGAAAAGTCCATTTATTATCGCTCATGCCTTCAAAAGCCTTATTACTTGCTTTAAATGGTTTCAGGATTTCATTATTGGTTTTAAGTTGAATTTTTTTATATTTTTTTTAAAACAAATTATAATTGAATGTTTACCTCGGGAAACGTTAAGCTCAAACCCTCTATTGATAGGAAAAGTCCATTTATTTTCGCTCATGCCTTCAAAAGCCTTATTACTCGCTTTAAATTTGTCATGATCTTATTATTGATTTTAAGTTGAATTGTTTTATATATTTTTTAAAACTGATTATAATTGAATGTTTATCTCGGGAAACATGGGGCTAAAGCCTTCATTTGACATAAAAAGAGCATTTATAGTCACTCATGCCTTCAAAATCCTTATTACACGCTTTCAATGGTTTTATAGTCTCATTATTGATTTCAAATGGAATTTTTTTACATCTTTTGTTAAAACATATTATAATTGAATGTTTACCTCGGGAAACGTTAAGGTAAAACCTTCTATTAATAGGAAAAGTCCATTTATTGTCGCTCATGCCTTCAAAACCCTTATTACACGCTTTAAATGGTTTCCTAATCTCATTATTGATTTTGAGTTGAATTTTTTTACATTTTTTTAAAACTAATTATAATTGAATATTTACCTCGGGAAACGTGGGGCTAAAGCCCTCATTTGACATAAAAAGTGCATTTATAGTCACTCATGCCTTCAAAATCTTTATTGCTTGCTTTCAATGGTTTTATAGTCTCATTATTGATTTTAAGTTGAATTTTTTCACATTTTTAGTTGAAACAGATTAAAATTGAATGTTTACCTCGAGAAACGTTAAGCGAAAACCCTCTATTAACAGGAAAAGTCCATTTATTGTCACTCATGCCTTCAAAAGCCTAATTACTCGCTCTAAATGGTTTTATAGTATCATTATTGATTTCAAGTTGAATTTTTTTACATTTTTTTAAAACTAATTATAATTGAATGTTTACCTCGAAAAACCTGGGGCTAAAGCCCACATTTGACGTAAAAAGACCATTTATAGTCACTCATGCCTTCAAAATCCTTATTACTCGCTTTCAATGGTTTTATAGTCTCATTATTGATTTCAAGTTGATTTTTTTTTTTTACTTAAAACAGATTATGATTGAATATTTACCATGGGAAACGTTAAGCTAAAACCCTCTATTAATAGAAAAAGACCATTTATTGTCGCTCATGCCTTCAAAAGCCTTATTACTCGCTTTAAACGGTTTTATAATCTTATTATTGATTTCAAGTTGAATTTTTTTACATTTTTTGTTAAACCAGATTATAATTGAATGTTTACCTCGGGAAACGTTAAGCTAAAACTCTCTATTAACAGGAAAAGTCCATTTATTGTCACTCATTCCTTCAAAAGTCTTATTACTCGCTTTAAATGGTTTTATAATCTTATTATTGATTTCAAGTTGAATTTTTTTATATTTTTTGTTAAAATACATTATAATTGAATGCTTATCTTGGGAAACGTGAAGCTAAAACACTCTATTGACAAGAAAAGTCCATTTACTGTCACTCATGCTTACAAAATCGTTATTACTCGCTTTAAATGGTTTTATAATCTCATTATTGATTTGAAGTTAAATTTTTTTACATTTTTATTTAAAACAGATTATAATTGAAAGTTTAACTCGGGAAACGTTAAGCTAAAACCCTCTATTAATAGGAAAAGTCCATTTATTGTTGCTCATGCCTTCAAAAGCCTTATTACTCGCATTAAATGGTTTTATAATCTCATTATCGATTTCAAGTTGAATTTTTTTTTTATTTTTTGTTAAAACAAATTATAACTGATTGCTTGCGTTGGGTAACATGAAGCTAAAACCCTCTATTGACAAGAAAAGTCCATTTATTGTCGTTCATGCCTTCAAAAGCCTTATTACTCGCTTTAAATGGTTTTATAATCTCATTATTGATTTTAAGTTGAATTTTTTTACATTTTTTCTTAAAATAGAATATAATTGAATGTTTACCTCGGGAAACATTAAACTAAAACCCTCTATTAATAGGAAAAGCCTATTTATTGTCGCTCATGCCTTCAAAAGCCTTATTACACGCTTTAAATGGTTTCTTAATCTCATTATTGATTTTAAGTTGAATTTTTTTTCATTTCTTCTAAAACTGATTATAATTGAATGTTTACCTCGGGAAACGAGGGGCTAAAGCCTTCATTTGACATAAAAAGAGCATTTGTAGCCACTCATGCCTTCAAAATCTTTATTACTCGATTTCAATGGTTTTATAGTCTCATTATTGATTTCAAGTGGAATATTTTTACATCCTGTGTTAAAACAGATTATAATTGAATGTTTACCTCGGAGAACGTTAAGCTAAAACCCTCTATTAATAGGAAAAGTCCATTTATTGTCGCTCATGCCTTCAAAAGCCTTATTACACGGTTTAAATGGTTTCCTAATCTCATTATTGATTTTGAGTTGAATTTTTTTACATTTTTTTAAAACTAATTATAATTGAATGTTTACCTCTGAAAACGTGGGGCTAAAGCCCTCATTTGACATAAAAAGAGCATTTATAGTCACTCATGCCTGCAAATCCTTATTACTCGTTTTCAACGGTTTTGTAGTCTCATTATTGATTTCAAGTTGAATTTTTTTATTTTTAGTTAAAACAGATTATGATTGAATGTTTACCATGGGAAACGTTAAGCTAAAACCCTCTATTAATAGGAAAAGTCCATTTATTGTCGCTCATGCCTTCAAAAGCCTTATTACTCGCTTTAAATGGTTTTATAATCTCATTATTGATTTGAAGTTGAATTTTTTTACATTTTTTGTTAAAACAGATTATAATTGAATGCTTACCTTGGGAAACGTGAAGCTAAAACCCTCTATTGATAAGAAAAGTCCATTTATCGTCACTCATGCCTTCGAAAACCTTATTACTCGCTTTAAATGGTTTCATAATTTCATTATTGATTTTAAGTTGAATTTTTTTTAAAATGTTTTTAAAACAGATTATAATTGAATATTTACCTCGAAGAACGTTAAGCTAAAACCCTCTATTAACAAGAAAAGTCCATTTATTATCGCTCATGCCTTCAAAAGCCTTATTACTTGCTTTAAATGGTTTCAGGATTTCATTATTGGTTTTAAGTTGAATTTTTTTATATTTTTTTAAAAATAGATTATAATTGAATGTTTACCTCGGGAAACGTTAAGCTCAAACCCTCTATTAATAGGAAAAGTCCATTTATTATCGCTCATGCCTTCAAAGGCCTTATTACTCGCTTTAAATTTGTCATGATCTTATTATTGATTTTAAGTTGAATTTTTTTATATTTTTTTTAAATTTGATTATAATTGAATGTTTACCTCGGGAAACATGGGGCTAAAGCCTTCATTTGACATAAAAAGAGCATTTATAGTCACTCATGCCTTCAAAATCCTTATTACATGCTTTCAATGGTTTTATAGTCTCATTATTGATTTCAAATGAAATTTTTTTACATCTTTTGTTAAAACAGATTATAATTGAATGTTTACCTCGGGAAACGTTAAGCTAAAACCTTTTATTAATAGGAAAAGTCCATTTATTGTCGCTCATGCCTTCAAAACCCTTGTTACACGCTTTAAATGGTTTCCTAATCTCATTATTGATTTTGAGTTGAATTTTTTTACATTTTTTTAAAACTAATTATAATTGAATATTTACCTCGGGAAACGTGGGGCTAAAGCCCTCATTTGACATAAAAAGTGCATTTATAGTCACTCATGCCTTCAAAATCTTTATTGCTTGCTTTCAATGGTTTTATAGTCTCATTATTGATTTCAAGTTGAATGTTTTCACATTTTTAGTTGAAACAGATTAAAATTGAATGTTTACCTCGAGAAACGTTAAGCTAAAACCCTCTATTAACAGGAAAAGTCCATTTATTGTCACTCATGCCTTCAAAAGCCTTATTACTCGCTCTAAATGGTTTTATAGTATCATTATTGATTTCAAGTTGAATTTTTTTACATTTTTTTAAAACTAATTATAATTGAATGTTTACCTCGGAAAACCTGGGGCTAAAGCCCACATTTGACGTAAAAAGACCATTTATAGTCACTCATGCCTTCAAAATCCTTATTACTCGCTTTCAATGGTTTTATAGTCTCATTATTGATTTCAAGTTTAATTTTTTTTTTTAGTTAAAACAGATTATGATTGAATATTTACCATGGGAAACGTTAAGCTAAAACCCTCTATTAATAGGAAAAGTCCATTTATTGTCGCTCATGCCTTCAAAAGCCTTATTCCTTGCTTTAAACGGTTTTATAATCTTATTATTGATTTCAAGTTGAATTTTTTTACATTTTTTGTTAAACCAGATTATAATTGAATGTTTACCTCGGGAAACGTTAAGCTAAAACTCTCTATTAACAGGAAAAGTCCATTTATTGTCACTCATTCCTTCAAAAGCCTTATTACTCGCTCCAAATGGTTTTATAGTCTCATTATTGATTTCAAGTTGAATTTTTTTACATTTTTTGTTAAAATAGATTATAATTGAATGCTTATCTTGGGAAACGTGAAGCTAAAACCCTCTATTGATAAGAAAAGTCCATTTACTGTCACTCATGCCTACAAAAGCCTTATTACTCGCTTTAAATGGTTTTATAATCTCATTATTGATTTTGAGTTGAATTTTTTTACATTTTTATTCAAAACAGATTATAATTGAATGTTTACCTGGGGAAACGTGAAGCTAAAACCCTCTATTAATAGGAAAAGTCCATTTATTATCGCTCATGCCCTCAAAAGCCTTATTACTCGTATTAAATGGTTTTATAATCTCATTATCGATTTCAAGTTGAATTATTTTATATTTTTTGTTAAAACAGATTATAATTGATTGCTTGAGTTGGGTAACATGAAGCTAAAACCCTCTATTAACAAGAAAAGTCCATTTATTGTCACTCATGCTTCCAAAAGCCTTATTACTCGCTTTAAATGGTTTTATAATCTCATTATTGATTTCAAGTTTAAATTTTTTACATTTTTTATTAAAATAGAATATAATTGAATGCTTAGCTTGGGAAACGTGTAGCTAAAACGCTCTATTGATAAGAAAAGTTCATTTATCCTTACTTATACCTTCGAAAGCCTTATTACTCGCTTTAAATGGTTTCATAATTTCATTATTAATTTTAAGTTGAATTTTTTTACTTTTTTTTTAAAACAGATTATAATTGAATGTTTACCTCGGGAAACATTAAGCTAAAACCCTCTATTAATAGGAAAAGTCCATTTATTATCGCTCATGCCTTCAAAAGCCTTATTACTCGCTTTAAATGTTTTCATGATCTCATTATTGAGTTTAAGTTGAATTTTTTTATATATTTTTTAAAACTGATTATAATTGCATGTTTACCTTGGCAAACATGGGGCTAAAGCCTTCATTTGACATAAAAAGGGCATTTATAGTCACTTATGCCTTCAAAATCCTTATTACTCGGTTTCAATGGTTTTCTAGTCTCATTATTGATTTCAAATGGAATATTTTTACATCTTTTGTTAAAACAGATTATAATTGCATGTTTACCTCCGGAAACGTTAAGCTAAAACCCTCTATTAATAGGAAAAGTCCATTTATTGTCGCTCATGCCTTCAAAACCCTTATTACACGCTTTAAATGGTTTCCTAATCTCATTATTGATTTTGAGTTGAATTTTTTTACATTTATTTAAAACTAATTATAATTGAATATTTACCTCGGGAAACGTGGGGCTAAAGCCCTCATTTGACATAAAAAGTGCATTTATAGTCACTCATGCCTTCAAAATCTTTATTGCTCGCTTTCAATGGTTTTATAGTCTCATTATTGATTTCAAGTTGAATTTTTTCACATTTTTAGTTGAAACAGATTAAAATTGAATGTTTACCTCGAGAAATGTTAAGCTAAAATCCTCTATTAACAGGAAAAGTCCATTTATTGTCACACATGCCTTCAAAAGCCTTATTACTCGCCGTAAATGGTTTTATAATCTCATTATTGATTTTGAGTTGAATTTTTTTACATTTTTATTTAAAACAGATTATAATTGAATGTTTACCTGGGGAAACGTGAAGCTAAAACCCTCTATTAATAGGAAAAGTTCATTTATTGTCGCTCATGCCCTCAAAAGCCTTATTACTCGTATTAAATGGTTTTATAATCTCATTATCGATTTCAAGTTGAATTTTTTTATATTTTTTGTTAAAACAGATTATAATTGATTGCTTGCGTTGGGTAACATGAAGCTAAAACCCTCTATTAACAAGAAAAGTCCATTTATTGTCACTCATGCCTCCAAAAGCCTTATTACTCGCTTTAAATGGTTTTATAATCTGATTATTGATTTCAAGTTCAATTTTTTAAAATTTTTTATTAAAATAGAGTATAATTGAATGCTTAGCTTGGGAAACGTGTAGCTAAAACGCTCTATTGATAAGAAAAGTTCATTTATCGTCACTTATCGCTTCGAAAGCCTTATTACTCGCTTTAAATGGTTTCATAATTTCATTATTAATTTTAAGTTGAATTTTTTTACATCTTTTGTTAAAACAGATTATAATTGAATGTTTACCTCGGGAAACGTAAAGCTAAAACCCTCTATTAATAGGAAAAGTCCATTTATTGTCGCTTATGCCTTCAAAAGCCTTATTACACGCTTTAAATGGTTTCCTAATCTCATTATTGATTTTGAGTTGAATTTTATTACATTTTTTTAAAAGTAATTATAACTGAATATTTACCTCGGGAAACGTGGGGCTAAAGCCCTCATTTGACATAAAAAGAGCTTTTATAGTCACTCATGCCTTCAAAATCCTTATTACTTGCTTTCAATGGTTTTATAGTCTCATTATTGATTTCAGGTTGAATTTTTTTACATTTTCAGTTGAAACAGATTAAAATTGAATGTTTACCACAGGAAACGTTAAGCTAAAACTCTATATTAACAGGAAAAGTCCATTTATTGTCACTCATGTATTCAAAGGCCTTATTACTCGCTTTAAATGGTTTTATAATCTCGTTATTGATTTCAAGCAGAATGTTTTTACATTTTTTGTTAAAATAGATTATAATTGAATGCTTATCTTGGGAAACGTGAAGTTAAAACCCTCTATTGACAAGAAAAGTGCATTTACTGTCACTCATGCCTACAAAAGCCTTATTACTCGCTTTAAATGGTTTTATAATCTCATTATTGATTTTAAGTTGAATTTTTTTACATTTTTATTTTAAAAAGATTATAATTGAAAGTTTACCTCTGAAAACGTTAAGCTAAAACCCTCTATTAATAGGAAAGTCCATTTATGATCGCTCATGCCTTCAAAAGCCTTATTACTCGCTTTAAATTTTTTCATGATCTCATTATTGATTTTCAGTTGAATTTGTTTACATTTTTTTTAAAATCGATTATATTTGGATGTTTACCTCGAGAAACATGAGGCTAAAGCCTTCATTAGACATAAAAAGGTCATTTATAGTCACTCATGCCTTCAAAATCCTTATTACTCGCTTTCAATGATTTTATAGTCTCAATATTGATTTCAAGTTGAATTTTTTTACATTTTTTGTTAAAACAGATTATAATTGAATGCTTTCCTTGGGAAACGTGAAGCTAAAACCCTCTATTGATAAGAAAAGTCCATGTACTGTCACTCATGCCTACAAAAGCCTTATTACTCGCTTTAAATAGTTTTATAATCTCATTTTTGATTTTGAGTTGAATTTTTTTATATTTTTATTTAAAACAGATTATGATTGAATATTTACCTCGGGAAACGTGAAGCTAAAACCCTCTATTAATAGGAAAAGTCCATTTATTGTCGCTCATGCCTTCAAAAGCCTTGTTACTCGTATTAAATGGTTTTATAATCTCATTATCGATTTCAAGTTGAATTTTTTTATGTTTTTTGTTAAAACAGATTATAATTGATTGCTTGCGTTGGGTAACATGAAGCTAAAACACTCTATTGATAAGAAAAGTTCATTTATCGTCACTTATACCTTCGAAAGCCTTATTACTCGCTTTAAATGGTTTAATAATTTCATTATTAATTTTAAGTTGAATTTTTTTACTTTTTTTTTAAAACAAATTATAATTGAATGTTTACCTCGGGAAACGTTAAGGTAAAACCCTTTATTAATAGGAAAAGTCCATTTATTATCGCTCATGCCTTCAAAAGCCTTATTACTCGCTTTAAATGTTTTCATGATCTGATTATTGATTTTAAGTTGAATTTTTTATATTTTTTTTAAAACTGATTATAATTGAATGTTTACCTCGGGAAACATGGGGCTAAAGCCTTCATTTGAAATAAAAAGGGCATTTATAGTCACTCATGCCTTCAAAATCCTTATTACTCGCTTTCAATGGTTTTATAGTCTCATTATTGATTTCAAATGGAATTTTTTTACATCTTTTGTTAAAACAGATTATAATTCAATGTTTACCTTGAGAAGCGTTAAGCTAAAACCCTCTATTAATAGGAAAAGTCCATTTATTGTCGCTTATGCCTTCAAAAGCCTTATTACACGCTTTAAATGGTTTCCTAATCTCATTATTGATTTTGAGTTGAATTTTTTATGTTTTTTTAAAAGTAATTATAACTGAATATTTACCTCGGGAAACGTGGGGTTAAAGCCTTCATTTGACATAAAAAGGGTATTTATAGTCACTCATGCCTTCAAAATCCTTATTACTCGCTTTCAATGGTTTTATAGTCTCAATATTGATTTCAAGTTGAATTGTTTTACATTTTTTGTTAAAACAGATTATAATTGAATGCTTACCTTGGGAAACGTGAAGCTAAAACCCTCCATTGATAAGAAAAGTCCATTTACTGTCACTCATGCCTACAAAAGCCTTATTACTCGCTTTAAATGGTTTTATAATTTCATTATTGATTTTAAGATGAATTTTTTTACATTTTTATTTAAAACAGATTATAATTGAAAGTTTACCTCGGGAAACGTTAAGGTAAACCCCTCTATTAATAGAAAAAATCCATTTATTGTCGCTCATGCCTTCAAAAGCCTTATTACTCGCATTAAATGGTTTTAAAATCTCATTATCGATTTCAAGTTGAATTTTTTTATATTTTTTGTTAAAACAGATTATAATTGATTGCTTGCGTTGGGTAACATGAAGCTAAAACCCTCTATTAACAGGAAAAGTCCATTTATTGTCACTCATGCTTTCAAAAGCCTTATTACTCGCTTTAAATGGTTTTATAATCTCATTTCTGATTTCAAGTTTAATTTTTTTACATTTTTTATTAAAATAGAATATAATTGAATGCTTACATTGGGAAACGTGAAGCTAAAACCCTGTATTGATAAGAAAAGTTCATTTATCGTCACTTATCCCTTCGAAAGCCTTATTACTCGCTTTATATGGTTTCATAATTTCATTATTAATTTTAAGTTGAATTTTTTTACTTTTTTTTAAAACAGATTATAATTGAATGTTTACCTCGGGAAACGTTAAGCTAAAACCCTCTATTAATAGGAAAAGTCCATTTATTATCGCTCATGCCTTCAAAAGCCTTATTACTCGCTTTAAATGTTTTCATGATCTCATTATTGATTTTAAGTTGAATTTTTTTATATATTTTTTAAAACTGATTATAATTGAATGTTTACCTCGGGAAACATGGGGCTAAAGCCTTCATTTGAAATAAAAAGGGCATTTATAGTCACTCATGCCTTCAAAATCCTTATTACTCGCTTTCAATGGTTTTATAGTCTCATTATTGATTTCAAATGGAATTTTTTTACATCTTTTGTTAAAACAGATAATAATTGAATGTTTATCTCGGGAAACGTTAAGCTAAAACCCTCTATTAATAGGAAAAGTCCATTTATTATGGCTTATGCCTTCAAAAGCCTTATTATACGCTTTAAATGGTTTCCTAATCTCATTATTGATTTTGAGTTGAATTTTTTTACATTTTTTTAAAAGTAATTAGAATTGAATATTTACCTCGAGAAACGTGGGGCTAAAGCCCTCATTTGACATAAAAAAAGCATTTATAGTCACTCATGCCTTCAACATCCTTATTACCCGCTTTTAATGGTTTTATAGTCTCATTATTGATTTCAAGTTGAATTTTTTTACATTTTCAGTTGAAACAGATTAAAATTGAAAGTTTACCTCAGGAAACGTTAAGCTAAAACTCTCTATTAACAGGAAAAGTCCATTTATTGTCACTCATGCCTTCAAAGCCCTTATTACTCGCTTTAAATGGTTTTGTAATCTCGTTATTGATTTCAAGTTGAATTTTTTTCCATTTTTTGATACAATAGATTATAATTGAATGCTAATCTTGGAAAATGTGAAGTTAAAACCCTCTATTGACAAGAAAAGTTCATTGACTGTCACTCATGCCTACAAAAGCCTTATTACTCGCTTTAAATGGTTTTATAATCTCATTATTGATTTCAAGTTGAATTTGTTTATATTTTTTGTTAAAACAGATTATAATTGAATGCTTACCTTGGGAAACATGAAGCTAAAACCCTCTGTTGATAAGCAAAGTCCACTTATCGTCACTCATGCCTTCGAAAACCTTATTACTCGCTTTAAATGGTTTCATAATTTCATTATTGATTTTAAGTTGAATTTTTTTACATTTTTTTTAAAATAGATTATAATTGAATGTTTACCTCGAAAAACGTTAAGCTAAAACCTTCTATTAACTAGAAAAGTCCATTTATCATCGCTCATGCCTTCAAAAGTCTTATTACTCGCTTTAAATGGTTTCAGGATTTCATTATTGATTTTAAGTTGAATTTTATTACATTTTTTTTAAAATTGATTATAATTGAATGTTTACCTCGGGAAACGTGGGGCTAAAGCCTTCATTTGACATAAAAAGGGCATTTATAGTCACTCATGCCTTCACAATCCTTATTACTCGCTTTCAATGGTTTTATAGTCTCATTATTGATTTCAAGTTGAATTTTTTTACATTTTCAGTTGAAACAGATTAAAATTGAATGTTTACCTAAGGAAACGTTAAGCTAAAACTCTCTATTAACAGGAAAAGTCCATTTGTTGTCACTCATGTATTCAAAGGCCTTATTACTCGCTTTAAATGGTTTTATAATCTCGTTATTGATTTCAAGCTGAATTTTTTTACATTTTTTATTAAAATAGATTATAATTGAATGCTTATCTTGGGAAACGTGAAGCAAAAACCCTCTATTGACAAGAAAAGTGCATTTACTGTCACTCATGCCTACAAAAGCCTTATTACTCGCTTTAAATGGTTTTATAATCTCATTATTGATTTTAAGATGAATTTTTTTACATTTTTATTTAAAACAGATTATAATTGAAAGTTTACCTCAGGAAACGTTAAGCTAAACCCCTATATTAATAGGAAAAATCCATTTATTGTCGTTCATGGCTTCAAAAGCCTTATTACTCGCATTAAATGGTTTTAAAATCTCATTATCGATTTCAAGTTGAATTTTTTTACATTTTTTGTTAAAACAGATTATAATTGATTGCTTGCGTTGGGTAACATGAAGCTAAAACCCTCTATTAACAGGAAAAGTCCATTTATTGTCACTCATGCTTCCAAAAGCCTTATTACTCGCTTTAAATGGTTTTATAATCTCAATTCTGATTTCAAGTTTAATTTTTTTACATTTTTTATTAAAATAGAATATAATTGAATGCTTACCTTGGGAAACGTGAAGCTAAAACCTTGTATTGATAAAAAAAGTTCATTTATCGTCACTTATGCCTTCGAAAGCCTTATTACTCGCTCTAAATGGTTTCATAATTTCATTATTAATTTCAAGTTGAATTTTTTTACATTTTTATTTTAAAAAGATTATAATTGAAAGTTTACCTCGGGAAACGTTAAGCTGAAACCCTCTATTAATAGGAAAAGTCCATTTATGATCGCTCATGCCTTCATCAGCCTTATTACTCGCTTTAAATGTTTTCATGATCTCATTATTGATTTTCAGTTGAATTTGTTTACATTTTTTTTAAAATTGATTATAATTGAATGTTTACCTTGGGAAACGTGAGGCTAAAGCCTTCATTTGACATAAAAAGGGCATTTATAGTGACTCATGCCTTCAAAATCCTTATTACTCGCTTTCAATGGTTTTATAGTCTCATTATTGATTTCAAGCTGAATTTTTTTAAATTTTTTGTTAAAATAGATTATAATTGAATGGTTACCTTGGGAAACGTGAAGCTAAAACCCTCCAGTGATAAGAAAAGTCCATTGACTGTCACTCATGCCTACAAAAGCCTTATTACTCGCTTTAAATGGTTTTATAATCTCATTATTGATTTTAAGATGAATTTTTTTACATTTTTATTTAAAACAGATTATAATTGAAAGTTTACCTCGGGAAACGTTAAGCTAAACCCCTCTATTAATAGGAAAAATCCATTTATTGTCGCTCATGGCTTCAAAAGCCTTATTACTCGCATTAAATGGTTTTAAAATCTCATTATCGATTTCAAGTTGAATTTTTTTACATTTTTTGTTAAAACAGATTATAATTGATTGCTTGCGTTGGGTAACATGAAGCTAAAACCCTCTATTAACAGGAAAAGTCCATTT
Source organism: Theobroma cacao (assembly GCF_053813885.1). NCBI lineage: Eukaryota > Viridiplantae > Streptophyta > Magnoliopsida > Malvales > Malvaceae > Theobroma > Theobroma cacao. The sequence goes on along the minus strand of NC_142640.1, from coordinate 22,958,991 downwards.
ATTGTCACTCATGCTTCCAAAAGCCTTATTACTCGCTTTAAATGGTTTTATAATCTCAATTCTGATTTCAAGTTTAATTTTTTTACATTTTTTATTAAAATAGAATATAATTGAATGCTTACCTTGGGAAACGTGAAGCTAAAACCCTGTATTGATAAGAAAAGTTCATTTATCGTCACTTATGCCTTCGAAAGCCTTATTACTCGCTTTAAATGGTTTCATAATTTCATTATTAATTTCAAGTTGAATTTTTTTACATTTTTATTTTAAAAAGATTATAATTGAAAGTTTACCTCGGGAAACGTTAAGCTGAAACCCTCTATTAATAGGAAAAGTCCATTTATGATTGCTCATGCCTTCATGAGCCTTATTACTCGCTTTAAATGTTTTCATGATCTCATTATTGATTTTCAGTTGAATTTGTTTACATTTTTTTTAAAATTGATTATAATTGAATGTTTACCTTGGGAAACGTGAGGCTAAAGCCTTCATTTGACATAAAAAGGGCATTTATAGTCACTCATGCCTTCAAAATCCTTATTACTCGCTTTCAATGGTTTTATAGTCTCATTATTGATTTCAAGCTGAATTTTTTTACATTTTTTGTTAAAATAGATTATAATTGAATGCTTACCTTGGGAAACGTGAAGCTAAAACCCTCTAGTGATAAGAAAAGTCCATTTACTGTCACTCATGCCTACAAAAGCCTTATTACTCGCTTTAAATGGTTTTATAATCTCATTATTGATTTTAAGATTAATTTTTTTACATTTTTATTTAAAACAGATTATAATTGAAAGTTTACCTCGGGAAACGTTAAGCTAAACCCCTCTACTAATAGGAAAAATCCATTTATTGTCGCTCATGCCTTCAAAAGCCTTATTACTCGCATTAAATGGTTTTAAAATCTCATTATCGATTTTAAGTTGAATTTTTTTATATTTTTTGTTAAAACAGATTATAATTGATTGCTTGCGTTGGGTAACATGAAGCTAAAACCCTCTATTAACAGGAAAAGTCCATTTATTGTCACTCATGCTTCCAAAAGCCTTATTACTCACTCTAAATGGTTTTATAATCTCATTTCTGATTTCAAGTTTAATTTTTTTACATTTTTTATTAAAATAGAATATAATTGAATGCTTACCTTGGGAAACGTGAAGCTAAAACCCTGTATTGATAAGAAAATTCATTTATCGTCACTTATCCCTTCGAAAGCCTTATTACTCGCTTTAAATGGTTTCATAATTTCATTATTAATTTTAATTTGAATTTTTTTACATTTTCAGTTGAAACAGATTAAAATTAAAAGTTTACCTCAGGAAACGTTAAGCTAAAACTCTCTATTAACAGGAAAAGTCCATTTATTGTCACTCATGCCTTCAAAGCCGTTATTACTCGCTTTAAATGGTTTTATAATCTCGTTATTGATTTCAAGTTGAATTTTTTTACATTTTTTGTTACAATAGATTATAATTGAATGCTTATCTTGGGAAACGTGAAGCTAAAACCCTCTATTGACAAGAAAAGTTCATGGACTGTCACTCATGCCTACAAAAGCCTTATTACTCGCTTTAAATGGTTTTATAATCTCATTATTGATTTCAAGTTGAATTTGTTTACATTTTTTGTTAAAACAGATTATAATTGAATGCTTACCTTGGGAAACATGAAGCTAAAACCCTCTATTGATAAGAAAAGTCCATTTATCGTCACTCATGCCTTCGAAAACCTTATTACTCGCTTTAAATGGTTTCATAATTTCATTATTGATTTTAAGTTGAATTTTTTTACATTTTTATTAAAACAGATTATAATTGAATGTTTACCTCGAAAAACGTTAAGCTAAAACCTTCTAATAACTAGAAAAGTCCATTTATTATCGCTCATGCCTTCAAAAGTCTTATTACTCGCTTTAAATAGTTTCAGGATTTCATTATTGATTTTAAGTTGAATTTTTTTACATTTTTTTCAAAATTGATTATAATTGAATGTTTACCTCGGGAAACGTGGGGCTAAAGCCTTCATTTGACATAAAAAGGGCATTTATAGTCACTCATGCCTTCAAAATCCTTATTACTCGCTTTCAATGGTTTTATAGTCTCATTATTGATTTCAAGTTGAATTTTTTTACATTTTCAGTTGAAACAGATTAAAATTGAATGTTTACCTCAGGAAACGTTAAGGTAAAACTCTCTATTAACAGGAAAAGTCCATTTATTGTCACTCATGTATTCAAAGGCCTTATTACTCGTTTTAAATGGATTTATAATCTCGTTATTGATTTCAATATGAATTTTTTTACATTTTTTGTTACAATGGATTATAATTGAATGTTTATCTTGGGAAACGTGAAGCTAAAACCCTCTATTGACAAGAAAAGTGCATTTACTGTCACTCATACCTACAAAAGCCTTATTACTCGCTTTAAATGGTTTTATAATCTCATTATTGATTTTAAGTTGAATTTTTGTACATTTTTATTTTAAAAAGATTATAATTGAAAGTTTACCCCGAGAAACGTTAAGCTGAAACCCTCTATTAATAGAAAAAGTCCATTTATGATAGCTCATGCCTTCAAAAGCCTTATTACTCGCTTTAAATGTTTTCATGATCTCATTATTGATTTTCAGTTGAATTTGTTTACATTTTTTTTAAAATTGATTATAATTGAATGTTTACCTTGGGAAACGTGAGGCTAAAGCCTTCATTTGACATAAAAAGGGCATTTATAGTCACTCGTGCCTTCAAAATCCTTATTACTCGCTTTCAATGGTTTTATAGTCTCATTATTGATTTCAAGTTGAATTTTTTTACATTTTTTGTTAAAACAGATTATAATTGAATGCTTACCTTGGGAAACGTGAAGCTAAAACCCTCTATTGATAAGAAAAGTCCATTTACTGTCACTCATGCCTACAAAAGCCTTATTACTCGCTTTAAATGGTTTTATAATCTCATTTTTGATTTTGAGTTGAATTTTTTTACATTTTTATTTAAAACAGATTATAATTGAATATTTACCTCGGGAAACGTGAAGCTAAAACCCTCTATTAATAGGAAAAGTCCATTTATTGTCGCTCATGCCTTCAAAAGCCTTATTACTCGTATTAAATGGTTTTATAATCTCATTATCGATTTCAAGTTGACATTTTTTATATTTTTTGTTAAAACATATTATAATTGATTGATTGCGTTGGCTAACATGAAGCTAAAACCCTCTATTAACAGGAAAAGTCCATTTATTGTCACTCATGCCTCCAAAAGCCTTATTACTCGCCTTCAATGGTTTTATAATCTCATTACTGATTTCAAGTTTAATTTTTTTGCATTTTTTTATTAAAATAGAATATAATTGAATGCTTAGCTTGGGAAACGTGTAGCTAAAACACTCTATTGATAAGAAAAGTTCATTTATCATCACTTATCCCTTCGAAAGCCTTATTACTCGCTTTAAATGGTTTCATAATTTCATTATTAATTTTAAGTTGAATTTTTTACTTTTTTTTTAAAAAAAGATTATAATTTAATGTTTACCTCGAGAAACGTTAAGCTAAAACCCACTATTAATAGGAAAAGTCCATTTATTATCGCTCATGCCTTCAAAAGCCTTATTACTCGCTTTAAATGTTTTCATGATCTCATTATTGATTTTAAGTTGAATTTTTTATATATTTTTTAAAACTGATTATAATTGAATGTTTACCTCGGGAAACATGGGGCTAAAGCCTTCATTTGACATAAAAAGGGCATTTATAGTCACTCATGCCTTCAAAATCCTTATTACTCGCTTTCAATGATTTTATAGTCTCATTATTGATTTCAAATGGAATTCTTTTACATCTTTTGTTAAAACAGATTATAATTGAATGTTTACCTCGGGAAATGTTAAGCTAAAACCCTCTATTAATAAGAAAAGTCCATTTATTATCGCTCATGCCTTCAAAAGCCTTATTACTCGCTTTAAATGTTTTAATGATCTGATTATTGATTTTAAGTTGAATTTTTTATATTTTTTTTAAAACTGATTATAATTGAATGTTTACCTCGGGAAACATGGGGCTAAAGCCTTCATTTGAAATAAAAAGGGCATTTATAGTCACTCATGCCTTCAAAATCGTTATTACTCGCTTTCAATGGTTTTATAGTCTCATTATTGATTTCAAATGGAATTTTGTTACATCTTTTGTTAAAACAGATAATAATTGAATGTTTATCTCGGGAAACGTTAAGCTAAAACCCTCTATTAATAGGAAAAGTCCATTTATTATGGGTTATGCTTTCAAAAGCCTTATTATACGCTTTAAATGGTTTCCTAATCTCATTATTGATTTTGAGTTGAATTTTTTTACATTTTTTTAAAAGTAATTATTACTGAATATTTACCTCGGGAAACGTGGGGCTAAAGCGCTCATTTGACATAAAAAAAGCATTTATAGTCACTCATACCTTCAAAATCCTTATTACCTGCTTTTAATGGTTTTATAATCTCATTATTGATTTCAAGTTGAATTTTTTTACATTTTCAGTTGAAACAGATTAAAATTGAAAGTTTACCTCAAGAAACGTTAAGCTAAAACTCTCTATTAACAGGAAAAGTCCATTTATTGTCACTCATGCCTTCAAAGCCCTTATTACTCGCTTTAAATGGTTTTATAATCTCGTTATTGATTTCAAGTTGAATTTTTTTTCCATTTTTTGTTACAATAGATTATAATTGAATGCTTATCTTGGGAAACGTGAAGCTAAAACCCTCTATTGACAAGAAAAGTTCATTGACTGTCACTCATGCCTACAAAAGCCTTATTACTCGCTTTAAATGGTTTTATAATCTCATTATTGATTTCAAGTTGAATTTGTTTACATTTTTTGTTAAAACAGATTATAATTGAATGCTTGCCTTGGGAAACATGAAGCTAAAACCCTCTATTGATAAGAAAAGTCCATTTATCGTCACTCATGCCTTCGAAAACCTTATTACTCGCTTTAAATGGTTTCATAATTTCATTATTGATTTTAAGTTGAATTTTTTTACGTTTTTTTTAAAACAGATTATAATTGAATGTTTACCTCGAAAAATGTTAAGCTAAAACCTTCTATTAACTAGAAAAGTTCATTTATTATCGCTCATGCCTTCAAAAGTCTTATTACTCGCTTTAAATGGTTTCAGGATTTCATTATTGATTTTAAGTTGAATTTTTTTACATTTTTTTAAAATTGATTATAATTGAATGTTTACCTCGGGAAACGTGGGGCTATAGCCTTCATTTGACATAAAAAGGGCATTTATAGTCACTCATGCCTTCAAAATCCTTATTACTCGCTTTCAATGGTTTTATAGTCTCATTATTGATTTCAAGTTGAATTTTTTTACATTTTCAGTTGAAACAGATTAAAATTGAATGTTTACCTCAGGAAACGTTAAGGTAAAACTCTCTATTAACAGGAAAAGTCCATTTATTGTCACTCATGTATTCAAAGGCCTTATTACTCGTTTTAAATGGTTTTATTATCTCGTTATTGATTTCAATCTCAATTTTTTTACATTTTTTGTTACAATTGATTATAATTGAATGCTTATCTTGGGAAACGTGAAGCTAAAACCCTCTATTGACAAGAAAAGTGCATTTACTGTCACTCATGCCTACAAAAGCCTTATTACTCGCTTTAAATGGTTTTATAATCTCATTATTGATTTTAAGTTCAATTTTTGTACATTTTTATTTTAAAAAGATTATAATTGAAAGTTTACCTCGGGAAACGTTAAGCTGAAACCCTCTATTAATAGGAAAAGTCCATTTATGATCGCTCATGCCTTCAAAAGCCTTATTACTCGCTTTAAATGTTTTCATGATCTCATTATTGATTTTTAGTTGAATTTGTTTACATTTTTTTTAAAATTGATTATAATTGAATGTTTACCTTGGGAAACGTGAGGCTAAAGCCTTCATTTGACATAAAAAGGGCATTTATAGTCACTCATGCCTTCAAAATCCTTATTACTCGCTTTCAATGGTTTTATAGTCTCATTATTGATTTCAAGTTGAATTTTTTTACATTTTCAGTTGAAACAAATTAAAATTGAATGTTTACCTAAGGAAACGTTAAGCTAAAACTCTCTATTAACAGGAAAAGTCCATTTATTGTCACTCATGTATTCAAAGGCCTTATTACTCGCGTTAAATGGTTTTATAATCTCGTTATTGATTTCAAGCTGAATTTTTTTACATTTTTTATTAAAATAGATTGTAATTGAATGCTTATCTTGGGAAACGTGAAGCTAAAACCCTCTATTAACAAGAAAAGTGCATTTACTGTCACTCATGCCTACAAAAGCCTTATTACTCGCTTTAAATGGTTTTATAATCTCATTATTGATTTTAAGATGAATTTTTTTACATTTTTATTTAAAACAGATTATAATTAAAAGTTTACCTCGGGAAACGTTAAGCTAAACCTTTCTATTAATAGGAAAAATCCATTTATTGTCGCTCATGCCTTCAAAAGCCTTATTACTCGCATTAAATGGTTTTAAAATCTCATTATCGATTTCAAGTTGAATTTTTTTACATTTTTTGTTAAAACAGATTATAATTGATTGCTTGCGTTGGGTAACATGAAGCTAAAACCCTCTATTAACAGGAAAAGTCCATTTATTGTCACTCATGCTTCCAAAAGCCTTATTACTCGCTTTAAATGGTTTTATAATCTCAATTCTGATTTCAAGTTTAATTTTTTTACATTTTTTATTAAAATAGAATATAATTGAATGCTTACCTTGGGAAACGTGAAGCTAAAACCCTGTATTGATAAGAAAAGTTCATTTATCGTCACTTATGCCTTCGAAAGCCTTATTACTCGCTTTAAATGGTTTCATAATTTCATTATTAATTTCAAGTTGAATTTTTTTACATTTTTATTTTAAAAAGATTATAATTGAAAGTTTACCTCGGGAAACGTTAAGCTGAAACCCTCTATTAATAGAAAAAGTACATTTATGATCGCTCATGCCTTCATGAGCCGTATTACTCGCTTTAAATGTTTTCATGATCTTATTATTGATTTTCAGTTGAATTTGTTTACATTTTTTTTAAAATTGATTATAATTGAATGTTTACCTTGGGAAACGTGAGGCTAAAGCCTTCATTTGACATAAAAAGGGCATTTATAGTCACTCATGCCTTAAAAATCCTTATTACTCGTTTTCAATGGTTTTATAGTCTCATTATTGATTTCAAGTTGAATTTTTTTACATTTTTTGTTAAAACAGATTATAATTGAATGCTTACCTTGGGAAACGTGAAGCTAAAACCCTCCATTGATAAGAAAAGTCCATATACTGTCACTCATGCCTACAAAAGCCTTATTATTCGCTTTAAATGGTTTTATAATCTCATTATTGATTTTAAGATAAATTTTTTTACATTTTTATTTAAAACAGATTATAATTGAAAGTTTACCTCGGGAAACGTTAAACTAAACCCCTCTATTAATAGGAAAAATCCATTTATTGTCGCTCATGCCTTCAAAAGCCTTATTACTCACATTAAATAGTTTTAAAATCTCATTATCGATTTCAAGTTGAATTTTTTTATATTTTTTGTTAAAACAGATTATAATTGATTGCTTGCGTTGGGTAACATGAAGCTAAAACCCTCTATTAACAGGAAAAGTCCATTTATTGTCACTCATGCTTCCAAAAGCCTTATTACTCGCTTTAAATGGTTTTATAATCTCATTTCTGATTTCAAGTTTAATTTTTTTACATTTTTTATTAAAATAGAATATAATTGAATGCTTACCTTTGGAAACGTGAAGCTAAAATCCTGTATTGATAAGAAAAGTTTATTTATCGTCACTTATCCCTTCTTAAGCCTTATTACTCGCTTTAAATGGTTTCATAATTTCATTATTAATTTTAAGTTGAATTTTTTTACTTTTTTTTAAAACAGATTATAATTGAATGTTTACCTCGGGAAACGTTAAGCTAAAACCCTCTATTAATAGGAAAAGTCCATTTATTATCGCTCATGCCTTCAAAAGCCTTATTACTCGCTTTAAATGTTTTCATGATCTCATTATTGATTTTAAGTTGAATTTTTTTATATTTTTTTTAAAACTGATTGTAATTGAATGTTTACCTCGGGAAACATGGGGCTAAAGCCTTCATTTGAAATAAAAAGGGCATTTATAGTCACTCATGCCTTCAAAATCCTTATTACTCGCTTTCAATGGTTTTATAGTCTCATTATTGATTTCAAATGGAATTTTTTTACATCTTTTGTTAAAACAGATTATAATTGAATGTTTATCTTGGGAAACGTTAAGCTAAAACCCTCTATTAGTAGGAAAAGTCCATTTATTATGGCTTATGCCTTCAAAAGCCTTATTATACGCTTTAAATAGTTTCCTAATCTCATTATTGATTTTGGGTTGAATTTTTTTACATTTTTTAAAAGTAATTATAACTGAATATTTACCTCGGGAAACGTGGGGCTAAAGCCCTCATTTGACATAAAAAAAGCATTTATAGTCACTCATGCCTTCAAAATCCTTATTACCCGCTTTTAATGGTTTTATAGTCTCATTATTGATTTCAAGTTGAATTTTTTTACATTTTCAGTTGAAACAGATTAAAATTGAAAGTTTACCTCAGGAAACGTTAAGCTAAAACTCTCTATTAACAGGAAAAGTCCATTTATTGTCACTCATGCCTTCAAAGCCCTTATTACTCGCTTTAAATGGTTTTATAATCTCATTATTGATTTCAAGTTGAATTTTTTTACATTTTTTGTTACAATAGATTATAATTGAATGCTTATCTTGGGAAACGTGAAGCTAAAACCCTCTATTGACAAGAAAAGTTCATTGACTGTCACTCATGCCTACAAAAGCCTTATTACTCGCTTTAAATGGTTTTATAATCTCATTATTGATTTCAAGTTGAATTTGTTTACATTTTTTGTTAAAACAGATTATAATTGAATGCTTACCTTGGGAAACATGAAGCTAAAACCCTCTATTGATAAGAAAAGTCCATTTATCGTCACTCATGCCTTCGAAAACCTTATTACTCGCTTTAAATGGTTTCATAATTTCATTATTGATTTTAAGTTGAATTTTTTTACATTTTTATTAAAACAGATTATAATTGAATGTTTACCTCGAAAAACGTTAAGCTAAAACCTTCTAATAACTAGAAAAGTCCATTTATTATCGCTCATGCCTTCAAAAGTCTTATTACTCGCTTTAAATGGTTTCAGGATTTCATTATTGATTTTAAGTTGAATTATTTTACATTTTTTTCAAAATTGATTATAATTGAATGTTTACCTCGGGAAACGTGGGGCTAAAGCCTTCATTTGACATAAAAAGGGCATTTATAGTCACTCATGCCTTCAAAATCCTTATTACTCGCTTTCAATGGTTTTATAGTCTCATTATTGATTTCAAGTTGATTTTTTTTACATTTTCAGTTGAAACAGATTAAAATTGAATGTTTACCTCAGGAAACGTTAAGGTAAAACTCTCTATTAACAGGAAAAGTCCATTTATTGTCACTCATGTATTCAAAGGCCTTATTACTCGTTTTAAATGGTTTTATAATCTCGTTATTGATTTCAATCTGAATTTTTTTACATTTTTTGTTACAATTGATTATAATTGAATGCTTATCTTGGGAAACGTGAAGCTAAAACCCTCTATTGACAAGAAAAGTGCATTTACTGTCACTCATGCCTACAAAAGCCTTATTACTCGCTTTAAATGGTTTTATAATCTCATTATTGATTTTAAGTTGAATTTTTGAACATTTTTATTTTAAAAAAATTATAATTGAAAGTTTACCTCAGGAAACGTTAAGCTGAAACCCTCTATCAATAGGAAAAGTCCATTTATGATCGCTCATGCCTTCAAAAGCCTTATTACTCGCTTTAAATGTTTTCATGATCTCATTATTGATTTTCAGTTGAATTTGTTTACATTTTTTTTAAAATTGATTATAATTGAATGTTTACCTTGGGAAACGTGAGGCTAAAGCCTTCATTTGACATAAAAAGGGCATTTATAGTCACTCATGCCTTCAAAATCCTTATTACTCGCTTTCAATGGTTTTATAGTCTCATTATTGATTTCAAATGGAATTTTTTTACATCTTTTGTTAAAACAGATTATAATTGAATGTGTATCTCGGGAAACGTTAAGCTAAAACCCTCTATTAATAGGAAAAGTCCATTTATTATGGCTTATGCCTTCAAAAGCCTTATTATACGCTTTAAATGGTTTCCTAATCTCATTATTGATTTTGAGTTGAATTTTTTTACATTTTTTTAAAAGAAATTATAACTGAATATTTACCTCGGGAAACGTGGGGCTAAAGCCCTCATTTGACATAAAAAGAGCATTTATAGTCACTCATGCCTTCAAAATCCTTATTACCCGCTTTTAATGGTTTTATAGTCTCATTATTGATTCCAAGTTCAATTTTTTTACATTTTCAGTTGAAACAGATTAAAATTGAAAGTTTACCTCAGGAAACGTTAAGCTAAAACTCTCTATTAACAGGAAAAATCCATTTATTGTCACTCATGTCTTCAAAGCCCTTATTACTCGCTTTAAATGGTTTTATAATCTCGTTATTGATTTCAAGTTGAATTTTTTTACATTTTTTGTTACAATAGATTATAATTGAATGCTTATCTTGGGAAACGTGAAGCTAAAACCCTCTATTGACAAGAAAAGTTCATTGACTGTCACTCATGCCTACAAAAGCCTTATTACTCGCTTTAAATGGTTTTATAATCTCATTATTGATTTCAAGTTGAATTTGTTTACATTTTTTGTTAAAACAGATTATAATTGAATGCTTACCTTGGGAAACATGAAGCTAAAACCCTCTATTGATAAGAAAAGTCCATTTATCGTCACTCATGCCTTCGAAAATCTTATTACTCGCTTTAAATGGTTTTATAATTTCATTATTGATTTTCAGTTGAATTTTTTTACATTTTTTTTAAAACAGATTATAATTGAATGTTTACCTCAAAAAAAGTTAAGCTAAAACCTTCTATTAACTAGAAAAGTCCATTTATTATCGCTCATGGCTTTAAAAGTGTTATTACTCGCTTTAATTGGTTTCAGGATTTCATTATTGATTTTAAGTTGAATTTTTTTACATTTTTTTTAAAATTGATTATAATTGAATGTTTACCTCGGGAAACGTGGGGCTAAAGCCTTCATTTGACATAAAAAGGGCATTTATAGTCACTCATGCCTTCAAAATCCTTATTACTCGCTTTCAATGGTTTTATAGTCTCATTATTGATTTCAAGTTGAATTTTTTTACATTTTCAGTTGAAACATATTAAAATTGAATGTTTACCTCAGGAAACGTTAAGGTAAAACTCTCTATTAACAGGAAAAGTCCATTTATTGTCACTCATGTATTCAAACGCCTTATTACTCGTTTTAAATGGTTTTATAATCTCGTTATTGATTTTAATCTGAATTTTTTTACATTTTTTGTTACAATTGATTATAATTGAATGCTTATCTTGGGAAACGTAAGGTTAAAACCCTCTATTGACAAGAAAAGTGCATTTACTGTCACTCATGCCTACAAAAGCCTTATTACTCGCTTTAAATTATTTTATAATCTCATTATTGATTTTAAGTTGAATTTTTGTACATTTTTATTTTAAAAAGATTATAATTGAAAGTTTACCTCGGGAAACGTTAAGTTGAAACCCTCTATTAATAGGAAAAGTCCATTTATTGTCGCTCATGCCTTCAAAAGCCTTATTACACGCTTTAAATGGTTTCATAATCTCATTATTGATTTTGAGTAGAATTTTTTTAACTTTTTTTAAAACTAATTATAATTGAATGTGTACCACGAAAAACGTGAGGCTAAAGCCCTCATTTGACATAAAAAGAGCATTTGTAGTAACTCATGCCTTCAAACTCCTTATTACTCGCTTTCAATGGTTTTATAGTCTCATTATTGATTTCAAGTTGAATTTTGTTACATTTTCAGTTGAAACAGATTAAAATTAAATGTTTACATAAGGAAACGTTAAGCTAAAACTCTCTATTAACAGGAAAAGTCCATTTATTGTCACTCATGTATTCAAAGGCCTTATTACTCGCTTTAAATGGTTTTATAATCTCGTTATTGATTTCAAGCTGAATTTTTTTACATTTTTTGTTAAAATATATTATAATTGAATGCTTATCTTGGGAAACGTGAAGCTAAAACCCTCTATTGATAAGAAAAGTTCAGTTATCGTCACTTATGCCTTCGAAAGCCTTATTACTCGCTTTAAATGGTTTCATAATTTCATTATTAATTTTAAGTTGAATTTTTTTACTTTTTTTTAAAACAGATTATAATTGAATGTTTAACTCGGAAAACGTTAAGCTAAAACCCTCTATTAATAGGAAAAGTCCATTTATTATCGCTCATGCCTTCAAAAGCCTTATTACTCGCTTTAAATGTTTTCATGATCTCATTATTGATTTTAAGTTGAATTTTTTAATATTTTTTTCAAACTGATTATAATTGAATGTTTACCTCGGGAAACATGGGGCTAGAGCTTTCATTTGAAATAAAAAGGGCATTTATAGTAACTCGTGCCTTCAAAATCCTTATTACTCGCTTTCAATGGTTTTATAGTCTCATTATTGATTTCAGATGGAATTTTTTTACATCTTTTGTTAAAACAGATTATAATTGAATGTTTACCTTGGGAAACGTTAAGCTAAAACCCTCTATTAATAGGAAAAGTCCATTTATTGTCGCTTATGCCTTCAAAAGTCTTATTACACGCTTTAAATGGTTTCCTAATCTCATTATTGATTTTGAGTTAAATTTTTTACATTTTTTTAAAAGTAATTATAATTGAATATTTACATCGAGAAACGTGGGGCTAATGCCCTCATTTGACATAAAAAGAGCATTTATAGTCACTCATGCCTTCAAAATCCTTATTACTCGCTTTTAATGGTTTTATAGTCTCATTATTGATTTCAAGTTGAATTTTTTTACATTTTCAGTTGAAACAGATTAAAATTGAAGGTTTACCTCCAGAAACGTTAAGCTAAAACTCTCTATTAACAGGAAAAGTCCATTTATTATCACTCATGCCTTCAAAGGCCTTATTACTCGCTTTAAATGGTTTTATAATCTCGTTATTGATTTCAAGTTGAATTTTTTTATATTTTTTGTTAGAATAGATTATAATTGAATGCTTATCTTGGGAAACGTGAACCTAAAACCCTCTATTGACAAGAAAAGTTCTTTTACTGTCACTCATGCCTACAAAAGCCTTATTACTCGCTTTAAATGGTTTTATAATCTCATTATTGATTTCAAGTTGAATTTGTTTACATTTTTTGTTAAAACAGAATATAATTGAATGCTTACCTTGGGAAACATGAAGCTAAAACCCTCTATTGATAAGAAAAGTCCATTTATTGTCACTCATGCCTTCGAAAACCTTATTACTCGCTTTAAATGGTTTCATAATTTCATTATTGATTTTAGGTTGAATTTTTTTACTTTTTTTTTAAAACAGATTATAATTGAATGTTTATCTCGAAAAACGTTAAGCTAAAACCTTCTATTAACTAGAAAAGTCCATTTATTATCGCTCATGCCTTCAAAAGTCTTATTACTCGCTTTAAACGATTTCAGGATTTTCTTATTGATTTTAAGTTGAATTTTTTTACATTTTTTTTTAAAATTAATTATAATTGAATGTTTACCTCGGAAAACGTGGGGCTAAAGCCTTCATTTGGCATAAAAAGGGCATTTATAGCCACTCATGCCTTCAAAATCCTTATTACTCGCTTTCAATGGTTTTATAGTCTCATTATTGATTTCAAGTTGAATTTTTTTATTTTAAGTTAAAACAGATTATAATTGAATGTTTACCCCAAGAAACGTTAAGCTAAAGCCCTCTATTAAGAGGAAAAGTCCATTTATTGTCGCTCATGCCTTCAAAAGGCTTATTACACGCTTTAAATGGTTTCCTAATCCCATTATTGGTTTTGAGTTGAATTTTTTTATATTTTTTTTAAACTAATTATAATTGAATGTTTACCTCGGAAAACATGGGGCTAAAACCCTCATTTGACATAAAAAGGGCATTTATAGTCACTCATGCCTTCAAAATCCTTATTACTCGCTTTCAATGGTTTTATAGTCTCATTATTGATTTCAAATGGAATTTCTTTACATCTTTTGTTAAAACAGATTATAATTGAATGTTTACCTCGGGAAACGTTAAGCTAAAACCCTCTATTAATAGAAAAAGATCATTTATTGTCGTTTATGCCTTCAAAAGTCTTATTACACGCTTTAAATGGTTTCCTAATCTCATTATTGATTTTAAGTTGAATTTTTTTATATTTTTTTAAAAGTAATTATAACTGAATATTTACATCGGGAAACGTGGGGCTAATGCCCTCATTTGACATAAAAAGAGCATTTATAGTCACTCATGCCTTCAAAATCCTTATTACTCGGTTTTAATGGTTTTATAGTCTCATTATTGATTTCAAGTTGAATTTTTTTACATTTTCAGTTGAAACAGATTAAAATTGAAGGTTTACCTCCCGAAACGTTATCCTAAAACTCTCTATTAACAGGAAAAGTCCATTTATTATCACTCATGCCTTCAAAGGCCTTATTACTCGCTTTAAATGGTTTTATAATCTCGTTATTGATTTCAAGTTGAATTTTTTTATATTTTTTGTTAGAATAGATTATAATTGATTGCTTATCTTGGGAAACGTGAAGCTAAAACCCTCTATTGACAAGAAAAGTTCATTTACTGTCACTCATGCCTACAAAAGCCTTATTACTCTCTTTAAATGGTTTTATAATCTCATTATTGATTTCAAGTTGAATTTGTTTACATTTTTTGTTAAAACAGATTATAATTGAATGCTTACCTTGGGAAACATGAAGCTAAAACCCTCTATTGATAAGAAAAGTCCATTTATCGTCACTAATGCCTTCGAAAACCTTATTACTCGCTTTAAATGGTTTCATAATTTCATTATTGATTTTAAGTTGAATTTTTTTACATTTTTTAAAAACAGATTATAATTGAATGTTTACCTCAAAAAATGTTAAGGTAAAACCTTCTATTAACTAGAAAAGTCCATTTATTATCGCTCATCCCTTCAAAAGTCTTATTACTCGCTTTAAATGGTTTTAGGATTTCATTATTGATTTTAAGTTGAATTTTTTTACATTTTTTTTAAAATTGATTATAATTGAATGTTTACCTCGAGAAACGTGGGGCTAAAGCCTTCATTTGACATAAAAAGGGCATTTATAGTCACTCATGCCTTCAAAATCCTTATTACTCGCTTTCAATGGTTTTATAGTTTCATTATTGATTTCAAGTTGAATTTTGTTACATTTTCAGTTGAAACAGATTAAAATTGAATGTTTACCTAAGGAAACGTTAAGCTAAAACTCTCTATTAACAGGAAAAGTTCATTTATTGTCACTCATGTATTCAAAGGCCTTATTACTCGCTTTAAATGGTGTTATAATCTCGTTATTGATTTCAAGCTGAATTTTTTTACATTTTTTGTTAAAATATATTATAATTGAATGCTTATCTTGGGAAACATGAAGCTAAAACCCTCTATTGATAAGAAAAGTTCAGTTATCGTCACTTATGCCTTCGAAAGCCTCATTACTCGCTTTAAATGGTTTCATAATTTCATTATTAATTTTAAGTTGAATTTTTTTACTTTTTTTTAAAACAGATTATAATTGAATGTTTAACTCGGGAAACGTTAAGCTGAAACCCTCTATTAATAGGAAACGTCCATTTATTATCGCTCATGCCTTCAAAAGCCTTATTACTCGCTTTAAATGTTTTCATGATCTCATTATTGATTTTAAGTTGAATTTTTTAATATTTTTTTTCAAACTGATTATAATTGAATGTTTACCTCGGGAAACATGGGGCTAGAGCTTTCATTTGAAATAAAAAGGGCATTTATAGTCACACATGCCTTCAAAATCCTTATTACTCGCTTTCAATGGTTTTATAGTCTCATTATTGATTTCGAATGGAATTTTTTTACATCTTTTGTTAAAACAGATTATAATTGAATGTTTACCTTGGGAAACGTTAAGCTAAAACCCTCTATTAATAGGAAAAGTCCATTTATTGTCGCTTATGCCTTCAAAAGTCTTATTACACGCTTTAAATGGTTTCCTAATCTCATTATTGATTTGAGTTAAATTTTTTACATTTTTTTAAAAGTAAATATAACTGAATATTTACATCGAGAAACGTGGAGCTAATGCCCTCATTTGACATAAAAAGAGCATTTATAGTCACTCATGCCTTCAAAATCCTTATTACCCGCTTTTAATGGTTTTATAGTCTCATTATTGATTCCAAGTTGAATTTTTTTACATTTTCAGTTGAAACAGATTAAAATTGAAAGTTTACCTCAGGAAACGTTAAGCTAAAACTCTCTATTAACAGGAAAAGTCCATTTATTGTCACTCATGTCTTCAAAGCCCTTATTACTCGCTTTAAATGGTTTTATAATCTCGTTATTGATTTCAAGTTGAATTTTTTTATATTTTTTGTTAGAATAGATTATAATTGAATGCTTATCTTGGGAAACGTGAAGCTAAAACCCTCTATTGACAAGAAAAGTTCATTTACTGTCACTCATGCCTACAAAAGCCTTATTACTCGCTTTAAATGGTTTTATAATCTCATTATTGATTTCAAGTTGAATTTGTTTACATTTTTTGTTAAAACAGATTATAATTGAATGCTTACCTTGGGAAACATGAAGCTAAAACCCTCTATTGATAAGAAAAGTCCATTTATCGTCACTCATGCCTTCGAAAATCTTATTACTCGCTTTAAATGGTTTCATAATTTCATTATTGATTTTAAGTTGAATTTTTTTACATTTTTTTTAAAACAGATTATAATTGAATGTTTACCTCAAAAAACGTTAAGCTAAAACCTTCTATTAACTAGAAAAGTCCATTTATTATCGCTCATGCCTTTAAAAGTCTTATTAGTCGCTTTAATTGGTTTCAGGATTTCATTATTGATTTTAAGTTGAATTTTTTTACATTTTTTTTAAAATTGATTATAATTGAATGTTTACCTCGGGAAACGTGGGGCTAAAGCCTTCATTTGACATAAAAAGGGCCTTTATAGTCACTCATGCCTTCAAAATCCTTATTACTCGCTTTCAATGGTTTTATAGTCTCATTATTGATTTCAAGTTGAATTTTTGTACATTTTTATTTTAAAAAGATTATAATTGAAAGTTTACCTCGGGAAACGTTAAGTTGAAACCCTCTATTAATAGGAAAAGTCCATTTATGATCGCTCATGCTTTCAAAAGCCTTATTACTCGCTTTAAATGTTTTCATGATCTCATTATTGATTTTCAGTTGAATTTGTTTACATTTTTTTTAAAATTGATTATAATTGAATGTTTACCTTGGGAAACGTGAGGCTAAAGCCTTCATTTGACATAAAAAGGGCATTTATAGTCACTCATGCCTTCAAAATCCATATTACTCGCTTTCAATGGTTTTATAGTCTCATTATTGATTTCAAGGTGAATTTTTTTACATTTTTTGTTAAAACAGATTATAATTGAATGCTTACCTTGGGAAACGTGAAGCTAAAACCCTCTATTGATAAGAAAAGTCCATTTACTGTCACTCATGCCTACAAAAGCCTTATTACTCGCTTTAAATGGTTTTATAATCTCATTATTGATTTTAGGTTGAATTTTTTTACATTTTTATTTAAAACAGATTATAATTGAAAGTTTACCTCGGGAAACGTTAAGCTAAACCCCTCTATTAATAGGAAAAGTCCATTTATTGTCGCTCATGCCTTCAAAAGCCTTATTACACGCTTTAAATGGTTTCATAATCTCATTATTGATTTTGAGTAGAATTTTTTTAACTTTTTTTAAAACTAATTATAATTGAATGTTTACCACGAAAAACGTGAGGCTAAAGCCCTCATTTGACATAAAAAGAGCATTTGTAGTAACTCATGCCTTCAAACTCCTTATTACTCGCTTTCAATGGTCTTATAGTCTCATTATTGATTTCAAGATGAATTTTTTTATTTTTAGTTAAAACAGATTACGATTGAATGTTTACCATGGGAAACGTTAAGCTAAAACCTTCTATTAATAGGAAAAGTCCATTTCTTGTCGCTCATGCCTTCAAAAGCCTTATTACTCGCTTTAAATGGTTTTATAATCTCATTATTGATTTTAGGTTGAATTTTTTTACATTTTTATTTAAAACAGATTATAATTGAAAGTTTACCTCGGGAAACGTTAAGCTAAACCCCTCTATTAATAGGAAAAGTCCATTTATTGTCGCTCATGCCTTCAAAAGCCTTATTACTCGCATTAAACGGTTTTATAATCTCATTATCGATTTCAAGTTAAATTTGTTTATATTTTTTGTTAAAACAGATTATAATTGATTGCTTGCGTTGGGTAACATGAAGCTAAAACCCTCTATTAATAGGAAAAGTCCATTTATTGTCACTCATGCCTCCAAAAGCCTTATTACTCGCTTTAAATGGTTTTATAATCTCATTATTGATTTCAAGTTTAATTTTTTTACATTTTTTATTAAAATAGAATATAATTGAATGCTTACCTTGGGAAACGTGAAGCTAAAACCCTCTATTGATAAGAAAAGTTCAGTTATCGTCACTTATGCCTTCGAAAGCCTTATTACTCGCTTTACATGGTTTCATAATTTCATTATTAATTTTAAGTTGAATTTTTTTACTTTTTTTTTAAAACAGATTATAATTGAATGTTTAACTCGGGAAACGTTAAGCTAAAACCCTTTATTAATAGGAAAAGTCCATTTATTATCGTTCATGCCTTCAAAAGCCTTATTACTCGCTTTAAATGTTTTCATGATCTCATTATTGATTTTAAGTTGAATTTTTTTATATTTTTTTTCAAACTGATTATAATTGAATGTTTACCTCGGGAAACATGGGGCTAAATTCTTCATTTGAAATAAAAAGGGCATTTATAGTCACTCATGCCTTCAAAATCCTTATTACTCGCTTTCAATGGTTTTATAGTCTCATTATTGATTTCAAATGGAATTTCTTTACATCTTTTGTTAAAACAGATTATAATTGAATGTTTACCTCGGGAAATGTTAAGCTAAAACCCTCTATTAATAGAAAAAGTTCATTTATTGTCGGTTATGCCTTCAAAAGTCTTATTACACGCTTTAAATGGTTTCCTAATCTCATTATTGATTTTGAGTTGAATTTTTTTACATTTTTTTAAAAGTAATTATAACTGAATATTTACATCGGGAAACGTGGAGCTAATGCCCTCATTTGACATAAAAAGAGCATTTATAGTCACTCATGCCTTCAAAATCCTTATTACTCGGTTTTAATGGTTTTATAGTCTCATTATTGATTTCAAGTTGAATTTTTTTACATTTTCAGTTGAAACAGATTACAATTGAAGGTTTACCTCCGGAAACGTTAAGCTAAAACTCTCTATTAACAGGAAAAGTCCATTTATTATCACTCATGCCTTCAAAGGCCTTATTACTCGCTTTAAATGGTTTTATAATCTCGTTATTGATTTCAAGTTGAATTTTTTTATATTTTTTGTTAGAATAGATTATAATTGAATGCTTATCTTGGGAAACGTGAAGCTAAAACCCTCTATTGACAAGAAAAGTTCATTTACTATCACTCATGCCTACAAAAGCCTTATTACTCGCTTTAAATGGTTTTATAATCTCATTATTGATTTCAAGTTGAATTTGTTTACATTTTTTGTTAAAACAGATTATAATTGAATGCTTACCTTGGGAAACATGAAGCTAAAACCCTCTATTGATAAGAAAAGTCCATTTATCGTCACTCATGCCTTCGAAAACCTTATTACTCGCTTTAAATGGTTTCATAATTTCATTATTGATTTTAAGTTGAATTTTTTTACAATTTTTTAAAACAGATTATAATTGAATGTTTATCTCGAAAAACGTTAAACTAAAACCTTCTATTAACTAGAAAAGTCCATTTATTATCGCTCATGCCTTCAAAAGTCTTATTACTCGCTTTAAATGATTTCAGGATTTTCTTATTGATTTTAAGTTGAATTTTTTTACATTTTTTTTAAAATTGATTATAATTGAATGTTTACCTCGGAAAACGTGGGGCTAAAGCCTTCATTTGGCATAAAAAGGGCATTTATAGCCACTCATGCCTTCAAAATCCTTATTACTCGCTTTCAATGGTTTTATAGTCTCATTATTGATTTTAAATGGAATTTTTTTACATCTTTTGTTAAAACAGAATATAATTGAATGTTTACCCCAAGAAACGTTAAGCTAAAGCCCTCTATTAAGAGGAAAAGTCCATTTATTGTCGCTCATGCCTTCAAAAGCCTTATTACACGCTTTAAATGGTTTCTTAATCCCATTATTGGTTTTGAGTTGAATTTTTTAATATATTTTTTAAATTAATTATAATTGAATGTTTACCTCGGGAAACATGGGGCTAAAACCCTCATTTGACATAAAAAGAGCATTTATAGTCACTCATGCCTTCAAAATCCTTATTACTCGCTTTCAATGGTTTTATAGTCTCATTATTGATTTTAAATGGAATTTTTTTACATCTTTTGTTAAAACAGAATATAATTGAATGTTTACCTCGGGAAACGTTAAGCTAAAACCCTCTACTAATAGGAAAAGTCTATTTATTGTCGCTCATGCCTTCAAAAGCCTTATTACACGCTTTAAATGGTTTCATAATCTCATTATTGATTTTGAGTAGAATTTTTTTAACTTTTTTTAAAACTAATTATAATTGAATGTTTACCACGAAAAACGTGAGGCTAAAGCCCTCATTTGACATAAAAAGAGCATTTGTAGTAACTCATGCCTTCAAACTCCTTATTACTCGCTTTCAATGGTCTTATAGTCTCATTATTGATTTCAAGATGAATTTTTTTATTTTTAGTTAAAACAGATTACGATTGAATGTTTACCATGGGAAACGTTAAGCTAAAACCTTCTATTAATAGGAAAAGTCCATTTCTTGTCGCTCATGCCTTCAAAAGCCTTATTACTCGCTTTAAATGGTTTTATAATCTCATTATTGATTTTAGGTTGAATTTTTTTACATTTTTATTTAAAACAGATTATAATTGAAAGTTTACCTCGGGAAACGTTAAGCTAAACCCCTCTATTAATAGGAAAAGTCCATTTATTGTCGCTCATGCCTTCAAAAGCCTTATTACTCGCATTAAACGGTTTTATAATCTCATTATCGATTTCAAGTTAAATTTGTTTATATTTTTTGTTAAAACAGATTATAATTGATTGCTTGCGTTGGGTAACATGAAGCTAAAACCCTCTATTAATAGGAAAAGTCCATTTATTGTCACTCATGCCTCCAAAAGCCTTATTACTCGCTTTAAATGGTTTTATAATCTCATTATTGATTTCAAGTTTAATTTTTTTACATTTTTTATTAAAATAGAATATAATTGAATGCTTACCTTGGGAAACGTGAAGCTAAAACCCTCTATTGATAAGAAAAGTTCAGTTATCGTCACTTATGCCTTCGAAAGCCTTATTACTCGCTTTACATGGTTTCATAATTTCATTATTAATTTTAAGTTGAATTTTTTTACTTTTTTTTTAAAACAGATTATAATTGAATGTTTAACTCGGGAAACGTTAAGCTAAAACCCTTTATTAATAGGAAAAGTCCATTTATTATCGTTCATGCCTTCAAAAGCCTTATTACTCGCTTTAAATGTTTTCATGATCTCATTATTGATTTTAAGTTGAATTTTTTTATATTTTTTTTCAAACTGATTATAATTGAATGTTTACCTCGGGAAACATGGGGCTAAATTCTTCATTTGAAATAAAAAGGGCATTTATAGTCACTCATGCCTTCAAAATCCTTATTACTCGCTTTCAATGGTTTTATAGTCTCATTATTGATTTCAAATGGAATTTCTTTACATCTTTTGTTAAAACAGATTATAATTGAATGTTTACCTCGGGAAATGTTAAGCTAAAACCCTCTATTAATAGAAAAAGTTCATTTATTGTCGGTTATGCCTTCAAAAGTCTTATTACACGCTTTAAATGGTTTCCTAATCTCATTATTGATTTTGAGTTGAATTTTTTTACATTTTTTTAAAAGTAATTATAACTGAATATTTACATCGGGAAACGTGGAGCTAATGCCCTCATTTGACATAAAAAGAGCATTTATAGTCACTCATGCCTTCAAAATCCTTATTACTCGGTTTTAATGGTTTTATAGTCTCATTATTGATTTCAAGTTGAATTTTTTTACATTTTCAGTTGAAACAGATTACAATTGAAGGTTTACCTCCGGAAACGTTAAGCTAAAACTCTCTATTAACCGGAAAAGTCCATTTATTATCACTCATGCCTTCAAAGGCCTTATTACTCGCTTTAAATGGTTTTATAATCTCGTTATTGATTTCAAGTTGAATTTTTTTATATTTTTTGTTAGAATAGATTATAATTGAATGCTTATCTTGGGAAACGTGAAGCTAAAACCCTCTATTGACAAGAAAAGTTCATTGACTGTCACTCATGCCTACAAAAGCCTTATTACTCGCTTTAAATGGTTTTATAATCTCATTATTGATTTCAAGTTGAATTTGTTTACATTTTTTGTTAAAACAGATTATAATTGAATGCTTACCTTGGGAAACATGAAGCTAAAACCCTCTATTGATAAGAAAAGTCCATTTATCGTCACTCATGCCTTCGAAAACCTTATTACTCGCTTTAAATGGTTTCATAATTTCATTATTGATTTTAAGTTGAATTTTTTTACATTTTTTTAAAACAGATTATAATTGAATGTTTATCTCGAAAAACGTTAAGCTAAAACCTTCTATTAACTAGAAAAGTCCATTTATTATCGCTCATGCCTTCAAAAGTCTTATTACTCGCTTTAAATGATTTCAGGATTTTCTTATTGATTTTAAGTTGAATTTTTTTACATTTTTTTTAAAATTGATTATAATTGAATGTTTACCTCGGAAAACGTGGGGCTAAAGCCTTCATTTGGCATAAAAAGGGCATTTATAGCCACTCATGCCTTCAAAATCCTTATTACTCGCTTTCAATGGTTTTATAGTCTCATTATTGATTTTAAGTGGAATTTTTTTACATCTTTTGTTAAAACAGAATATAATTGAATGTTTACCCCAAGAAACGTTAAGCTAAAGCCCTCTATTAAGAGGAAAAGTCCATTTATTGTCGCTCATGCCTTCAAAAGCCTTATTACACGCTTTAAATGGTTTCTTAATCCCATTATTGGTTTTGAGTTGAATTTTTTAATATATTTTTTAAATTAATTATAATTGAATGTTTACCTCGGGAAACATGGGGCTAAAACCCTCATTTGACATAAAAAGAGCATTTATAGTCACTCATGCCTTCAAAATCCTTATTACTCGCTTTCAATGGTTTTATAGTCTCATTATTGATTTTAAATGGAATTTTTTTACATCTTTTGTTAAAACAGAATATAATTGAATGTTTACCTCGGGAAACGTTAAGCTAAAACCCTCTACTAATAGGAAAAGTCTATTTATTGTCGCTCATGCCTTCAAAAGCCTTATTACACGCTTTAAATGGTTTCATAATCTCGTTATTGATTTTGAGTAGAATTTTTTTAACTTTTTTTAAAACTAATTATAATTGAATGTTTACCACGAAAAACGTGAGGCTAAAGCCCTCATTTGACATAAAAAGAGCATTTGTAGTAACTCATGCCTTCAAACTCCTTATTACTCGCTTTCAATGGTCTTATAGTCTCATTATTGATTTCAAGATGAATTTTTTTATTTTTAGTTAAAACAGATTACGATTGAATGTTTACCATGGGAAACGTTAAGCTAAAACCTTCTATTAATAGGAAAAGTCCATTTCTTGTCGCTCATGCCTTCAAAAGCCTTATTACTCGCTTTAAATGGTTTTATAATCTCATTATTGATTTTAGGTTGAATTTTTTTACATTTTTATTTAAAACAGATTATAATTGAAAGTTTACCTCGGGAAACGTTAAGCTAAACCCCTCTATTAATAGGAAAAGTCCATTTATTGTCGCTCATGCCTTCAAAAGCCTTATTACTCGCATTAAACGGTTTTATAATCTCATTATCGATTTCAAGTTAAATTTGTTTATATTTTTTGTTAAAACAGATTATAATTGATTGCTTGCGTTGGGTAACATGAAGCTAAAACCCTCTATTAATAGGAAAAGTCCATTTATTGTCACTCATGCCTCCAAAAGCCTTATTACTCGCTTTAAATGGTTTTATAATCTCATTATTGATTTCAAGTTTAATTTTTTTACATTTTTTATTAAAATAGAATATAATTGAATGCTTACCTTGGGAAACGTGAAGCTAAAACCCTCTATTGATAAGAAAAGTTCAGTTATCGTCACTTATGCCTTCGAAAGCCTTATTACTCGCTTTACATGGTTTCATAATTTCATTATTAATTTTAAGTTGAATTTTTTTACTTTTTTTTTAAAACAGATTATAATTGAATGTTTAACTCGGGAAACGTTAAGCTAAAACCCTTTATTAATAGGAAAAGTCCATTTATTATCGTTCATGCCTTCAAAAGCCTTATTACTCGCTTTAAATGTTTTCATGATCTCATTATTGATTTTAAGTTGAATTTTTTTATATTTTTTTTCAAACTGATTATAATTGAATGTTTACCTCGGGAAACATGGGGCTAAATTCTTCATTTGAAATAAAAAGGGCATTTATAGTCACTCATGCCTTCAAAATCCTTATTACTCGCTTTCAATGGTTTTATAGTCTCATTATTGATTTCAAATGGAATTTCTTTACATCTTTTGTTAAAACAGATTATAATTGAATGTTTACCTCGGGAAATGTTAAGCTAAAACCCTCTATTAATAGAAAAAGTTCATTTATTGTCGGTTATGCCTTCAAAAGTCTTATTACACGCTTTAAATGGTTTCCTAATCTCATTATTGATTTTGAGTTGAATTTTTTTACATTTTTTTAAAAGTAATTATAACTGAATATTTACATCGGGAAACGTGGAGCTAATGCCCTCATTTGACATAAAAAGAGCATTTATAGTCACTCATGCCTTCAAAATCCTTATTACTCGGTTTTAATGGTTTTATAGTCTCATTATTGATTTCAAGTTGAATTTTTTTACATTTTCAGTTGAAACAGATTACAATTGAAGGTTTACCTCCGGAAACGTTAAGCTAAAACTCTCTATTAACCGGAAAAGTCCATTTATTATCACTCATGCCTTCAAAGGCCTTATTACTCGCTTTAAATGGTTTTATAATCTCGTTATTGATTTCAAGTTGAATTTTTTTATATTTTTTGTTAGAATAGATTATAATTGAATGCTTATCTTGGGAAACGTGAAGCTAAAACCCTCTATTGACAAGAAAAGTTCATTGACTGTCACTCATGCCTACAAAAGCCTTATTACTCGCTTTAAATGGTTTTATAATCTCATTATTGATTTCAAGTTGAATTTGTTTACATTTTTTGTTAAAACAGATTATAATTGAATGCTTACCTTGGGAAACATGAAGCTAAAACCCTCTATTGATAAGAAAAGTCCATTTATCGTCACTCATGCCTTCGAAAACCTTATTACTCGCTTTAAATGGTTTCATAATTTCATTATTGATTTTAAGTTGAATTTTTTTACATTTTTTTAAAACAGATTATAATTGAATGTTTATCTCGAAAAACGTTAAGCTAAAACCTTCTATTAACTAGAAAAGTCCATTTATTATCGCTCATGCCTTCAAAAGTCTTATTACTCGCTTTAAATGATTTCAGGATTTTCTTATTGATTTTAAGTTGAATTTTTTTACATTTTTTTTAAAATTGATTATAATTGAATGTTTACCTCGGAAAACGTGGGGCTAAAGCCTTCATTTGGCATAAAAAGGGCATTTATAGCCACTCATGCCTTCAAAATCCTTATTACTCGCTTTCAATGGTTTTATAGTCTCATTATTGATTTTAAGTGGAATTTTTTTACATCTTTTGTTAAAACAGAATATAATTGAATGTTTACCCCAAGAAACGTTAAGCTAAAGCCCTCTATTAAGAGGAAAAGTCCATTTATTGTCGCTCATGCCTTCAAAAGCCTTATTACACGCTTTAAATGGTTTCTTAATCCCATTATTGGTTTTGAGTTGAATTTTTTTATATATTTTTTAAATTAATTATAATTGAATGTTTACCTCGGGAAACATGGGGCTAAAACCCTCATTTGACATAAAAAGAGCATTTATAGTCACTCATGCCTTCAAAATCCTTATTACTCGCTTTCAATGGTTTTATAGTCTCATTATTGATTTTAAATGGAATTTTTTTACATCTTTTGTTAAAACAGAATATAATTGAATGTTTACCTCGGGAAACGTTAAGCTAAAACCCTCTACTAATAGGAAAAGTCTATTTATTGTCGCTCATGCCTTCAAAAGCCTTATTACACGCTTTAAATGGTTTCATAATCTCGTTATTGATTTTGAGTAGAATTTTTTTAACTTTTTTTAAAACTAATTATAATTGAATGTTTACCACGAAAAACGTGAGGCTAAAGCCCTCATTTGACATAAAAAGAGCATTTGTAGTAACTCATGCCTTCAAACTCCTTATTACTCGCTTTCAATGGTCTTATAGTCTCATTATTGATTTCAAGATGAATTTTTTTATTTTTAGTTAAAACAGATTACGATTGAATGTTTACCATGGGAAACGTTAAGCTAAAACCTTCTATTAATAGGAAAAGTCCATTTCTTGTCGCTCATGCCTTCAAAAGCCTTATTACTCGCTTTAAATGGTTTTATAATCTCATTATTGATTTTAGGTTGAATTTTTTTACATTTTTATTTAAAACAGATTATAATTGAAAGTTTACCTCGGGAAACGTTAAGCTAAACCCCTCTATTAATAGGAAAAGTCCATTTATTGTCGCTCATGCCTTCAAAAGCCTTATTACTCGCATTAAACGGTTTTATAATCTCATTATCGATTTCAAGTTAAATTTGTTTATATTTTTTGTTAAAACAGATTATAATTGATTGCTTGCGTTGGGTAACATGAAGCTAAAACCCTCTATTAATAGGAAAAGTCCATTTATTGTCACTCATGCCTCCAAAAGCCTTATTACTCGCTTTAAATGGTTTTATAATCTCATTATTGATTTCAAGTTTAATTTTTTTATATTTTTTATTAAAATAGAATATAATTGAATGCTTACCTTGGGAAACGTGAAGCTAAAACCCTCTATTGATAAGAAAAGTTCAGTTATCGTCACTTATGCCTTCGAAAGCCTTATTACTCGCTTTACATGGTTTCATAATTTCATTATTAATTTTAAGTTGAATTTTTTTACTTTTTTTTTAAAACAGATTATAATTGAATGTTTAACTCGGGAAACGTTAAGCTAAAACCCTTTATTAATAGGAAAAGTCCATTTATTATCGTTCATGCCTTCAAAAGCCTTATTACTCGCTTTAAATGTTTTCATGATCTCATTATTGATTTTAAGTTGAATTTTTTTATATTTTTTTTCAAACTGATTATAATTGAATGTTTACCTCGGGAAACATGGGGCTAAATTCTTCATTTGAAATAAAAAGGGCATTTATAGTCACTCATGCCTTCAAAATCCTTATTACTCGCTTTCAATGGTTTTATAGTCTCATTATTGATTTCAAATGGAATTTCTTTACATCTTTTGTTAAAACAGATTATAATTGAATGTTTACCTCGGGAAATGTTAAGCTAAAACCCTCTATTAATAGAAAAAGTTCATTTATTGTCGGTTATGCCTTCAAAAGTCTTATTACACGCTTTAAATGGTTTCCTAATCTCATTATTGATTTTGAGTTGAATTTTTTTACATTTTTTTAAAAGTAATTATAACTGAATATTTACATCGGGAAACGTGGAGCTAATGCCCTCATTTGACATAAAAAGAGCATTTATAGTCACTCATGCCTTCAAAATCCTTATTACTCGGTTTTAATGGTTTTATAGTCTCATTATTGATTTCAAGTTGAATTTTTTTACATTTTCAGTTGAAACAGATTACAATTGAAGGTTTACCTCCGGAAACGTTAAGCTAAAACTCTCTATTAACCGGAAAAGTCCATTTATTATCACTCATGCCTTCAAAGGCCTTATTACTCGCTTTAAATGGTTTTATAATCTCGTTATTGATTTCAAGTTGAATTTTTTTATATTTTTTGTTAGAATAGATTATAATTGAATGCTTATCTTGGGAAACGTGAAGCTAAAACCCTCTATTGACAAGAAAAGTTCATTGACTGTCACTCATGCCTACAAAAGCCTTATTACTCGCTTTAAATGGTTTTATAATCTCATTATTGATTTCAAGTTGAATTTGTTTACATTTTTTGTTAAAACAGATTATAATTGAATGCTTACCTTGGGAAACATGAAGCTAAAACCCTCTATTGATAAGAAAAGTCCATTTATCGTCACTCATGCCTTCGAAAACCTTATTACTCGCTTTAAATGGTTTCATAATTTCATTATTGATTTTAAGTTGAATTTTTTTACATTTTTTTTAAAACAGATTATAATTGAATGTTTATCTCGAAAAACGTTAAGCTAAAACCTTCTATTAACTAGAAAAGTCCATTTATTATCGCTCATGCCTTCAAAAGTCTTATTACTCGCTTTAAATGATTTCAGGATTTTCTTATTGATTTTAAGTTGAATTTTTTTACATTTTTTTTAAAATTGATTATAATTGAATGTTTACCTCGGAAAACGTGGGGCTAAAGCCTTCATTTGGCATAAAAAGGGCATTTATAGCCACTCATGCCTTCAAAATCCTTATTACTCGCTTTCAATGGTTTTATAGTCTCATTATTGATTTTAAGTGGAATTTTTTTACATCTTTTGTTAAAACAGAATATAATTGAATGTTTACCCCAAGAAACGTTAAGCTAAAGCCCTCTATTAAGAGGAAAAGTCCATTTATTGTCGCTCATGCCTTCAAAAGCCTTATTACACGCTTTAAATGGTTTCTTAATCCCATTATTGGTTTTGAGTTGAATTTTTTTATATATTTTTTAAATTAATTATAATTGAATGTTTACCTCGGGAAACATGGGGCTAAAACCCTCATTTGACATAAAAAGAGCATTTATAGTCACTCATGCCTTCAAAATCCTTATTACTCGCTTTCAATGGTTTTATAGTCTCATTATTGATTTTAAATGGAATTTTTTTACATCTTTTGTTAAAACAGAATATAATTGAATGTTTACCTCGGGAAACGTTAAGCTAAAACCCTCTACTAATAGGAAAAGTCTATTTATTGTCGCTCATGCCTTCAAAAGCCTTATTACACGCTTTAAATGGTTTCATAATCTCGTTATTGATTTTGAGTAGAATTTTTTTAACTTTTTTTAAAACTAATTATAATTGAATGTTTACCACGAAAAACGTGAGGCTAAAGCCCTCATTTGACATAAAAAGAGCATTTGTAGTAACTCATGCCTTCAAACTCCTTATTACTCGCTTTCAATGGTCTTATAGTCTCATTATTGATTTCAAGATGAATTTTTTTATTTTTAGTTAAAACAGATTACGATTGAATGTTTACCATGGGAAACGTTAAGCTAAAACCTTCTATTAATAGGAAAAGTCCATTTCTTGTCGCTCATGCCTTCAAAAGCCTTATTACTCGCTTTAAATGGTTTTATAATCTCATTATTGATTTTAGGTTGAATTTTTTTACATTTTTATTTAAAACAGATTATAATTGAAAGTTTACCTCGGGAAACGTTAAGCTAAACCCCTCTATTAATAGGAAAAGTCCATTTATTGTCGCTCATGCCTTCAAAAGCCTTATTACTCGCATTAAACGGTTTTATAATCTCATTATCGATTTCAAGTTAAATTTGTTTATATTTTTTGTTAAAACAGATTATAATTGATTGCTTGCGTTGGGTAACATGAAGCTAAAACCCTCTATTAATAGGAAAAGTCCATTTATTGTCACTCATGCCTCCAAAAGCCTTATTACTCGCTTTAAATGGTTTTATAATCTCATTATTGATTTCAAGTTTAATTTTTTTACATTTTTTATTAAAATAGAATATAATTGAATGCTTACCTTGGGAAACGTGAAGCTAAAACCCTCTATTGATAAGAAAAGTTCAGTTATCGTCACTTATGCCTTCGAAAGCCTTATTACTCGCTTTACATGGTTTCATAATTTCATTATTAATTTTAAGTTGAATTTTTTTACTTTTTTTTTAAAACAGATTATAATTGAATGTTTAACTCGGGAAACGTTAAGCTAAAACCCTTTATTAATAGGAAAAGTCCATTTATTATCGTTCATGCCTTCAAAAGCCTTATTACTCGCTTTAAATGTTTTCATGATCTCATTATTGATTTTAAGTTGAATTTTTTTATATTTTTTTTCAAACTGATTATAATTGAATGTTTACCTCGGGAAACATGGGGCTAAATTCTTCATTTGAAATAAAAAGGGCATTTATAGTCACTCATGCCTTCAAAATCCTTATTACTCGCTTTCAATGGTTTTATAGTCTCATTATTGATTTCAAATGGAATTTCTTTACATCTTTTGTTAACACAGATTATAATTGAATGTTTACCTCGGGAAATGTTAAGCTAAAACCCTCTATTAATAGAAAAAGTTCATTTATTGTCGGTTATGCCTTCAAAAGTCTTATTACACGCTTTAAATGGTTTCCTAATCTCATTATTGATTTTGAGTTGAATTTTTTTACATTTTTTTAAAAGTAATTATAACTGAATATTTACATCGGGAAACGTGGAGCTAATGCCCTCATTTGACATAAAAAGAGCATTTATAGTCACTCATGCCTTCAAAATCCTTATTACTCGGTTTTAATGGTTTTATAGTCTCATTATTGATTTCAAGTTGAATTTTTTTACATTTTCAGTTGAAACAGATTACAATTGAAGGTTTACCTCCGGAAACGTTAAGCTAAAACTCTCTATTAACAGGAAAAGTCCATTTATTATCACTCATGCCTTCAAAGGCCTTATTACTCGCTTTAAATGGTTTTATAATCTCGTTATTGATTTCAAGTTGAATTTTTTTATATTTTTTGTTAGAATAGATTATAATTGAATGCTTATCTTGGGAAACGTGAAGCTAAAACCCTCTATTGACAAGAAAAGTTCATTTACTGTCACTCATGCCTACAAAAGCCTTATTACTCGCTTTAAATGGTTTTATAATCTCATTATTGATTTCAAGTTAAATTTGTTTACATTTTTTGTTAAAACAGATTATAATTGAATGCTTACCTTGGGAAACATGAAGCTAAAACCCTCTATTGATAAGAAAAGTCCATTTATCGTCACTCATGCCTTCGAAAACCTTATTACTCGCTTTAAATGGTTTCATAATTTCATTATTGATTTTAAGTTGAATTTTTTTACATTTTTTTAAAACAGATTATAATTGAATGTTTATCTCGAAAAACGTTAAGCTAAAACCTTCTATTAACTAGAAAAGTCCATTTATTATCGCTCATGCCTTCAAAAGTCTTATTACTCGCTTTAAATGATTTCAGGATTTTCTTATTGATTTTAAGTTGAATTTTTTTACATTTTTTTTAAAATTGATTATAATTGAATGTTTACCTCGGAAAACGTGGGGCTAAAGCCTTCATTTGGCATAAAAAGGGCATTTATAGCCACTCATGCCTTCAAAATCCTTATTACTCGCTTTCAATGGTTTTATAGTCTCATTATTGATTTTAAGTGGAATTTTTTTACATCTTTTGTTAAAACAGAATATAATTGAATGTTTACCCCAAGAAACGTTAAGTTAAAGCCCTCTATTAAGAGGAAAAGTCCATTTATTGTCGCTCATGCCTTCAAAAGCCTTATTACACGCTTTAAATGGTTTCTTAATCCCATTATTGGTTTTGAGTTGAATTTTTTTATATATTTTTTAAATTAATTATAATTGAATGTTTACCTCGGGAAACATGGGGCTAAAACCCTCATTTGACATAAAAAGAGCATTTATAGTCACTCATGCCTTCAAAATCCTTATTACTCGCTTTCAATGGTTTTATAGTCTCATTATTGATTTTAAATGGAATTTTTTTACATCTTTTGTTAAAACAGAATATAATTGAATGTTTACCTCGGGAAACGTTAAGCTAAAACCCTCTACTAATAGGAAAAGTCTATTTATTGTCGCTCATGGCTTCAAAAGCCTTATTACACGCTTTAAATGGTTTCATAATCTCATTATTGATTTTGAGTAGAATTTTTTTAACTTTTTTTAAAACTAATTATAATTGAATGTTTACCACGAAAAACGTGAGGCTAAAGCCCTCATTTGACATAAAAAGAGCATTTGTAGTAACTCATGCCTTCAAACTCCTTATTACTCGCTTTCAATGGTCTTATAGTCTCATTATTGATTTCAAGATGAATTTTTTTATTTTTAGTTAAAACAGATTACGATTGAATGTTTACCATGGGAAACGTTAAGCTAAAACCTTCTATTAATAGGAAAAGTCCATTTCTTGTCGCTCATGCCTTCAAAAGCCTTATTACTCGCTTTAAATGGTTTTATAATCTCATTATTGATTTTAGGTTGAATTTTTTTACATTTTTATTTAAAACAGATTATAATTGAAAGTTTACCTCGGGAAACGTTAAGCTAAACCCCTCTATTAATAGGAAATGTCCATTTATTGTCGCTCATGCCTTCAAAAGCCTTATTACTCGCATTAAACGGTTTTATAATCTCATTATCGATTTCAAGTTAAATTTGTTTATATTTTTTGTTAAAACAGATTATAATTGATTGCTTGCGTTGGGTAACATGAAGCTAAAACCCTCTATTAATAGGAAAAGTCCATTTATTGTCACTCATGCCTCCAAAAGCCTTATTACTCGCTTTAAATGGTTTTATAATCTCATTATTGATTTCAAGTTTAATTTTTTTACATTTTTTATTAAAATAGAATATAATTGAATGCTTACCTTGGGAAACGTGAAGCTAAAACCCTCTATTGATAAGAAAAGTTCAGTTATCGTCACTTATGCCTTCGAAAGCCTTATTACTCGCTTTACATGGTTTCATAATTTCATTATTAATTTTAAGTTGAATTTTTTTACTTTTTTTTTTAAACAGATTATAATTGAATGTTTAACTCGGGAAACGTTAAGCTAAAACCCTTTATTAATAGGAAAAGTCCATTTATTATCGTTCATGCCTTCAAAAGCCTTATTACTCGCTTTAAATGTTTTCATGATCTCATTATTGATTTTAAGTTGAATTTTTTTATATTTTTTTTCAAACTGATTATAATTGAATGTTTACCTCGGGAAACATGGGGCTAAATTCTTCATTTGAAATAAAAAGGGCATTTATAGTCACTCATGCCTTCAAAATCCTTATTACTCGCTTTCAATGGTTTTATAGTCTCATTATTGATTTCAAATGGAATTTCTTTACATCTTTTGTTAAAACAGATTATAATTGAATGTTTACCTCGGGAAATGTTAAGCTAAAACCCTCTATTAATAGAAAAAGTTCATTTATTGTCGGTTATGCCTTCAAAAGTCTTATTACACGCTTTAAATGGTTTCCTAATCTCATTATTGATTTTGAGTTGAATTTTTTTACATTTTTTTAAAAGTAATTATAACTGAATATTTACATCGGGAAACGTGGAGCTAATGCCCTCATTTGACATAAAAAGAGCATTTATAGTCACTCATGCCTTCAAAATCCTTATTACTCGGTTTTAATGGTTTTATAGTCTCATTATTGATTTCAAGTTGAATTTTTTTACATTTTCAGTTGAAACAGATTACAATTGAAGGTTTACCTCCGGAAACGTTAAGCTAAAACTCTCTATTAACAGGAAAAGTCCATTTATTATCACTCATGCCTTCAAAGGCCTTATTACTCGCTTTAAATGGTTTTATAATCTCGTTATTGATTTCAAGTTGAATTTTTTTATATTTTTTGTTAGAATAGATTATAATTGAATGCTTATCTTGGGAAACGTGAAACTAAAACCCTCTATTGACAAGAAAAGTTCATTTACTGTCACTCATGCCTACAAAAGCCTTATTACTCGCTTTAAATGGTTTTATAATCTCATTATTGATTTCAAGTTGAATTTGTTTACATTTTTTGTTAAAACAGATTATAATTGAATGCTTACCTTGGGAAACATGAAGCTAAAACCCTCTATTGATAAGAAAAGTCCATTTATGGTCACTCATGCCTTCGAAAACCTTATTACTCGCTTTAAATGGTTTCATAATTTCATTATTGATTTTAAGTTGAATTTTTTTACATTTTTTTTAAAACAGATTATAATTGAATGTTTATCTCGAAAAACGTTAAGCTAAAACCTTCTATTAACTAGAAAAGTCCATTTATTATCGCTCATGCCTTCAAAAGTCTTATTACTCGTTTTAAATTATTTCAGGATTTTCTTATTGATTTTAAGTTGAATTTTTTTACATTTTTTTTAAAATTGATTATAATTGAATGTTTACCTCGAAAAACGTGGGGCTAAAGCCTTCATTTGGCATAAAAAGGGCATTTATAGCCACTCATGCCTTCAAAATCCTTATTACTCGCTTTCAATGGTTTTATAGTCTCATTATTGATTTCAAGTTGAATTTTTTTATTTTAAGTTAAAACAGATTATAATTGAATGTTTACCCCAAGAAACGTTAAGCTAAAGGCCTCTATTAAGAGGAAAAGTCCATTTATTGTCGCTCATGCCTTCAAAAGCCTTATTACACGCTTTAAATGGTTTCCTAATCCCATTATTGGTTTTGAGTTGAATTTTTTTATATTTTTTTAAACTAATTATAATTGAATGTTTACCTCGGGAAACATGGGGCTAAAACCCTCATTTGACATAAAAAGAGCATTTATAGTCACTCATGCCTTCAAAATCCTTATTACTCGCTTTCAATGGTTTTATAGTCTCATTATTGATTTTAAATGGAATTCTTTTACATCTTTTGTTAAAACATATTATAATTGAATGTTTACCTCGGGAAACGTTAAGCTAAAACCCTCTACTAATAGGAAAAGTCTATTTATTGTCACTCATGCCTTCAAAAGCCTTATTACACGCTTTAAATGGTTTCATAATCTCATTATTGATTTTGAGTATAATTTTTTTAACTTTTTTTAAAACTAATTATAATTGAATGTTTACCACGAAAAACGTGAGGCTAAAGCTTTCATTTGACATAAAAAGAGCATTTGTAGTAACTCATGCCTTCAAACTCCTTCTTACTCGCTTTCAATGGTCTTATAGTCTCATTATTGATTTCAAGATGAATTTTTTTATTTTTAGTTAAAACAGATTACGATTGAATGTTTACCATGGGAAACGTTAAGCTAAAACCTTCTATTAATAGGAAAAGTCCATTTATTGTCGCTCATGCCTTCAAAAGCCTTATTACTCGCTTTAAATGGTTTTATAATCTCATTATTGATTTTAGGTTGAATTTTTTTACATTTTTATTTAAAACAGATTATAATTGAAAGTTTACCTCGGGAAACGTTAAGCTAAACCCCTCTATTAATAGGAAAAGTCCATTTATTGTCGCTCATGCCTTCAAAAGCCTTATTACTCGCATTAAATGGTTTTATAATCTCATTATCGATTTCAAGTTAAATTTTTTTATATTTTTTGTTAAAACAGATTATAATTGATTGCTTGCGTTGGGTAACATGAAGCTAAAACCCTCTATTAATAGGAAAAGTCCATTTACTGTCACTCATGCCTCCAAAAGCCTTATTACTCGCTTTAAATGGTTTTATAATCTCATTATTGATTTCAAGTTTAATTTTTTTACATTCTTTATTAAAATAGAATATAATTGAATGCTTACCTTGGGAAACGTGAAGCTAAAACCCTCTATTGATAAGAAAAGTTCAGTTATCGTCACTTATGCCTTCGAAAGCCTTATTACTCGCTTTAAATGGTTTCATAATTTCATTATTAATTTTAAGTTGAATTTTTTTACTTTTTTTTTAAAACAGATTATAATTGAATGTTTAACTCGGGAAACATTAAGCTAAAACCCTTTATTAATAGGAATAGTCCATTTATTATCGTTCATTCCTTCAAAAGCCTTATTACTCGCTTTAAATGTTTTCATGATCTCATTATTGATTTTAAGTTGAATTTTTTTATATTTTTTTTCAAACTGATTATAACTGAATGTTTACCTCGGGAAACATGGGGCTAAAGCCTTCATTTGAAATAAAAAGGGCATTTATAGTCACTCATCCCTTCAAAATCCTTATTACTCGCTTTCAATGGTTTTATAGTCTCATTATTGATTTCAAATGAAATTTTTTTACATCTTTTGTTAAAACAGATTATAATTGAATGTTTACCTTGGGAAACGTTAAGCTAAAACCCTCTATTAATAGGAAAAGTTCATTTATTATCGCTTATGCCTTCAAAAGTCTTATTACACGCTTTAAATGGTTTCCTGATCTCATTATTGATTTTGAGTTGAATTTTTTTATATTTTTTTAAAAGTAATTATAACTGAATATTTACATCGGGAAACGTGGGGCTAATGCCCTCATTTGACATAAAAAGAGCATTTATAGTCACTCATGCCTTCAAAATCCTTATTACTCGGTTTTAATAGTTTTATAGTCTCATTATTGATTTCAAGTTGAATTTTTTTACATTTTCAGTTGAAAC
Organism: Theobroma cacao; assembly: GCF_053813885.1. Lineage (NCBI taxonomy): Eukaryota > Viridiplantae > Streptophyta > Magnoliopsida > Malvales > Malvaceae > Theobroma > Theobroma cacao. The sequence goes on along the minus strand of NC_142640.1, from coordinate 22,922,098 downwards.
AGATTAAAATTGAAGGTTTACCTCCGGAAACGTTAAGCTAAAACTCTCTATTAACAGGAAAAGTCCATTTATTATCACTCATGCCTTCAAAGGCCTTATTACTCGCTTTAAATGGTTTTATAATCTCGTTATTGATTTCAAGTTGAATTTTTTTACATTTTTTGTTAGAATAGATTATAATTGAATGCTTATCTTGGGAAACGTGAAGCTAAAACCCTCTATTGAATTTTTTTACATTTTTTTTTAAAATTGATTATAATTGACTGTTTACCTCAGAAAACGTGGGGCTAAAGCCTTCATTTGGCATAAAAAGGGCATTTATAGTCACTCATGCCTTCAAAATCCTTATTACTCGCTTTCAATGGTTTTATAGTCTCATTATTGATTTCAAGTTGAATTTTTTTATTTTAAGTTAAAACAGATTATAATTGAATGTTTACCCCAAGAAACGTTAAGCTAAAGCCCTCTATTAAGAGGAAAAGTCCATTTATTGTTGCTCATGCCTTCAAAAGCCTTATTACACGCTTTAAATTGTTTCCTAATCCCATTATTGGTTTTGAGTTGAATTTTTTTATATTTTTTTACAACTAATTGTAATTGAATGTTTACCTCGGGAAACATGGGGCTAAAACCCTCATATGACATAAAAAGAGCATTTATAGTCACTCATGCCTTCAAAATCCTTATTACTCGCTTTCAATGGTTTTATAGTCTCATTATTGATTTTAAATGGAATTTTTTTACATCTTTTGTTAAAACAGATTATAATTGAATGTTTACCTCGGGAAACGTTAAGCTAAAACCCTCTACTAATAGGAAAAGTATATTTATTGTCGCTCATGCCTTCAAAAGCCTTATTACACACTTTAAATGGTTTCATAATCTCATTATTGATTTTGAGTAGAATTTTTTTAACTTTTTTTAAAACTAATTATAATTGAATGTTTACCACGAAAAACGTGAGGCTAAAGCCCTCATTTGACATAAAAAGAGCATTTGTAGTAACTCATGCCTTCAAACTCCTTATTACTCACTTTCAATGGTCTTATAGTCTCATTATTGATTTCAAGATGAATTTTTTTATTTTTAGTTAAAACAGATTACGATTGAATGTTTACCATGGGAAACGTTAAGCTAAAACCTTCTATTAATAGGAAAAGTCCATTTATTGTCGCTCATGCCTTCAAAAGCCTTATTACTCGCTTTAAATGGTTTTATAATCTCATTTTTGATTTCAAGTTGAATTTGTTTATATTTTTTGTTAAAACAGATTATAATTGAATGCTTACCTTGGGAAACATGAAGCTAAAACTCTCTATTGATAAGAAAAGTCCATTTATCGTCACTCATGCCTTCGAAAACCTTATGACTCGCTTTAAATGGTTTCATAATTTCATTATTGATTTTAAGTTGAATTTTTTTACATTTTTTTTAAAGCAGATTATAATTGAATGTTTACCTCGAAAAATGTTAAGCTAAAACCTTCTATTAACTAGAAAAGTCCATTTATTATCGCTCATGCCTTCAAAAGCCTTATTACTCGCTTTAAATGGTTTCCGGATTTCATTATTGATTTTAAGTTGAATTTTTTTACATTTTTTTGAAAATTGATTATAATTGAATGTTTACCTCGGGAAACGTGGGGTTAAAGCCTTCATTTGACATAAAAAGAGCATTTATAGTCACTCAAGCCTTCAAAATCTTTATTACTCGCTTTCAATGGTTTTATAGTCTCATTATTGATTTCAAGTTGAATTTTTTTATATTTTTAGTTAAAACAGAATATGATTGAATGTTTACCACGGGAAACGTTAAGCTTAAACCCTCAATTAAAAGGAAAAGTCCATTTATTGCCGCTCATGCCTCCAAAAGCCTTATTACTCGCTTTAAATGGTTTAATAATCTCATTATTGATTTAAAGTTGAATTTTTTTACATTTTTTGTTAAAACAAATTATAATTGAATGCTTACCTCGGGAAACGTGAAGCTAAAACCCTCTATTGATAAGAAATGTCCATTTGTCGTCACTTATGCCTTCGAAAGCCTTATTACTCGTTTTAAATGGTTTCATAATTTCATTATTAATTTTAAGTTGAATTTTTTTACATTTTTTGTTAAAACACACTATAATTTAATGCTTACCTTGGGAAACGTGAAGCTAAAACCCTCTATTGATAAGAAAAATCCATTTATCGTCACTCATGCCTTCGAAAGCCTTATTATTCGCTTTAAATGGTTTCATAATTTCATTATTGATTTTAAGTTGAATTTTTTTACATTTTTTTTAAAACAGATTATATTTGAATGCTTACCTCAAAAAACGTTAAGCTAAAACCTTCTAATGACAAGAAAAGTCCATTTATTATCGCTCATGCCTTCAAAAGCCTTATTACTCGCTTTAAATGGTTTCAGGATTTCATTATTGATTTTAAGTTGAATTTTTTTGTATTTTTTTAAAACTGATTATAATTGAATGTTTACCTCGAGAAACGTTAAGCTAAAACCCTCTATTAATGGGAAAAGTCCATTTATTGTCGCTCATGCCTTCAAAAGCCTTATTACACGCTTTAAATGGCTTTTTAATTTCATTATTGATTTTGAGTTGAATTGTTTTACATTTTTTTAAAACTAATTATAATTGAATATTTACCTCGGGAAACGTGGGGCTAAAGCCCTCATTTGACATAAAAAGAGCATTTATAGTCACTCATGCCTTTAAAATCCTTATTACTCGCATTCAATGGTTTTACAGTCTCATTATTGATTTCAAGTTGAATTTTTTTACATTTTTAGTTGAAACAGATTAAAATTGAATGTTTACTCCGGGAAACGTTAAGCTAAAACCCTCAATGAACAGGAAAAGTCCATTTATTGTCACTCATGCCTTCAAAAGCCTTATTATTCGCTTTAAATGGTTTTATAATCTCATTATTGATTTCAAGTTGAATTTTTTTACATTTTTTGTTAAAATAGATTATAATTGAATGCTTACCTTGGGAAACGTGGAGCTAACACCCTCTATTGATAAAAAAAGTCCACTTACTGTCACTCATGCCTACAAAAGCCTTATTACTCGCTTTAAATGGTTTTATAATCTCATTATTGATTTTAAGTTGAATTTTTTTACATTTTTATTTAAAACATATTATAATTGAAAGTTTACCTCGAGAAACGTTAAGCTAAAACCCTCTATTAATAGAAAAAGTCCATTTATTGTCGCTCATGCCTTCAAAAGGCTTATTACTCACATTAAATGGTTTTATAATCTCATTATCGATTTCAAGTTGAATTTTTTTACAGTTTTATTTAAAACAAATTTTAATTGAATGTTTACCTTGGGAAACGTTAAGCTAAGACCCTCTATTAATAGGAAAAGTCTATTTATTGTCGCTTATGCCTTCAAAAGCCTTATTACACGCTTTAAATGGTTTCCTAATCTCATTATTGATTTTGAGTTGAATATTTTTATATTTTTTTTAAAACTAATTATAATTGAATGTTTGCCTTGGGAAACGTGGGGCTAAAGCCCTCATTTGACATAAAAAGAGCATTTATAGTCACTCATGCCTTTAAAATCTTTATTACTCGCTTTCAATGGGTTTATAGTCTCATTATTGATTTCAAGTTGAATTTTTTTATTTTAAGTTAAAACAGATTATAATTGAATGTTTAACGTGGGAAACGTTACGCTAAAACCCTCTATTAATAGGAAAAGTCCATTTATTGTCGCTCATGCCTTTAAAAGCCTTATTACTCGCTTTAATTGGTTTTATAATCTCATTATTGATTTCAAGTTAAATTTTTTTACATTTTTTGTTAAAACAGACTATAATTTAATGCTTACCTTGGGAAATGTGAAGCTAAAACCCTCTATTGATAAGAAAAATCCATTTATCGTCACTCATGTCTTCGAAAGCCTTATTATTCGCTTTAAATGGTTTCATAATTTCATTATTGATTTTAAGTTGAATTTTTTTACATTTTTTTTAAAACAGATTATATTTGAATGCTTACCTCGAAAAACGTTAAGCTAAAACCCTCTAATAACAAGAAAAGTCCATTTATTATCGCTTATGCCTTCAAAAGCCTTATTACTCGCTTTAAATGGTTTCAGGATTTCATTATTGATTTTAAGTTGAATTTTTTTGTATTTTTTTAAAACTGATTATAATTGAATGTTTACCTCGGGAAACGTTAAGCTAAAACCCTCTATTAACAGGAAAAGTCCATTTATTGTCGCTCATGCCTTCAAAAGCCTTATGACACGCTTTAAATGGTTTCCTAATCTCATTATTGATTTTGATTTGAATTTTTTTACATTTTTTTAAAACTAATTATAATTGAATGTTTGCCTCGAGAAACGTGGGCTAAAGCCCTCATTTCACCTAAAAAGAGTATTTATAGTCACTCATGCCTTCAAAATCCTTATTACTCGCTTTCAATGGTCTTATAGTCTCATTATTGATTTCAAGATGAATTTTTTTATTTTTAGTTAAAACAGATTACGATTGAATGTTTACCATGGGAAACATTAAGCTAAAACCTTCTATTAATAGGAAAAGTCCATTTCTTGTCGCTCATGCCTTCAAAAGCCTTATTACTCGCTTTAAATGGTTTTATAATCTCATTATTGATTTTAGGTTGAATTTTTTTACATTTTTATTTAAAACAGATTATAATTGAAAGTTTACCTCGGGAAACGTTAAGCTAAACCCCTCTATTAATAGGAAAAGTCCATTTATTGTCGCTCATGCCTTCAAAAGCCTTATTACTCGCATTAAATGGTTTTATAATCTCATTATCGATTTCAAGTTAAATTTGTTTATATTTTTTGTTAAAACAGATTATAATTGATTTCTTGCGTTGGGTAACATGAAGCTAAAACCCTCTATTAATAGGAAAAGTCCATTTATTGTCACTCATGCCTCCAAAAGCCTTATTACTCGCTTTAAATGGTTTTATAATCTCATTATTGATTTCAAGTTTAATTTTTTTACATTTTTTATTAAAATAGAATATAATTGAATGCTTACCTTGGGAAACGTGAAGCTAAAACCCTCTATTGATAAGAAAAGTTCAGTTATCGTCACTTATGCCTTCGAAAGCCTTATTACTCGCTTTAAATGGTTTCATAATTTCATTATTAATTTTAAGTTGAATTTTTTTACTTTTTTTTTAAAACAGATTATAATTGAATGTTTAACTCGGGAAACGTTAAGCTAAAACCCTTTATTAATAGGAAAAGTCCATTTATTATCGTTCATGCCTTCAAAAGCCTTATTACTCGCTTTAAATGTTTTCATGATCTCATTATTGATTTTAAGGTGAATTTTTTTATATTTTTTTTCAAACTGATTATAATTGAATGTTTACCTCGGGAAACATGGGGCTAAAGCCTTCATTTGAAATAAAAAGGGCATTTATAGTCACTCATGCCTTCAAAATCCTTATTACTCGCTTTCAATGGTTTTATAGTCTCATTATTGATTTCAAATGGAATTTTTTTACATCTTTTGTTAAAACAGATTATAATTGAATGTTTACCTTGGGAAACGTTAAGCTAAAACCCTCTATTAATAGGAAAAGTCCATTTATTGTCGCTTATGCCTTCAAAAGTCTTATTACACGCTTTAAATGGTTTCCTAATCTCATTATTGATTTTAAGTTAAAATTTTTACATTTTTTTAAAAGTAATTATAACTGAATATTTACATCGGGAAACGTGGGGCTAATGCCCTCATTTGACATAAAAAGAGCATTTATAGTCACTCATGCCTTCAAAATCCTTATTACTCGCTTTTAATGGTTTTATAGTCTCATTATTGATTTCAAGTTGAATTTTTTAACATTTTCAGTTGAAACAGATTAAAATTGAAGGTTTACCTCCGGAAACGTTAAGCTAAAACTCTCTATTAACAGGAAAAGTCCATTTATTATCACTCATGCCTTCAAAGGCCTTATTACTCGCTTTAAATGGTTTTATAATCTCGTTATTGATTTCAAGTTGAATTTTTTTACATTTTTTGTTAGAATAGATTATAATTGAATGCTTATCTTGGGAAACGTGAAGCTAAAACCCTCTATTGAATTTTTTTACATTTTTTTTAAAATTGATTATAATTGACTGTTTACCTCGGAAAACGTGGGGCTAAAGCCTTCATTTGGCATAAAAAGGGCATTTATAGTCACTCATGCCTTCAAAATCCTTATTACTCGCTTTCAATGGTTTTATAGTCTCATTATTGATTTCAAGTTGAATTTTTTTATTTTAAGTTAAAACAGATTATAATTGAATGTTTACCTCAAGAAACGTTAAGCTAAAGCCCTCTATTAAGAGGAAAAGTCCATTTATTGTTGCTCATGCCTTCAAAAGCCTTATTACACGCTTTAAATTGTTTCCTAATCCCATTATTGGTTTTGAGTTGAATTTTTTTATATTTTTTTACAACTAATTGTAATTGAATATTTACCTCGGGAAACATGGGGCTAAAACCCTCATATGACATAAAAAGAGCATTTATAGTCACTCATGCCTTCAAAATCCTTATTACTCGCTTTCAATGGTTTTATAGTCTCATTATTGATTTTAAATGGAATTTTTTTACATCTTTTGTTAAAACAGATTATAATTGAATGTTTACCTCGGGAAACGTTAAGCTAAAACCCTCTACTAATAGGAAAAGTATATTTATTGTCGCTCATGCCTTCAAAAGCCTTATTACACACTTTAAATGGTTTCATAATCTCATTATTGATTTTGAGTATAATTTTTTTAACTTTTTTTAAAACTAATTATAATTGAATGTTTACCACGAAAAACGTGAGGCTAAAGCCCTCATTTGACATAAAAAGAGCATTTGTAGTAACTCATGCCTTCAAACTCCTTATTACTCACTTTCAATGGTCTTATAGTCTCATTATTGATTTCAAGATGAATTTTTTTATTTTTAGTTAAAACAGATTACGATTGAATGTTTACCATGGGAAACATTAAGCTAAAACCTTCTATTAATAGGAAAAGTCCATTTATTGTCGCTCATGCCTTCAAAAGCCTTATTACTCGCTTTAAATGGTTTTATAATCTCATTTTTGATTTCAAGTTGAATTTGTTTATATTTTTTGTTAAAACAGATTATAATTGAATGCTTACCTTGGGAAACATGAAGCTAAAACTCTCTATTGATAAGAAAAGTCCATTTATCGTCACTCATGCCTTCGAAAACCTTATGGCTCGCTTTAAATGGTTTCATAATTTTATTATTGATTTTAAGTTGAATTTTTTTACATTTTTTTAAAGCAGATTATAATTGAATGTTTACCTCGAAAAATGTTAAGCTAAAACCTTCTATTAACTAGAAAAGTCCATTTATTATCGCTCATGCCTTCAAAAGCCTTATTACTCGCTTTAAATGGTTTCCGGATTTCATTATTGATTTTAAGTTGAATTTTTTTACATTTTTTTGAAAATTGATTATAATTGAATGTTTACCTCGGGAAACGTGGGGTTAAAGCCTTCATTTGACATAAAAAGAGCATTTATAGTCACTCAAGCCTTCAAAATCTTTATTACTCGCTTTCAATGGTTTTATAGTCTCATTATTGATTTCAAGTTGAATTTTTTTATATTTTTAGTTAAAACAGAATATGATTGAATGTTTACCACGGGAAACGTTAAGCTTAAACCCTCTATTAAAAGGAAAAGTCCATTTATTGCCGCTCATGCCTCCAAAAGCCTTATTACTCGCTTTAAATGGTTTTATAATCTCATTATTGATTTAAAGTTGAATTTTTTTACATTTTTTGTTAAAACAAATTATAATTGAATGCTTACCTCGGGAAATGTGAAGCTAAAACCCTCTATTGATAAGAAATGTCCATTTGTCGTCACTTATGCCTTCGAAAGCCTTATTACTCGTTTTAAATGGTTTCATAATTTCATTATTAATTTTAAGTTGAATTTTTTTACATTTTTTGTTAAAACACACTATAATTTAATGCTTACCTTGGGAAACGTGAAGCTAAAACCCTCTATTGATAAGAAAAATCCATTTATCGTCACTCATGCCTTCGAAAGCCTTATTATTCGCTTTAAATGGTTTCATAATTTCATTATTGATTTTAAGTTGAATTTTTTTACATTTTTTTTAAAACAGATTATATTTGAATGCTTACCTCAAAAAACGTTAAGCTAAAACCTTCTAATAACAAGAAAAGTCCATTTATTATCGCTCATGCCTTCAAAAGCCTTATTACTCGCTTTAAATGGTTTCAGGATTTCATTATTAATTTTAAGTTAAATTTTTTTGTATTTTTTTAAAACTGATTATAATTGAATGTTTACCTCGAGAAACGTTAAGCTAAAACCCTCTATTAATGGGAAAAGTCCATTTATTGTCGCTCATGCCTTCAAAAGCCTTATTACACGCTTTAAATGGCTTTTTAATTTCATTATTGATTTTGATTTGAATTGTTTTACATTTTTTTAAAACTAATTATAATTGAATATTTACCTCGGGAAACGTGGGGCTAAAGCCCTCATTTGACATAAAAAGAGCATTTATAGTCACTCATGCCTTTAAAATCCTTATTACTCGCATTCAATGGTTTTACAGTCTCATTATTGATTTCAAGTTGAATTTTTTTACATTTTTAGTTGAAACAGATTAAAATTGAATGTTTACTCCGGGAAACGTTAAGCTAAAACCCTCAATGAACAGGAAAAGTCCATTTATTGTCACTCATGCCTTCAAAAGCCTTATTATTCGCTTTAAATGGTTTTATAATCTCATTATTGATTTCAAGTTGAATTTTTTTACATTTTTTGTTAAAATAGATTATAATTGAATGCTTACCTTGGGAAACGTGGAGCTAACACCCTCTATTGATAAAAAAAGTCCACTTACTGTCACTCATGCCTACAAAAGCCTTATTACTCGCTTTAAATGGTTTTATAATCTCATTATTGATTTTAAGTTGAATTTTTTTACATTTTTATTTAAAACATATTATAATTGAAAGTTTACCTCGAGAAACGTTAAGCTAAAACCCTCTATTAATAGAAAAAGTCCATTTATTGTCGCTCATGCCTTCAAAAGGCTTATTACTCACATTAAATGGTTTTATAATCTCATTATCGATTTCAAGTTGAATTTTTTTACAGTTTTATTTAAAACAAATTTTAATTGAATGTTTACCTTGGGAAACGTTAAGCTAAGACCCTCTATTAATAGGAAAAGTCTATTTATTGTCGCTTATGCCTTCAAAAGCCTTATTACACGCTTTAAATGGTTTCCTAATCTCATTATTGATTTTGAGTTGAATATTTTTATATTTTTTTTAAAACTAATTATAATTGAATGTTTGCCTTGGGAAACGTGGGGCTAAAGCCCTCATTTGACATAAAAAGAGCATTTATAGTCACTCATGCCTTTAAAATCTTTATTACTCGCTTTCAATGGGTTTATAGTCTCATTATTGATTTCAAGTTGAATTTTTTTATTTTAAGTTAAAACAGATTATAATTGAATGTTTAACGTGGGAAACGTTACGCTAAAACCCTCTATTAATAGGAAAAGTCCATTTATTGTCGCTCATGCCTTTAAAAGCCTTATTACTCGCTTTAATTGGTTTTATAATCTCATTATTGATTTCAAGTTAAATTTTTTTACATTTTTTGTTAAAACAGACTATAATTTAATGCTTACCTTGGGAAATGTGAAGCTAAAACCCTCTATTGATAAGAAAAATCCATTTATCGTCACTCATGTCTTCGAAAGCCTTATTATTCGCTTTAAATGGTTTCATAATTTCATTATTGATTTTAAGTTGAATTTTTTTACATTTTTTTTAAAACAGATTATATTTGAATGCTTACCTCGAAAAACGTTAAGCTAAAACCCTCTAATAACAAGAAAAGTCCATTTATTATCGCTTATGCCTTCAAAAGCCTTATTACTCGCTTTAAATGGTTTCAGGATTTCATTATTGATTTTAAGTTGAATTTTTTTGTATTTTTTTAAAACTGATTATAATTGAATGTTTACCTCGGGAAACGTTAAGCTAAAACCCTCTATTAACAGGAAAAGTCCATTTATTGTCGCTCATGCCTTCAAAAGCCTTATGACACGCTTTAAATGGTTTCCTAATCTCATTATTGATTTTGATTTGAATTTTTTTACATTTTTTTAAAACTAATTATAATTGAATGTTTGCCTCGAGAAACGTGGGCTAAAGCCCTCATTTCACCTAAAAAGAGTATTTATAGTCACTCATGCCTTCAAAATCCTTATTACTCGCTTTCAATGGTCTTATAGTCTCATTATTGATTTCAAGATGAATTTTTTTATTTTTAGTTAAAACAGATTACGATTGAATGTTTACCATGGGAAACATTAAGCTAAAACCTTCTATTAATAGGAAAAGTCCATTTCTTGTCGCTCATGCCTTCAAAAGCCTTATTACTCGCTTTAAATGGTTTTATAATCTCATTATTGATTTTAGGTTGAATTTTTTTACATTTTTATTTAAAACAGATTATAATTGAAAGTTTACCTCGGGAAACGTTAAGCTAAACCCCTCTATTAATAGGAAAAGTCCATTTATTGTCGCTCATGCCTTCAAAAGCCTTATTACTCGCATTAAATGGTTTTATAATCTCATTATCGATTTCAAGTTAAATTTGTTTATATTTTTTGTTAAAACAGATTATAATTGATTTCTTGCGTTGGGTAACATGAAGCTAAAACCCTCTATTAATAGGAAAAGTCCATTTATTGTCACTCATGCCTCCAAAAGCCTTATTACTCGCTTTAAATGGTTTTATAATCTCATTATTGATTTCAAGTTTAATTTTTTTACATTTTTTATTAAAATAGAATATAATTGAATGCTTACCTTGGGAAACGTGAAGCTAAAACCCTCTATTGATAAGAAAAGTTCAGTTATCGTCACTTATGCCTTCGAAAGCCTTATTACTCGCTTTAAATGGTTTCATAATTTCATTATTAATTTTAAGTTGAATTTTTTTACTTTTTTTTTAAAACAGATTATAATTGAATGTTTAACTCGGGAAACGTTAAGCTAAAACCCTTTATTAATAGGAAAAGTCCATTTATTATCGTTCATGCCTTCAAAAGCCTTATTACTCGCTTTAAATGTTTTCATGATCTCATTATTGATTTTAAGGTGAATTTTTTTATATTTTTTTTCAAACTGATTATAATTGAATGTTTACCTCGGGAAACATGGGGCTAAAGCCTTCATTTGAAATAAAAAGGGCATTTATAGTCACTCATGCCTTCAAAATCCTTATTACTCGCTTTCAATGGTTTTATAGTCTCATTATTGATTTCAAATGGAATTTTTTTACATCTTTTGTTAAAACAGATTATAATTGAATGTTTACCTTGGGAAACGTTAAGCTAAAACCCTCTATTAATAGGAAAAGTCCATTTATTGTCGCTTATGCCTTCAAAAGTCTTATTACACGCTTTAAATGGTTTCCTAATCTCATTATTGATTTTAAGTTAAAATTTTTACATTTTTTTAAAAGTAATTATAACTGAATATTTACATCGGGAAACGTGGGGCTAATGCCCTCATTTGACATAAAAAGAGCATTTATAGTCACTCATGCCTTCAAAATCCTTATTACTCGCTTTTAATGGTTTTATAGTCTCATTATTGATTTCAAGTTGAATTTTTTAACATTTTCAGTTGAAACAGATTAAAATTGAAGGTTTACCTCCGGAAACGTTAAGCTAAAACTCTCTATTAACAGGAAAAGTCCATTTATTATCACTCATGCCTTCAAAGGCCTTATTACTCGCTTTAAATGGTTTTATAATCTCGTTATTGATTTCAAGTTGAATTTTTTTACATTTTTTGTTAGAATAGATTATAATTGAATGCTTATCTTGGGAAACGTGAAGCTAAAACCCTCTATTGAATTTTTTTACATTTTTTTTAAAATTGATTATAATTGACTGTTTACCTCGGAAAACGTGGGGCTAAAGCCTTCATTTGGCATAAAAAGGGCATTTATAGTCACTCATGCCTTCAAAATCCTTATTACTCGCTTTCAATGGTTTTATAGTCTCATTATTGATTTCAAGTTGAATTTTTTTATTTTAAGTTAAAACAGATTATAATTGAATGTTTACCTCAAGAAACGTTAAGCTAAAGCCCTCTATTAAGAGGAAAAGTCCATTTATTGTTGCTCATGCCTTCAAAAGCCTTATTACACGCTTTAAATTGTTTCCTAATCCCATTATTGGTTTTGAGTTGAATTTTTTTATATTTTTTTACAACTAATTGTAATTGAATATTTACCTCGGGAAACATGGGGCTAAAACCCTCATATGACATAAAAAGAGCATTTATAGTCACTCATGCCTTCAAAATCCTTATTACTCGCTTTCAATGGTTTTATAGTCTCATTATTGATTTTAAATGGAATTTTTTTACATCTTTTGTTAAAACAGATTATAATTGAATGTTTACCTCGGGAAACGTTAAGCTAAAACCCTCTACTAATAGGAAAAGTATATTTATTGTCGCTCATGCCTTCAAAAGCCTTATTACACACTTTAAATGGTTTCATAATCTCATTATTGATTTTGAGTATAATTTTTTTAACTTTTTTTAAAACTAATTATAATTGAATGTTTACCACGAAAAACGTGAGGCTAAAGCCCTCATTTGACATAAAAAGAGCATTTGTAGTAACTCATGCCTTCAAACTCCTTATTACTCACTTTCAATGGTCTTATAGTCTCATTATTGATTTCAAGATGAATTTTTTTATTTTTAGTTAAAACAGATTACGATTGAATGTTTACCATGGGAAACATTAAGCTAAAACCTTCTATTAATAGGAAAAGTCCATTTATTGTCGCTCATGCCTTCAAAAGCCTTATTACTCGCTTTAAATGGTTTTATAATCTCATTTTTGATTTCAAGTTGAATTTGTTTATATTTTTTGTTAAAACAGATTATAATTGAATGCTTACCTTGGGAAACATGAAGCTAAAACTCTCTATTGATAAGAAAAGTCCATTTATCGTCACTCATGCCTTCGAAAACCTTATGGCTCGCTTTAAATGGTTTCATAATTTTATTATTGATTTTAAGTTGAATTTTTTTACATTTTTTTAAAGCAGATTATAATTGAATGTTTACCTCGAAAAATGTTAAGCTAAAACCTTCTATTAACTAGAAAAGTCCATTTATTATCGCTCATGCCTTCAAAAGCCTTATTACTCGCTTTAAATGGTTTCCGGATTTCATTATTGATTTTAAGTTGAATTTTTTTACATTTTTTTGAAAATTGATTATAATTGAATGTTTACCTCGGGAAACGTGGGGTTAAAGCCTTCATTTGACATAAAAAGAGCATTTATAGTCACTCAAGCCTTCAAAATCTTTATTACTCGCTTTCAATGGTTTTATAGTCTCATTATTGATTTCAAGTTGAATTTTTTTATATTTTTAGTTAAAACAGAATATGATTGAATGTTTACCACGGGAAACGTTAAGCTTAAACCCTCTATTAAAAGGAAAAGTCCATTTATTGCCGCTCATGCCTCCAAAAGCCTTATTACTCGCTTTAAATGGTTTTATAATCTCATTATTGATTTAAAGTTGAATTTTTTTACATTTTTTGTTAAAACAAATTATAATTGAATGCTTACCTCGGGAAATGTGAAGCTAAAACCCTCTATTGATAAGAAATGTCCATTTGTCGTCACTTATGCCTTCGAAAGCCTTATTACTCGTTTTAAATGGTTTCATAATTTCATTATTAATTTTAAGTTGAATTTTTTTACATTTTTTGTTAAAACACACTATAATTTAATGCTTACCTTGGGAAACGTGAAGCTAAAACCCTCTATTGATAAGAAAAATCCATTTATCGTCACTCATGCCTTCGAAAGCCTTATTATTCGCTTTAAATGGTTTCATAATTTCATTATTGATTTTAAGTTGAATTTTTTTACATTTTTTTTAAAACAGATTATATTTGAATGCTTACCTCAAAAAACGTTAAGCTAAAACCTTCTAATAACAAGAAAAGTCCATTTATTATCGCTCATGCCTTCAAAAGCCTTATTACTCGCTTTAAATGGTTTCAGGATTTCATTATTAATTTTAAGTTAAATTTTTTTGTATTTTTTTAAAACTGATTATAATTGAATGTTTACCTCGAGAAACGTTAAGCTAAAACCCTCTATTAATGGGAAAAGTCCATTTATTGTCGCTCATGCCTTCAAAAGCCTTATTACACGCTTTAAATGGCTTTTTAATTTCATTATTGATTTTGATTTGAATTGTTTTACATTTTTTTAAAACTAATTATAATTGAATATTTACCTCGGGAAACGTGGGGCTAAAGCCCTCATTTGACATAAAAAGAGCATTTATAGTCACTCATGCCTTTAAAATCCTTATTACTCGCATTCAATGGTTTTACAGTCTCATTATTGATTTCAAGTTGAATTTTTTTACATTTTTAGTTGAAACAGATTAAAATTGAATGTTTACTCCGGGAAACGTTAAGCTAAAACCCTCAATGAACAGGAAAAGTCCATTTATTGTCACTCATGCCTTCAAAAGCCTTATTATTCGCTTTAAATGGTTTTATAATCTCATTATTGATTTCAAGTTGAATTTTTTTACATTTTTTGTTAAAATAGATTATAATTGAATGCTTACCTTGGGAAACGTGGAGCTAACACCCTCTATTGATAAAAAAAGTCCACTTACTGTCACTCATGCCTACAAAAGCCTTATTACTCGCTTTAAATGGTTTTATAATCTCATTATTGATTTTAAGTTGAATTTTTTTACATTTTTATTTAAAACATATTATAATTGAAAGTTTACCTCGAGAAACGTTAAGCTAAAACCCTCTATTAATAGAAAAAGTCCATTTATTGTCGCTCATGCCTTCAAAAGGCTTATTACTCACATTAAATGGTTTTATAATCTCATTATCGATTTCAAGTTGAATTTTTTTACAGTTTTATTTAAAACAAATTTTAATTGAATGTTTACCTTGGGAAACGTTAAGCTAAGACCCTCTATTAATAGGAAAAGTCTATTTATTGTCGCTTATGCCTTCAAAAGCCTTATTACACGCTTTAAATGGTTTCCTAATCTCATTATTGATTTTGAGTTGAATTTTTTTATATTTTTTTTAAAACTAATTATAATTGAATGTTTGCCTTGGGAAACGTGGGGCTAAAGCCCTCATTTGACATAAAAAGAGCATTTATAGTCACTCATGCCTTTAAAATCTTTATTACTCGCTTTCAATGGGTTTATAGTCTCATTATTGATTTCAAGTTGAATTTTTTTATTTTAAGTTAAAACAGATTATAATTGAATGTTTAACGTGGGAAACGTTACGCTAAAACCCTCTATTAATAGGAAAAGTCCATTTATTGTCGCTCATGCCTTTAAAAGCCTTATTACTCGCTTTAATTGGTTTTATAATCTCATTATTGATTTCAAGTTAAATTTTTTTACATTTTTTGTTAAAACAGACTATAATTTAATGCTTACCTTGGGAAATGTGAAGCTAAAACCCTCTATTGATAAGAAAAATCCATTTATCGTCACTCATGCCTTCGAAAGCCTTACTATTCGCTTTAAATGGTTTCATAATTTCATTATTGATTTTAAGTTGAATTTTTTTACATTTTTTTTAAAACAGATTATATTTGAATGCTTACCTCGAAAAACGTTAAGCTAAAACCCTCTAATAACAAGAAAAGTCCATTTATTATCGCTCATGCCTTCAAAAGCCTTATTACTCGGTTTAAATGGTTTCAGGATTTCATTATTGATTTTAAGTTGAATTTTTTTGTATTTTTTTAAAACTGATTATAATTGAATGTTTACCTCGGGAAACGTTAAGCTAAAACCCTCTATTAACAGGAAAAGTCCATTTATTGTCGCTCATGCCTTCAAAAGCCTTATGACACGCTTTAAATGGTTTCCTAATCTCATTATTGATTTTGATTTGAATTTTTTTACATTTTTTTAAAACTAATTATAATTGAATGTTTGCCTCGAGAAACGTGGGCTAAAGCCCTCATTTCACATAAAAAGAGTATTTATAATCACTCATGCCTTCAAAATCCTTATTACTCGCTTTCAATGGTTTTATAGTCTCATTATTGATTTCAAGTTGAATTTTTTTATTTTAAGTTAAAACAGATTATGATTGAATGTTTACCATGGGAAACGTTAAGCTAAAACCCTCTTTTAATAGGAAATGTCCATTTATTGTCGCTCATGCCTTCAAAAGCCTTATTACTCGCTTTAAATGGTTTTAAAATCTCATTATTGATTTCAAGTTAAATTTTTTTACAACTTTTGTTAAAACACACTATAATTTAATGCTTACCTTGGGAAACGTGAAGCTAAAACCCTCTATTGATAAGAAAAATCCATTTATCGTCACTCATGCCTTCGAAAGCCTTATTATTCACTTTAAATGGTTTCATAATTTCATTACTGATTTTAAGTTGAATTTTTTTACATTTTGTTTAAAACAAATTATATTTGAATGCTTACCTCAAAAAACGTTAAGCTAAAACCTTCTAATAACAAGAAAAGTCCGTTTATTATCGCTCATGCCTTCAAAAGCCTTATTACTCGCTTTAAATGGTTTCAGGATTTCATTATTGATTTTAAGTTGAATTTTTTTGTATTTTTTTAAAACTGATTATAATTGAATGTTTACCTCGGGAAACGTTAAGCTAAAACCCTCTATTAATAGGAAAAGTCCATTTATTGTCGCTCATGCCTTTAAAAGCCTTATTACACGCTTTAAATGGCTTCCTAATCTCATTATTGATTTTGATTTGAATTTTTTTACATTTTTTTAAAACTAATTATAATTGAATATTTACCTCGGGAAACGTGGGGCTAAAGCCCTCATTTGACATAAAAAGAGCATTTATAGTCACTCATGCCTTCAAAATCCTTATTACTCGCTTTCAATGGTTTTATAGTCTCATTATTGATTTCAAGTTGAATTTTTTTACATTTGTAGTTGAAACAGATTAAAATTGAATGTTTACTCCGGGAAACGTTAAGGTAAAACCCTCTATGAACAGGAAAAGTCCATTTATTGTCACTCATGCCTTCAAAAGCCTTCTTACTCGCTTTAAATGGTTTTATAATCGCAGTATTGATTTCAAGTTGAATTTTTTTACATTTTTGTTAAAATAGATTACAATTGAATGCTTACCTTGGGAAACGTGAAGCTAAAACCCTCTATCGATAAGAAAAGTCCACTTACTGTCACTCATGCCTACAAAAGCCTTATTACTCGCTTTAAATGGTTTTATAATCTCATTATTGATTTTAAGTTGAATTTTTTTACATTTTTATTTAAAACAGATTACAATTGAAAGTTTACCTCGGGAAACGTTAAGCTAAAACCCTCTATTAATAGGAAAAGTCCATTTATTGTCGCTCATGCCTTCAAAAGCCTTATTACTCGCATTAAATGGTTTTATAATCTCATTATCGATTTCAAGTTGAATTTTTTTACAGTTTTATTTAAAACAAATTATAATTGAATGTTTACCTTGGGAAACGTTAAGCTAAGACCCTCTATTAATAGGAAAAGTCTATTTATTGTCGCTCATGCCTTCAAAAGCCTTATTACACGCTTTAAATGGTTTCCTAATCTCATTATTGATTTTGAGTTGAATTTTTTTACATTTTTTTAAAAACTAATTATAATTGAATGTTTGTCTTGGGAAACGTAGGATTAAAGCCTTCATTTGACATAAAAAGAGCATTTATAGTCACTCATGCCTTTAAAATCTTTATTACTCGCTTTCAATGGGTTTATACTCTCATTATTGATTTCAAGTTGAATTTTTTTATTTTAAGTTAAAACAGATTATAATTGAATGTTTAACGTGGGAAACGTTATGCTAAAACCCTCTATTAATAGGAAAAGTCCATTTATTGTCGCTCATGCCTTTAAAAGCCTTATTACTCGCTTTAATTGGTTTTATAATCTCATTATTGATTTCAAGTTAAATTTTTTTACATTTTTTGTTAAAACAGACTATAATTTAATGCTTACCTTGGGAAACATGAGGCTAAAACCCTCTATTGATAAGAAAAATCCATTTATCGTCACTCATGCCTTCGAAAGCCTTATTATTCTCTTTAAATGGTTTCGTAATTTCATTATTGATTTTAAGTTGAATTTTTTTTCATTTTTTTTAAAACAAATTATATTTAAATGCTTACCTCGAAAAACGTTAAGCTAAAACCCTCTAATAACAAGAAAAGTCCATTTATTATCGCTCATGCCTTCAAAAGCTTTATTACTCGCTTTAAATGGTTTCAGGATTTCATTATTGATTTTAAGTTGAATTTTTTTACATTTTTTTAAAACTGATTATAATTGAATGTTTACCTCGGGAAACGTTAAGCTAAAACCCTCTATTAATAGGAAAAGTCCATTTATTGTCGCTCATGCCTTCAAAAGCCTTATTACACGCTTTAAATGGTTTCCTAATCTCATTATTGATTTTGATTTGAATTTTTTTACATTTTTTTTAAAACTAATTATAATTGAATGTTTGCCTCGAGAAACGTGGGCTAAAGCCCTCATTTCACATAAGAAGAGTATTTATAGTCACTCATGCCTTCAAAATCCTTATTACTCACTTTCAATAGTTTTATAGTCTCATTATTGATTTCAATTTGAATTTTTTTATTTTAAGTTAAAACAGATTATAATTTAATGTTTACCATGGGAAACGTTAAGCTAAAACCCTCTATTACTAGGAAAAGTCTATTTATTTTCGCTCATGCCTTCAAAAGCCTTATTACTCGCTTTCAATGGTTTTATAATCTCATTATTGATTTCAAGTTAAATTTTTTTACATTTTTTGTTAAAACAGACTATAATTTAATGCTTACCTTGGGAAACGTGAAGCTAAAACCCTCTATTGATAAGAAAAATCCATTTATCGTCACTCATGCCTTCGAAAACCTTATTATTCGCTTTAAATGGTTTCATAATTTTATTACTGATTTTAAGTTGAATTTTTTTACATTTTTTTTAAAACAGATTATATTTGAATGCTTACCTCAAAAAACGTTAAGCTAAAACCTTCTAATAACAAGAAAAGTCCATTTATTATCGCTCATGCCTTCAAAATCCTTATTACACGCTTTAAATGGTTTCAGGATTTCATTATTGATTTTAAGTTGAATTTTTTTGCATTTTTTTAAAACTAATTATAATTGAATGTTTACCTCGGGAAACGTTAAGCTAAAACCCTCTAATAATAGGAAAAGTCCATTTATTGTCGCTCATGCCTTCAAAAGCCTTATTACACGCTTTAAATGGCTTCCTAATCTCATTATTGATTTTGAGTTGAATTTTTTTACATTTTTTTAAAACTAATTATAATTGAATATTTACCTCGGGAAACATGGGGCTAAAGCCCTCATTTGACATAAAAAGAGCATTTATAGTCACTCATGCCTTCAAAATCCTTATTACTCACTTTCAATGGTTTTATAGTCTCATTATTGATTTCAAGTTGAATTTTTTTACATTTTTAGTTCAAAAAGATTAAAATTGAATGTTTACTCCGGGAAACGTTAAGCTAAAACCCTCTATGAACAGGAAAAGTCTATTTATTGTCACTCATGCCTTCAAAAGCATTCTTACTCGCTTTAAATGGTTTTATAATCTCAGTATTGATTTCAAGTTGAATTTTTTTACATTTTTTGTTAAAATAGATTATAATTGAATGCTTACCTTGGGCAACGTGAAGCTAAAACCCTCTATCGATAAGAAAAGTCCACTTACTGTCACTCATGCCTACAAAAGCCTTATTACTTGCTTTAAATGGTTTTATAATCTCATTATTGATTTTAAGTTGAATTATTTTACATTTTTATTTAAAACAGATTATAATTGAAAGTTTACCTCGAGAAACGTTAAGCTAAAACCCTCTATTAATAGGAAAAGTCCATTTATTGTCGCTCATGCCTTCAAAAGCCTTATTACTCGCATTAAATGGTTTTATAATCTCATTATCGATTTCAAGCTGAATTTTTTTACAGTTTTATTTAAAACAAATTATAATTGAATGTTTACCTTGGGAAACGTTAAGCTAAGACACTCTATTAATAGGAAAAGTCTATTTATTGTCGCTCATGCCTTCAAAAGCCTTATTACACGCTTTAAATGGTTTCCTAATCTCATTATTGATTTTGAGTTGATTTTTTTTACATTTTTTTTAAAACTAATAATAATTGAATGTTTGTCTTGGGAAACGTGGGGCTAAAGCCCTCATTTGACATAAAAAGAGCATTTATAGGCACTCGTGCCTTTAAAATCTTTATTACTCGCTTTCAATGGGTTTATAGTCTCATTATTGATTTCAAGTTGAATTTTTTTATTTTAAGTTAAAACAGATTATAATTGAATGTTTAACGTGGGAAACGTTACGCTAAAACCCTCTATTAATAGGAAAAGTCCATTTATTGTCGCTCATGCCTTTAAAAGCCTTATTACTCGCTTTAATTGGTTTTATAATCTCATTATTGATTTCAAGTTAATTTTTTTTACATTTTTTGTTAAAACAGACTATAATTTAATGCTTACCTTGGGAAACCTGAGGCTAAAACCCTCTATTGATAAGAAAAATCCATTTATCGTCACTCATGCCTTCGAAAGCCTTATTATTCGCTTTAAATGGTTTCATAATTTCATTATTCATTTTAAGTTGAATTTTTTTACATTTTTTTTAAAACAGATTATAATTGAATGTTTACCTCGGGAAACGTTAAGCTAAAACCCTCTATTAATAAGAAAAGTCCATTTATTGTCGCTCATGCCTTCAAAAGCCTTATTACACGCTTTAAATGGTTTCCTAATCTCATTATTGATTTTGATTTGAATTTTTTTACATTTTTTTTAAAACTAATTATAATTGAATGTTTGCCTCGAGAAACGTGGGCTAAAGCCCTCATTTCACATAAAAAGAGCATTTATAGTCACTTATGCCTTCAAATTCCTTAGTACTCGCTTTCAATGGTTTTATAATCTCATTATTGATTTTAAGTTGAATTTTTTTATATTTTTATTTAAAACAGATTATAATTGGAAGTTTACCTCGGAAAACGTTAAGCTAAAACCCTCTATTAATAGGAAAAGTCCATTTATTGTCGCTCATGCCTTTAAAAGCCTTATTACTCACTTTAAATGGTTTTATAATCTCATTATTGATTGGAAGTTAAATTTTTTTACATTTTTTGTTAAAACAGACTATAATTTAATGCTTACCTTGGGAAACGTGAAGCTAAAACCCTCTATTGATAAGAAAAGTCCATTTATCGTCACTCATGCCTTCGAAAGCCTTATTATTCGCTTTAAATGGTTTCATAATTTCATTATTGATTTTAAGTTGAATTTTTTCAAATTTTTTTTAAAACATATTATATTTGAATGCTTACCTCGAAAAACGTTAAGCTAAAACCCTCTAATAACAAGAAAAGTCCATTTATTATCGCTCATGCCTTCAAAAGCCTTATTACTCGCTTTAAATGATTTTAGGATTTCATTATTGATTTTAAGTTGAATTTTTTTGCATTTGTTTAAAACTGATTATAATTGAATGTTTACCTCGGGAAACGTTAAGCTAAAACCCTCTATTAATAGGAAAAGTCCATTTATTGTCGCTCATGCCTTCAAAAGCCTTATTACACGCTTTAAATGGTTTCCTAATCTCATTATTGATTTTGAGTTGAATTTTTATACATATTTTTAAAACTAATTATAATTGAATATTTACCTCGAGAAACGTGAGGCTAAAGCCTGCATTTGACAAAAAAAGAGCATTTATAGTCACTCGTGCCTTCAAAATCCTTATTAATCGATTTCAATGGTTTTATAGTCTCATTATTGATTTCAAGTGGAATTTTTTTACATCTTATGTTAAAACAGATAATAATTGAATGTTTACCTCGGGAAACGTTAAGCTAAAACCCTCTATTAATAGGAAAAGTCCATTTATTGTCGCTCATGCCTTTAAAAGCCTTATTACACGCTTTAAATGGTTTCCTAATCTCATTATTGATTTTGATTTGAATTTTTTTATATTTTTTTTAAAACTAATTATAATTGAATGTTTGCCTCGAGAAACGTAGGCTAAAGCCCTCATTTCACATAAAAAGAGCCTTTATAGTTACTCGTGCCTTCAAAATCCTTATTACTCGCTTTCAATGGTTTTATAGTCTCATTATTCATTTCAAGTTGAATTTTTTTATTTTAAGTTAAAACAGATTATGATTGAATGTTTACCATGGGAAACGTTAAGCTAAAACCCTCTATTAATAGGAAATGTCCATTTATTGTCGCTCACGCCTTCAAAAGCCTTATTACTCGCTTTAAATGGTTTTATAATCTCGTTATTGATTTCAAGTTAAATTTTTTTACATTTTTTGTTAAACCAGATTATAATTTAATGCTTACCTTGGGAAACGTGAAGCTGAAACCCTCTATTGATAAGAAAAGTCCATTTATCGTCACTCATGCCTTCGAAAGCCTTATTACTCGCTTTAAATGGTTTCATAATTTCCTTATTGATTTTAAGTTGAATTTTTTTACATTTTTCTTAAAACAGATTATATTTGAATGTTTACCTTGAAAAACGTTAAGCTAAAACCCTCTAATAACAAGAAAAGTCCATTTATTATCGCTCATGCCTTCAAAACCCTTATTACTCACTTTAAATGGTTTCAGGATTTCATTATTGATTTTAAGTTGAATGTTTTTACATTTTTATTTAAAACAGATTATAATTGAAAGTTTACCTCGGGAAACGTTAAGCTAAAACCCTCTATTAATAGGAAAAGTTCATTTATTGTCGCTCATGCCTTGAAAAGCCTTTTTACTCGCATTAAATGGTTTTATAATCTCATTATCGATTTCAAATTGAATTTTTTTACAGTTTTATTTAAAACAGATTATAATTGAATGTTTACCTTGGGAAACGTTAAGCTAAGACCCTCTATTAATAGGAAAAGTCTATTTATTGTCGCTTATGCCTTCAAAAGCCTTATTACACGCTGTAAATGGTTTCCTAATGTCATTATTGATTTTGAGTTGAATTTTTTTATATTTTTTTAAAACAAATTATAATTGAATGTTTACCTGGGGAAACATGGGGCTAAAACCCGTATTTAAAATAAAAAGAGCATTTATATTCATTCATGCCTTCAAAATCCCTATTACTGGCTTTCATTGGTTTTATAGTCTCATTATTGATTTCAAGTTGAAATTTTTTGCATTTTTAGTTGAAACAGATTATAATTGAATGTTTACCTCGGGAAACGTTAAGCTAAAACCCTCTAATAACAAGAAAAGTCCATTTATTATCGCTCATGCCTTCAAAAGCCTTATTACTCACTTTAAATGGTTTCAGGATTTCATTATTGATTTTAAGTTGAATTTTTTTACATTTTTTTTATAACTGATTATAATTGAATGTTTACCTCGGGAAGCGTTAAGCTAAAACCCTCTATTAATAGGAAAAGTCCATTTATTGCCGCTCATGCCTTCAAAAGCCTTATTACACGATTTAAATGGTTTCCTAATCTCATTATTGATTTTGAGTTGAATTTTTTTACATTTTTTTTAAAACTAATTATAATTGAATGTTTGCCTTGGGAAACGTGGGGCTAAAGCCCTCATTTGACATAAAAAGAGCACTTATAGTCACTCATGCCTTTAAAATCTTTATTACTCGCTTTCAATGGGTTTATAGTCTCATTATTGATTTCAAGTTGAATTTTTTTATTTTAAGTTAAAACATATTATAATTGAATGTTTACCATGGGAAACGTTAAGCTAAAACCCTCTATTAATAGGAAAAGTCCATTTATTGTCGCTCATGTTTTTAAAAGCCTTATTACTCGCTTTAAATGGTTTTATAATCTCATTATTGATTTCAAGTTAATTTTTTTACATTTTTTGTTAAAACAGACTATAATTTAATGCTTACCTTGGGAAACGTGAAGCTAAAACCCTCTATTGATAAGAAAAGTCCATTTATCGTCACTCATGCCTTCGAAAGCCTTATTATTTGCTTTAAATGGTTTCATAATTTCATTATTGATTTTAAGTTGAATTTTTTCAAATTTTTTTTAAAACATATTATATTTGAATGCTTACCTCGAAAAACGTTAAGCTAAAACTCTCTAATAACAAGAAAAGTCCATTTATTATCGCTCATGCCTTCAAAAGCCTTATTACTCGCTTTAAATGATTTTAGGATTTCATTATTGATTTTAAGTTGAATTTTTTTGCATTTGTTTAAAACTGATTATAATTGAATGTTTACCTCGGGAAGCGTTAAGCTAAAACCCTCTTTTAATAGTAAAAGTCCATTTATTGTCGCTCATGCCTTCAAAATCCTTATTACACGCTTTAAATGGTTTCCTAATCTCATTATTGATTTTGAGTTGACTTTTTATAGATATTTTTAAAACTAATTATAATTGAATATTTACCTCGAGAAACGTGAAACTAAAGCCTGTATTTGACGTAAAAAGAGCGTTTATAGTCACTCGTGCCTTCAAAATCCTTATTAATCGATTTCAATGGTTTTATAGTCTCATTATTGATTTCAAGTTGAATTTTTTTATTTTAAGTTAAAACAGATTATAATTTAATGTTTACCGTGGGAAACGTTAAGCTAAAACCCTCTATTAATAGGAAAAGTCCATTTATTGTCTCTCATGCCTTCAAAAGCCTTATTACACGCTTTAAATGGTTTCCTAATCTCATTATTGATTTTGAGTTGACTTTTTATAGATATTTTTAAAACTAATTATAATTGAATATTTACCTCGAGAAACGTGAAACTAAAGCCTGTATTTGACGTAAAAAGAGCGTTTATAGTCACTCGTGCCTTCAAAATCCTTATTAATCGATTTCAATGGTTTTATAGTCTCATTATTGATTTCAAGTTGAATTTTTTTATTTTAAGTTAAAACAGATTATAATTTAATGTTTACCGTGGGAAACGTTAAGCTAAAACCCTCTATTAATAGGAAAAGTCCATTTATTGTCGCTCATGCCTTCAAAAGCCTTATTACTCGCTTTAAATGGTTTTATAATCTCATTATTGATTTCAAGCTAAATTTTTTTACATTTTTTGTTAAAATAGACTATAATTTAATGCTTACCTTGGGAAACGTGAAGCTAAAACCCTCTATTGATAAGAAAAATCCATTTATCGTCACTCATGCCTTCGAAAGCCTTATTATTCGCTTTAAATGGTTTCATAATTTTATTATTGATTTTAAGTTGAATTTTTTTACATTTTTTTTAAAACAGATTATATTTGAATGCTTACCTTGAAAAACGTTAAGCTAAAACCTTCTAATAACAAGAAAAGTCCATTTATTATCGCTCATGCCTTCAAAAGCCTTATTACACGCTTTAAATGGTTTCATAATTTTCTTATTGATTTTAAGTTGAATTTTTTTACATTTTTTTTAAAACAGATTATATTTGAATGTTTATCTCGAAAAACAATAAGCTAAAACCCTCTAATAACAAGAAAAGTCGATTTATTATCGCTCATGCCTTCAAAAGCCTTATTACTCACTTTAAATGGTTTCAGGATTTCATTATTGATTTTAAGTTGAATTTTTTTACATTTTTTTTATAACTAATTATAATTGAATGTTTACCTCGGGAAACGTTAAGCGAAAACCCTCTATTAATAGGAAAAGCCCATTTATTGTCGCTCATGCCTTCAAAAGCCTTATTACACGCTTTAAATTGTTTCCTAATCTCATTATTGATTTTGAGTTGAATTTTTTTACATTTTTTTTAAAACTAATTATAATTGAATGTTTGCCTTGGGAAACGTGGGGCTAAAGCCCTCATTTGACATAAAAAGAGCATTTATAGTCACTCATGCCTTTAAATTCTTTATTACTCGCTTTCAATGGGTTTATATTCTCATTGTTGATTTCAAGTTGAATTTTTTTATTTTAAGTTAAAACATATTATAATTGAATGTTGACAATGGGAAACGTTAAGCTAAAACCCTCTATTAACAGGAAAAGTCCATTTATTGTCGCTCATGCCTTCGAAAGCCTTATTATTCGCTTTAAATGGTTTCATAATTTCATTATTGACTTTAAGTTGAATTTTTTTACATTTTTTTAAAAACAGATTATATTTGAATGCTTACCTCGAAAAACGTTAAGCTAAAACCCTCTAATAACAAGAAAAGTCCATTTATTATCGCTCATGCCTTCAAAAGCCTTATTACTCGCTTTAAATGGTTTCAGGATTTCATTATTGATTTTAAGTTGAATTTTTTTGCATTTTTTTAAAACTGATTATAATTGAATGTTTACCTCGGGAAACGTTAAGCTGAAACCCTCTATTAATAGGAAAAGTACATTTATTGTCGCTCATGCCTTCAAAAGCCTTATTACACGTTTTAAATGGTTTCCTAATCTCATTATTGATTTTGAGTTGAATTTTTATACATTTGTTTAAAACTAATTATAATTGAATATTTACCTCGGGAAACGTTGGGCTAAAGCCCTCATTTGACATAAAAAGAGCATTTATAGTCACTCACGCCTTCAAAATCCTTATTACTCGCTTTCAATGGTTTTATAGTCTCATTATTGATTTCAAGTTGAATTTTTTTACATTTTAAGTTGAAACAGATTAAAATTGATTGTTTACTCCGGGAAGCGTTAAGCTAAAACCCTCTATGAGCAGAAAAAGTCCATTTATTGTCACTCATGCCTTCAAAAGCCTTATTACTCGCTTTAAATGGTTTTATAATCTCATTATTGATTTCAAGTTGATTTTTTTTTACATTTTTTGTTAAAATAGATTATAATTGAATGCTTACCTTGGGAAACGTGAAGTTAAAACCCTCTATTGATAAGAACAGTCCACTTACTGTCACTCATGCCTACAAAAGCCTTATTACTCGCTTTAAATGGTTTTATAATCTCATTATTGATTTTAAGTTAAATTTTTTTATATTTTTATTTAAAACAGATTATAATTGGAAGTTTACCTCGGAAAACGTTAAGCTAAAACCCTCTATTAATAGGAAAAGTCCATTTATTGTCGCTCATGCCTTTAAAAGCCTTATTACTCACTTTAAATGGTTTTATAATCTCATTATTGATTGGAAGTTAAATTTTTTTACATTTTTTGTTAAAACAGACTATAATTTAATGCTTACCTTGGGAATTGTGAAGCTAAAACCCTCTATTGATAAGAAAAGTCCAATTATCGTCACTCATGCCTTCGAAAGCCTTATTATTCGCTTTAAATGGTTTCATAATTTCATTATTGATTTTAAGTTGAATTTTTTCAAATTTTTTTAAAAACATATTATATTTGAATGCTTACCTCGAAAAACGTTAAGCTAAAACCCTCTAATAACAAGAAAAGTCCATTTATTATCGCTCATGCCTTCAAAAGCCTTATTACTCGCTTTAAATGATTTTAGGATTTCTTTATTGATTTTAAGTTGAATTTTTTTGCATTTGTTTAAAACTGATTATAATTGAATGTTTACCTCGGGAAACGTTAAGCTAAAACCCTCTATTAATAGGAAAATTCCATTTATTGTCGCTCATGCCTTCAAAAACCTTATTACACGCTTTAAATGGTTTCCTAATCTCATTATTGATTTTGAGTTGAATTTTTATACATTTTTTTAAGACTAATTATAATTGAATATTTACCTCGAGAAACGTAAGGCTAAAGCCTGCATTTGACATAAAAAGAGCATTTATAGTCACTCGTGCCTTCAAAATCCTTATTACTCGATTTCAATGGTTTTATAGTCTCATTATTGATTTCAAGTGGAATTTTTTTACATCTGGTGTTAATACAGATAATAATTGAATGTTTACCTCGGGAAACGTTAAGCTAAAACCCTCTATTAATAGGAAAAGTCCATTTATTGTCTCTCATGCCTTCAAAAGCCTTATTACACGCTTTAAATGGTTTCCTAATCTCATTATTGATTTTGATTTGAATTTTTTTATATTTTTTTAAAAACTAATTATAATTGAATGTTTGCCTCGAGAAACGTAGGCTAAAGCCCTCATTTCACATAAAAAGAGCCTTTATAGTCACTCGTGCCTTCAAAATCCTTATTACTCGCTTTCAATGGTTTTATAGTCTCATTATTGATTTCAAGTTGAATTTTTTTATTTTAAGTTAAAACAGATTATGATTGAATGTTTACCATGGGAAACGTTAAGCTAAAACCCTCTATTAATAGGAAATGTCCATTTATTGTCGCTCATGCCTTCAAAAGTCTTATCACTCGCTTTAAATGGTTTTATAATCTCGTTATTGATTTCAAGTTAAATTTTTTTACATTTTTTGTTAAACCAGATTATAATTTAATGCTTACCTTGGGAAACGTGAAGCTGAAACCCTCTATTGATAAGAAAAGTCCATTTATCGTCACTCATGCCTTCGAAAGCCTTATTACTCGCTTTAAATGGTTTCATAATTTTCTTATTGATTTTAAGTTGAATTTTTTTACATTTTTCTTAAAAAAGATTATGTTTGAATGTTTACCTTGAAAAACGTTAAGCTAAAACCCTCTAATAACAAGAAAAGTCCATTTATTATCGCTCATGCCTTCAAAACCCTTATTACTCACTTTAAATGGTTTCAGGATTTCATTATTGATTTTAGGTTGAATGTTTTTACATTTTTATTTAAAACAGATTATAATTGAAAGTTTACCTCGGGAAACGTTAAGCTAAAACCCTCTATTAATAGGAAAAGTCCATTTATTGTCGCTCATGCCTTGAAAAACCTTTTTACTCGCATTAAATGGTTTTATAATCTCATTATCGATTTCAAATTGAATTTTTTTATAGTTTTATTTTAAACAGATTATAATTGAATGTTTACCTTGGGAAACGTTAAGCTAAGACCCTCTATTAATAGGAAAAGTCTATTTATTGTCGCTTATGCCTTCAAAAGCCTTATTACACGCTGTAAATGGTTTCCTAATCTCATTATTGATTTTGATTTGAATTTTTTTATATTTTTTTTAAAACTAATTATAATTGAATGTTTGCCTCAAGAAACGTGGGCTAAAGCCCTCATTTCACATAAAAAGAGCATTTATAGTCACTCATGCCTTTAAAATCTTTATTACTCGCTTTCAATGGGTTTATAGTCTGATTATTGATTTCAAGTTGAATTTTTTTATTTTAAGTTAAAACAGATTATAATTGAATGTTTACCATGGGAAACGTTAAGCTAAAACCCTCTATTAATAGGAAAAGTCCATTTATTGTCGCTCATGCCTTTAAAAGCCTTATTACTCGCTTTAAATGGTTTTATAATCTCATTATAGATTTCAAGTTAAATTTTTTTACATTTTTTGTTAAAACAGACTACAATTTAATGCTTACCTTGGGAAACGTGAAGCTAAAACCCTTTATTGATAAGAGAAATCCAATTATCGTCACTCATGCACTCGAAAGCCTTATTATTCGCTTTAAATGGTTTCATAATTTCATTATTGATTTTAAGTTGAATTGTTTTACATTTTTTTTAAAACAGATTATATTTGAATGCTTACCTCGAAAAACGTTAAGCTAAAACCCTCTAATAACAAGAAAAGTCCATTTATTATCGTTCATGCCTTCAAAAGCCTTATTACTCGCTTTAAATGGTTTCAGGATTTCATTATTGATTTTAAGTTGAATTTTTTTGCATTTTTTTAAAACTGATTATAATTGAATGTTTACCTCGGAAAACGTTAAGCTAAAACCCTCTATTAATAGAAAAAGTTCATTTATTGTCGCTCATGCCTTCAAAAGCCTTATTACATGCTTTAAATGGTTTCCTAATCTCATTATTGATTTTGAGTTGAATTTTTTTACATTTTTTTAAAACTAATTATAATTGAATATTTACCTTGGGAAACGTGGGGCTAAAGCCCTCATTTGACATAAAAAGAGCATTTATAGTCACTCATGCCTTCAAAATCCTTATTACTCTCATTCAATGGTTTTATTGTCTCATTATTGATTTCAAGTTGAATTTTTTTACATATTTAGTTGAAACAGATTAAAATTGAATGTTTGCTCCGGGAAACGTTAAGCTAAAACCCTCTATGAACAGGAAAAGTCCATTTATTGTCACTCATGCCTTCAAAAGCCTTATTACTCGCTTTAAATGATTTTATATTCTCATTATTGATTTCAAGTTGAATATTTTTACATTTTTTGTTAAAATAGATTATAATTGAATGCTTCCCTTGGGAAACGTGAAGCTAAAACCCTCTATTGATAAGAAAAGTCCACTTACTGTCACTCATGCCTTCAAAAGCCTTATTACTCGCTTTAAATGGTTTTATAATCTCATTATTGATTTTAAGTTGAATTTTTTTACATTTTTATTTAAAACAGATTATAATTGAAAGTTTACCTCGGGAAACGTTAAGCTAAAACCCTCTATTTATAGGAAAAGTCCATTTATTGTCGCTCATGCCTTCAAAAGCCTTATTACTCGCATTAAATGGTTTTATAATCTCATTATCGATTTCAAGTTGAATTTTTTTACAGTTTTATTTAAAACAGATTATAATTGAATGTTTACCTTGGGAAACGTTAAGCTAAAACCCTCAATTAATAGGAAAAGTCTATTTATTGTCGCTCATGCCTTCAAAAGCCTTATTACACGCTTTAAATGGTTTCTTAATCTCATTATTGATTTTGAGTTGAATTTTTTTACATTTTTTTAAAACTAATTATAATTGAATGTTTACCTCGGGAAACATGGGGCTAAAACCCTCATTTAACATAAAAAGAGCATTTATAGTCATTCATGCCTTCAAAATCCTTATTACTGGATTTCAATGGTTTTATAGTCTCATTATTGATTTCCAGTTGAATTTTTTTGCATTTTTAGTTGAAACAGATTATAATTGAATGTTTACCTCGGGAAATGTTAAGCTAAAACCCTCTATTAATAAGAAAAGTCCATTTATTATCGCTCATGCCTTCAAAAGCCTTATTACACGCTTTAAATGGTTTCCTAATCTCATTATTGATTTTGAGTTGAATGTTTTTATATTTTTTTTAAAACTAATTATATTTGAATGTTTGCCTTGGGAAACGTGGGGCTAAAGCCCTCATTTGACCTAAAAAGAGCATTTATAGTCACTCATGCCTTTAAAATCGTTATTACTCGCTTTGAATGGGTTTATAGTCTCATTATTGATTTCAAGTTGAATTTTTTTATTTTAAGTTAAAACAGATTATAATTAAATGTTTACCATGGGAAACGTTAAGCTAAAACCCTCTATTAATAGGAAAAGTCCATTTATTGTCGCTCATGCCTTTAAAATCCTTATTACTCGCTTTAAATGGTTTTATAATCTCATTATTGATTTCAAGTTAAATTTTTTTATATTTTTTGTTAAAACAGACTATAATTTAATGCTTACCTTGGGAAACGTGAAGCTAAAACCCTCTATTGATAAGAAAAGTCCATTTATCGTCACTCATGCCTTCGAAAGCCTTATTATTCGCTTTAAATGGTTTCATAATTTCATAATTGATTTTAAGTTGAATTTTTTTACATTTTTTTTAAAACAGATTATATTTGAATGCTTACCTCGAAAAACGTTAAGGTAAAACCCTCTAATAACAAGAAAAGTCCATTTATTATCGCTCATGCCTTCAAAAGCCTTATTACTCGCTTTAAATGGTTTTAGGATTTCATTATTGATTTTAAGTTGAATTTTTTTACATCTTGTGTTAAAACAGATTATAATTGAATGTTTACCTTGGGAAACGTTAAGCTAAAACCCTCTATTAATAGGAAAAGTCCATTTATTGTCGCTCATGACTTCAAAAGCCTTATTACACACTTTAAATGGTTTCCTAATCTCATTATTGATTTGGATTTGAATTTTGTTACATTTTTTTAAAACTAATTATAATTGAATGTTTGCCTCGAGAAACGTGGGCTAAAGCCCTCATTTCACATAAAAAGAGCATTTATAGTCACTCATGCCTTCAAAATCCTTATTACTCGCTTTCAATGGTTTTATAGTCTCATTATTGATTTCAAGTTGAATTTTTTTATTTTAAGTTAAAACAGATTATGATTGAATGTTTACCATGGGAAACGTTAAGCTAAAACCCTCTACTAATAGGAAATGTCCATTTATTGTCGCTCATGCCTTCAAAAGCCTTATTACTCGCTTTAAATGGTTTTATAATCTCGTTATTGATTTCCAGTTAATTTTTTTTACATTTTTTGTTCAACCAGATTATAATTTAACGCTTACCTTGGGAAACGTGAAGCTGAAACCCTCTATTGATAAGAAAAGTCCATTTATCGTCACTCATGCCTTCGAAAGCCTTATTACTCGCTTTAAATGGTTTCATAATTTCCTTATTGATTTTAAGTTGAATTTTTTTACATTTTTTTAAAACAGATTATATTTGAATGTTTTCCTCGAAAAACAATAAGCTAAAACCCTCTAATAACAAGAAAAGTCCATTTATTATCGCTCATGCCTTCAAAAGCCTTATTACTCACTTTAAATGGTTTCAGGATTTCATTATCGATTTTAAGTTGAATTTTTTTGCATTTTTTTTTATAACTGATTATAATTGAATGTTTACCTCGGGAAACGTTAAGCTAAAACCCTCTATTAATAGGAAAAGTCTATTTATTGTCGCTCATGCCTTCAAAAGCCTTATTACACGCTTTAAATGGTTTCCTAATCTCATTATTGATTTTGAGTTGAATTTTTTAATATTTTTTTTAAAACTAATTATAATTGAATTTTGCCTTGGGAAACGTGGGGCTAAAGCCCTCATTTGACATAGAAAGAGCATTTATAGTCACTCATGCCTTTAAAATCTTTATTACTCGCTTTCAATGGGTTTATAGTCTCATTATTGATTTCTAGTTGAATTTTTTTATTTTAAGTTAAAACAGATTATAATTGAATGTTGACCATGGGAAACGTTAAGCTAAAACCCTTTATTAATAGGAAAAGTCCATTTATTGTCGCTCATGCCTTTAAATGCCTTATTACTCGCTTTAAATGGTTTTATAATCTCATTATTGATTTCAAGTTAAAATTTTTTACATTTTTTGTTAAAACAGACTATAATTTAATGCTTACCTTGGGAAACTTGAAGCTAAAACACTCTATTGATAAAAAAAGTCTATTTATCGTCACTCATGCCTTCGAAAGCCTTATTATTCGCTTTAAATGGTTTCATAATTTCATTATTGACCTTAAGTTGAATTTTTTTACATTTTTTTTAAAACAGATTATATTTGAATGCTTACCTCGAAAAACGTTAAGCTAAAACCCTCTAATAACAAGAAAAGTCCATTTATTATCGTTCATGTCTTCAAAAGCCTTATTACTCGCTTTAAATGGTTTCAGGATTTCATTATTGATTTTAAGTTAAATTTTTTTGCATTTTTTTAAAACTGATTATAATTGAATGTTTACCTCGGGAAACGTTAAGCTAAAACCCTCTATTAATAGGAAAAGTCCATTTATTGTCGCTCATGCCTTCAAAAGCCTTATTCCACGTTTTAAATGGTTTCCTAATCTCATTATTGATTTTGAGTTGAATTTTTTTATATTTTTTTAAAACTAATTATAATTGAATATTTACCTCGGGAAACGTTGGGCTAAAGCCCTCATTTGACATAAAAAGAGCATTTATAGTCACTCATGCCTTCAAAATCCTTATTACTCGCTTTCAATGGTTTTGTAGTCTCATTATTGATTTCAAGTTGAATTTTTTTACATTTTAAGTTGAAACAGATTAAAATTGAATGTTTACTCCGGAAAACGTTAAGCTAAAACCCTCTATGAACAGGAAAAGTCCATTTATTGTCACTCATGCCTTCAAAAGCCTTATTACTCGCTTTAAATGGTTTTATAATCTCATTTTTGATTTCAAGTTGAATTTTTTTACATTTTTTGTTAAAATAGATTATAATTGAATGCTTACCTTGGGAAACGTGAAGCTAAAACCCTCTATTGATAAGAAAAGTCCATTTACTGTCACTCATGCCTACAAAAGCCTTATTACTCGCTTGAAATGGTTTTATAATCTCATTATTGATTTTAAGTTGAATTTTTTTATATTTTTATTTAAAACAGATTATAATTGAAAGTTTACCTCGGGAAACGTTAAGCTAAAACCCTCTATTAATAGGAAAAGTCCATTTATTGTCGCTCATGCCTTCAAAAGCCTTATTACTCGCATTAAATGGTTTTATAATCTCATTATCGATTTCAAGTTGAATTTTTTTACAGTTTTATTTAAAACAGATTATAATTGAATGTTTACCTTGGGAAACGTTAAACTAAAACCCTCTATTAATAGGAAAAGTCTATTTATTGTCGCTCATGCCTTCAAAAGCCTTATTACACGCTTTAAATGGTTTCCTAATCTCATTATTGATTTTGAGTTGAATTTTTTTACATTTTTTTAAAACTAATTATAATTGAATGTTTACCTCGGGAAACATGGGGCTAAAACCCTCATTTAACATAAAAAGAGCATTTATAGTCATTCATGCCTTCAAAATCCTTATTACTGGTTTTCAATGGTTTTATAGTCTCATTATTGATTTCAAGTTGAATTTTTTTTCATTTTTAGTTGAAACAGATTAAAATTGAATGTTTACCTCGGGAAACGTTAGCTAAAACCTTCTATTAACAAGAAAAATCCATTCATTGTCACTCATGCCTTCAAAAGCCTTATTACTCGCTTTAAATGGTTTAAGAATCTCATTATTGATTTCAAGTTGAATTTTTTTACATTTTTTGTTAAAATAGATTATAATTGAATGCTTACCTCGGGAAACGTGAAGCTAAAACCCTCTATTGATAAAAAAGTTCATTTACTGCCACTCATGCGTACAAAAGCCTTATTACTCGCTTTAAATGGTTTTATAATCTCATTATTGATTTTAAGTTGAATTTGTTTACATTTTTATTTAAAACAGATTATAATTGAATGTTTACCTCGGGAAACGTTAAGCTAAAACCCTCTATTAATAGGAAAAGACTATTTATTGTCGCTCATGCCTTCAAAAACCTTATTACTCGCATTAAAGGGTTTTATAATCTCATTATCGATTTCAAGTTGAAATTTTTTACTTTTTTTCTTGAAACAGATTATAATTGAATGCTTGCCTTGGGTAACATGAAGCTAAAACCCTCTATTGACAAGAAAAGTCCATTTATTGTCGCTTATGCCTTCAAAAGCCTTATTACTCGCTTTAAATGGTTTTATAATCTCATTATTGATTTTAAGTTGAATTTGTTTACATTTTTTCTTAAAACAGAATATAATTGAATGTTTACCGTAGAAAACGTTAAGCAAAAACCCTCTATTAATAGAAAAAGTCTATTTATTGTCGCTCATGCTTTCAAAAGCCTTATTACACGCTTTAAATGGTTTCCTAATCTCATTATTGATTTTAAGTTGAATTTTTTTTCATTTCTTTTAAAACTGATTATAATTGAATGTTTACCTCGGGAAACGTGGGGCTAAAGCCTTCATTTGACATAAAAAGAGCATTTATAGTCACTCATGCCTTCAAAATCCTTATTACTCGCTTTCAATGGTTTTATAGTCTGATTATATATTTCAAGAGAAATTTTTTTACATCTTGTGTTAAAACAGATTATAATTGAATGTTTAGTGCGTGAAACGTTAAGCTAAAACCCTCTATTAATAGGAAAAGTCCATTTATTGTCGCTCATGCCTTCAAAAGCCTTATTACACGCTTTAAATGGTTTCCTAATCTAATCATTGATTTTGAGTTGAATTTTTTTTTATATTTTTTAAAACTAATTATAATTGAATGTTTACCTCGGGAAACGTGGGGCTAAAGCCCTCATTTGACATAAAAAGAGCATTTATAGTCACTCATGCCTTCAAAATCCTTATTACTCGCTTTCAATGGTTTTATAGTCTCATTATTGATTTCAAGTTGAATTTTGTTATTTTAAGTTAAAACAGATTATGATTGAATGTTTACCATGGAAAACGTTAAGTTAAAACCCTCTATTAATAGGAAAAGTTAATTTATTGTCGCTCATGCCTTTAGAAGCCTTATTACTCGCTTTGAATGGTTTTATAATCTCATTATTGATTTCAAGTTAATTTTTTTTACATTTTTTGTTAAAACAGATTATAATTTAATGCTTACCTTGGGAAACGTGAAGCTAAAACCCTCTATTGATAAGAAAAGTCCATTTATCGTCACTCATGCCTTCGAAAGCCTTATTACTCGCTCTAAATGGTTTCATAATTTCATTATGGATTTTAAGTTGAATTTTTTTACATTTTTTTAAAAACAGATTATATTTGAACGTTTACCTCGAAAAATGTTAAGGTAAAACCCGCTAATAACAAGAAAAGTCCATTTATTATCGCTCATGCCTTCAAAAGCCTTATTACTTGCTTTAAATGGTTTCAGGATTTCATTATTGATTTGAAGTTGAATTTTTTTGCATTTTTTTTGAAACTGATTATAATTGAATGTTTATGTCACGACCCGGAACTCCCATCAAGCTTGTGACAACCGCCGCGAAGCCTCGACAAACATTCTTCCCCCGAATGCTCTTCGACAGCTAGCAAAGTTTTCGTACCAGTTTTTCCATTTCTCTCTCTTTTTTACTTTTCTTTTTTTTTGAATAATAAAATAAAATAAAAATATTAAGTAAAATAATCTATTTTAATGTAAAACAATATATATATATATATATATATATATATATATTTTTGAAACATCAAAAATTTATTTTCTGCACATGAAAACAAAATAAATTTATACATACTGTAATATAGAAAACTGGGGTATGCAATTTAAATTACAATAACACGTGGGGCCCCAAATAACTGAGAAGGTTTAAGTCTATAATTTTGTTTTCTAGGATGCAACTCCGAAATTTACTTCTCGATGCAATTGACAGTCTACTGCCTATTCTGAGCCTGAAAAATGTATTGGAAGAAGGGGTGAGATTATAAAATCCCAGTGAGTAGACAAACATCATCAAAATAATCTAAAGCCGAGTAATAGGAGACAATTAAAATAATTCATCCCAACCCATATAAATAATTGGATTTCATTCAATTAGTCAACATGGCTTATGCACTTTTCAAAAACTTGGCCCTTGCCAAAAATCCATTCTCGGGGATACCCCGCGGAGGCATCTTACCGAGACCGCCAAGGCTGTTTATTGTCACACACACAAACACATTTCACCTCTGACAACACAGTCGTTCCTTGGCGTTGGCTGAGTCCCAGTTTCACGTGGTGGCCAGCGTGAAGTGTACTCAAATCCTACCTCGAGAGTTATCCTACGTGCCTCTCCAATCGAGGTAAGCTCAATAATTGGGAATCGTGCCCCTTTAATTAGGCTGGCCCACGGAACCCCCGTCACTGCAGTGCCCACTTTATAATCCACCAACCAATAAAATCACAATAGTATGACATGGCTCACTTAACACATTCAAGGCAAATCAAAGCAGTTCACATATTCTTTAAATCATAAAAATAACCAGTCATACCCACATTTATCATAAGCCATTTAATGTAAAATCATGAATAAACAACATAATCATAGTATAGGTCTCCAATTACTCTATTTTTGAAATCATTATTAAATTTTCAAAAATTTAATAAAATTATTTTATAAAATCTCATTTTCCCATAAAACACAATAATTTTCCAATTAAACCATTTTTCCATAAAATCACATAATTAAATAAATCTACTCTAGATAATTAAGACGATAGTAAGTTTACTCACTGTAATAGGAGTACATATACTCCTATTCTCGGTCCTCAGGTGTAGTCTTTTACCCGTATCAGATAGCTTACCACCTATCCACAATGCATGACACAAAAAATTCAATAATTTGTGTCAAATCAATATATATTATTTCAGGCTCTTATCCATGCGTATGCACTAGATAAGGTGTGAAATGTTTGGACAATCGATTAATCATAGTGTCCGACCTAACTCGCCTATACACAGTGTAA
Organism: Theobroma cacao; assembly: GCF_053813885.1. Taxonomy (NCBI): domain Eukaryota; kingdom Viridiplantae; phylum Streptophyta; class Magnoliopsida; order Malvales; family Malvaceae; genus Theobroma; species Theobroma cacao. The sequence goes on along the minus strand of NC_142640.1, from coordinate 22,883,956 downwards.
ATTTCTAAAATCTTCAATTCAACTCCAAGTCCATCCATTTCAATTTCAATTTTCCAATTATATCCACAATACCTCAATGACTGTGAATGTGGTCCAATTTATCAGTTCGGATCATAAATTGATCCTCGAACTCCAAATCACCATTCCAAGTAGATTTTGGGGTTTCAGAACTCTCAAATCCCTTTTAAATTTTTCATTTGAACTAGCTTGAGGTATAAATCAACTTCACAGCACTTCTAGGGGCAATACCGTCTATTGTCGATTTCTCGGGCTTCCTCAATATACAAACATTCTATCGAGCATGTGAATAACATCATAATTATTTTACAAAGCAGGGTTTGACAGTTTACCTCGGGAAACGTTAAGCTAAAGCCTTCATTTGACATAAAAAGAACATTTATAGTCTCTCATGCCTTCAAAATCCTTATTACTCACTTTCAATAGTTTTATAGTCTCATTATTGATTTCAAGTGGAATTTTTTTACATTTTTAGTTAAAACAGAATATGATTGAATGTTTACCACGGGAAACGTTAAGCTAAAACCCTCTATTAACAGGAAAAATCCATTTATTGTCGCTCATGCCTTCAAAAGCCTTATTACTCGCTTTAAATGGTTTTATAATCTCATTAATGATTTCAAGTTGAATATTTTTACATTTTTGTTAAAACAGATTATAATTGAATGCTTACCTTGGAAATCATGAAGCTAAAACCCTCTATTGTTAAGAAAAGTCCATTTATCGTCACTTATGCCTACGAAAGCCTTATTACTCACTTTAAATGGTTTCATAATTTCATTATTAATTTTATGTTGAATTTCTTTACATTTTTTTTAAAATAGATTATAATTGAATGTTTACCTTGGGAAACGTGGGGCTAAAGCCCTCATTTGACATAAAAAGAGCATTTATAGTCACTCATGCCTTCAAAATCCTTATTACTCGCTTTCAATGGTTTCATAATCTTATTATTGATTTCAAGTGGACTTGTTTTACATCTTTTGTTAAAACAGATTATAATTGAATGTTTACCTCGGGAAACGTTAAGCTAAAACCCTCTATTAATAGGAAAAGTCCATTTATTGTCGCTCATGTCTTCAAAAGCCTTATTAAACGCTTTAAATGGTTTCCTAATCTCATTATTGATTTTGAGTTGAATTTTTTTACAGTTTTTTAAAACTAATTATAATTGAATATTTACCTCGGGAAACGTCGGGCTAAAGCCTGCATTTGACATAAAAAGAGCATTTATAGTCACTCGTGCCTTCAAAATCCTTATTACTCGCTTTCAATGGTTTTATAGTCTGATTATTGATTTCAAGTGGAATTTTTTTACATCTTGTGTTAAAACTGATTATAATTTAATGTTTACCTCGGGAAACGTTAAGCTAAAACCCGCTATTAATAGGAAAAGTCCATTTATTGTCGTTCATGCCTTTAAAAGCCTTATTACACGCTTTAAATGGTTTCCTAATCTCATTACTGATTTTGAGTTGAATTTTTTTATATTTTTTTAAAACTAATTATAATTGAATATTTACCTCGAGAAACGTGGGGCTAAAGCCCTCATTTGACATAAAAAGAGCATTTATAGTCACTCATGCCTTCAAAATCCTTATTACTCGCTTTCAATGGTTTTATAGTCTCATTATTGATTTCAAGGTGAATTTTTTTATTTTAAGTTAAAACAGATTATGATTGAATGTTTACCATGGGAAACGTTAAGCTAAAACCCTCTATTAATAGGAAAAGTCCATTTATTGTCGCTCATGCCTTCAAAAGCCTTATTACTCGCATTAAATGATTTTATAATCTCATTATCGATTTCAAGTTGAATTTTTTTATAGTTTTATTTAAAACAGATTATAATTGAATGTTTACCTTGGGAAACGTTAAGCTAAAACCCTCTATTAATAGGAAAAGTCTATTTATTGTCGCTCATGCCTTCAAAAGCCTTATCACATGCTTTAAATGGTTTCCTAATCTCATTATTGATTTTGAGTTGAATTTTTTTACATTTTTTTAAAACTAATTATAATTGAATATTTACCTCGAGAAACGTGGGGCTAAAGCCTGCATTTGACATAAAAAGAGCTTTTATAGTCACTTGTGCCTTCAAAATCCTTATTACTCGCTTTCAAAGGTTTTATAGTCTCATTATTGATTTCAAGTGGAATTTTTTTACATCTTGTGTTAAAACTGATTATAATTGAATGTTTACCTATGAAAACGTTAATCTAAAACCCTCTATTAATAGGAAAAGTCCATTTATTGTCGCTCATGCCTTCAAAAGCCTTAATACACGGTTTGAATGGTTTCCTAATCTCATTACTGATTTTGAGTTGAATTTTTTTATATTTTTTTAAAACTAATTATAGTTGAATATTTACCTCGGGAAACGTGGGGCTAAAGCCCTCATTTGACATAAAAAGAGCATTTATAGTCACTCATGCCTTTAAAATCTTTATTACTCGCTTTCAATGGTTTTATAGTCTCATTATTGATTTCAAGTTGAATTTTTTTATTTTAAGTTAAAACAGATTATGATTGAATGTTTACCATGGGAAACGTTAAGCTAAAACCCTCTATTAATAGGAAATGTCCATTTATTGTCGCTCATGCCTTCAAAAGCCTTATTACTCGCTTTAAATGGTTTATAATCTCATTATTGATTTCAAGTTAAATTTTTTTACATTTTTTGTTAAAACAGATTATAATTTAATGCTTACCTTGGGAAACGTGAAGCTGAAACCCTCTATTGATAAGAAAAGTCCATTTATCGTCACTCATGCCTTCGAAAGCCTTATGATTCGCTTTAAATGGTTTCATAATTTCATTATTGATTTTAAGTTGAATTTTTTTACATTTTTTAAAAACAGATTATATTTGAATGCTTACCTCGAAAAACGTTAAGCTAAAACCCTCTAATAACAAGAAAAATCCATTTATTATCGCTCATGCCTTCAAAAGCCTTGTTACTCGCTTTAAATGGTTTCAGGATTTCATTATTGATTTTAAGTTGAATTTTTTTGCATTTTCTTAAAACTGATTATAATTGAATGTTTATCTCGGGAAACGTTAAGCTAAAACCCTCTATTAATAGAAAAAGTCCATTTATTGTCGCTCATGCCTTGAAAAGCCTTATTACACGCTTTAAATGGTTTCCTAATCTCATTATTGATTTTGAGTTGAATTTTTTTACATTTTTTTAAAACTAATTATAATTGAATATTTACCTCGGGAAATGTGGGGCTAAAGCCCTCATTTGACATAAAAAGAGCATTTATAGTCACTCATGCCTTTAAAAGCCTTATTACTCGCTTTCAATGGTTTTATAATCTCATTATTGATTTCAAGTTGAATTTTTTTTACATTTTTTGTTAAAATAGATTATAATTGAATGCTTACCTTGGGAAACGTGAAGCTAAAACCCTCTATTGATAAGAAAAGTCCACTTACTATCACTCATGTCTACAAAAGCCTTATTACTCACTTTAAATGGTTTTATAATCTCATTATTGATTTCAAGTTGAATTTTTTTACATTTTTATTTAAAAAAGATTATAATTGAAAGTTTACCTCGGGAAACGTTAAGCTAAAACCCTCTATTAATAGGAAAAGTCCATTTATTGTGGCTCATGCCTTCAAAAGCCATATTACTCGCATTAAATGGTTTTATAATCTCATTATCGATTTCAAGTTGAATTTTTTTATAGTTTTATTTAAAACAGATTATAATTGAATGTTTACCTTGGGAAACGTTAAGCTAAAACCCTCTATTAATAGGAAAAGTCTATTTATTGTCGCTCATGCCTTCAAAAACCTTATTACTCGCATTAAAGGGTTTTATAATCTCATTATCGATTTCAAGTTGAAATTTTTTACTTTTTTTCTTGAAACAGATTATAATTGAATGCTTGCCTTGGGTAACATGAAGCTAAAACCCTCTATTGACAAGAAAAGTCCATTTATTGTCGCTTATGCCTTCAAAAGCCTTATTACTCGCTTTAAATGGTTTTATAATCTCATTATTGATTTTAAGTTGAATTTGTTTACATTTTTTCTTAAAACAGAATATAATTGAATGTTTACCGTAGAAAACGTTAAGCAAAAACCCTCTATTAATAGAAAAAGTCTATTTATTGTCGCTCATGCTTTCAAAAGCCTTATTACACGCTTTAAATGGTTTCCTAATCTCATTATTGATTTTAAGTTGAATTTTTTTTCATTTCTTTTAAAACTGATTATAATTGAATGTTTACCTCGGGAAACGTGGGGCTAAAGCCTTCATTTGACATAAAAAGAGCATTTATAGTCACTCATGCCTTCAAAATCCTTATTACTCGCTTTCAATGGTTTTATAGTCTGATTATATATTTCAAGTGAAATTTTTTTACATCTTGTGTTAAAACAGATTATAATTGACTGTTTAGCGCGTGAAACGTTAAGCTAAAACCCTCTATTAATAGGAAAAGTCCATTTATTGTCGCTCATGTTTTCAAAAGCCTTATTACACGCTTTAAATGGTTTCCTAATCTAATCATTGATTTTGAGTTGAATTTTTTTATATATTTTTTACAACTAATTATAATTGAATGTTTACCTCGGGAAACGTGGGGCTAAAGCCCTCATTTGACATAAAAAGAGCATTTATAGTCACTCATGCCTTCAAAATCCTTATTACTCGCTTTCAATGGTTTTATAGTCTCATTATTGATTTCAAGTTGAATTTTGTTATTTTAAGTTAAAACAGATTATGATTGAATGTTTACCATGGGAAACGTTAAGCTAAAACCCTCTATTAATAGGAAAAGTCCATTTATTGTCGCTCATGCCTTCAAAAGCCTTATTACTCGCATTAAATGGTTTTATAATCTCATTATCGATTTCAAGTTGAATTTTTTTATAGTTTTATTTAAAACAGATTATAATTGAATGTTTACCTTGGGAAACGTTAAGCTAAAACCTTCTATTAGTAGGAAAAGTCTATTTATTGTCGCTAATGCCTTCAAAAGCCTTATCACATGCTTTAAATGGTTTCCTAATCTCATTATTGATTTTGAGTTGAATTTTTTTACATTTTTTTAAAACTAATTATAATTGAATATTTACCTCGGGAAACGTGGGGCTAAAGCCTGCATTTGACATAAAAAGAGCATTTATAGTCACTCATGCCTTCAAAATCCTTATTACTCGCTTTCAATGGCTTTATAGTCTCATTATTGATTTCAAGTTGAATTTTTTTACATTTTTAGTTGAAACAGATTAAAATTGAATGTTTACTCCGGGAAACGTTAAGCTAAAACCCTCTATGAACAGGAAAAGTCCATTTATTGTCACTCATGTCTTCAAAAGCCTTATTACTCGCTTTAAATGGTTTTATAATCTCATTATTGATTTCAAGTTGAATTTTTTTTACATTTTTTGTTTAAATAGATTATAATTGAATGCTTACCTTGGGAAACGTGAAGCGAAAACAATCTATTGATAAGAAAAGTCCACTTACTATCACTCATGTCTACAAAAGCAATATTACTCACTTTAAATGGTTTTATAATCTCATTATTGATTTTATGTTGAATTTTTTTACATTTTTATTTAAAAAAGATTATAATTGAAAGTTTACCTCGGGAAACGTTAAGCTAAAACCCTCTATTAATAGGAAAAGTCCATTTATTGTGGCTCATGCCTTCAAAAGCCATATTACTCGCATTAAATGGTTTTATAATCTCATTATCGATTTCAAGTTGAATTTTTTTACAGTTTTATTTAAAACAGATTATAATTGAATGTTTACCTTGGGAAACGTTAAGCTAAAACCCTCTATTAATAGAAAAAGTTTATTTATTGTCGCTCATGCCTTCAAAAGCCTTATTACACGCTTTAAATGGCTTCTTAATCTCATTATTGATTTTGAGTTGAATTTTTTTACATTTTTTTCAAACTAATTATAATTGAATGTTTACCTCGGGAAACATGGGGCTAAAACCCTCATTTAACATAAAAAGAGCATTTATAGTCATTCATGCCTTCAAAATCCTTATTACTGGCTTTCAATGGTTTTATAGTCTCATTATTGATTTCAAGCTGAATTTTTTTGCATTTTTAGTGAAAACAAATTAAAATTGAATGTTTACCTCGGGAAACGTTAGCTAAAACCCTCTATTAACAAGAAAAGTCCATTCATTGTCACTCATGCCTTTAAAAGCCTTATTACTCGCTTTAAATGGTTTTAGAATCTCATTATTGATTTCAAGTTGAATTTTTTTACATTTTTTGTTAAAATAGATTATAATTGAATGCTTACCTTGGGAAACGTGAAGCTAAAACCCTCTGTTGTCAAAAAAGTTCATTTACTGCAACTCATGCCTACAAAAGCCTTATTACTCGCTTTAAATGGTTTTATAATCTCATTATTGATTTTAAGTTGAATTTGTTTACATTTTTATTTAAAACAGATTATAATTGAATGTTTACCTCGGGAAACGTTAAGCTAAAACCCTCTATTAATAGGAAAAGTCTATTTATTGTCGCTCATGCGTTCAAAAACCTTATTACTCGCATTAAAGGGTTTTATAATCTCATTATCGATTTCAAGTTGAAATTTTTTACTTTTTTTCTTGAAACAGATTATAATTGAATGCTTACCTTGGGTAACATGAAGCTAAAACCCTCTATTGACAAGAAAAGTCCATTTATTATCGCTTATGCCTTCAAAAGCCTTATTACTCGCTTGAAATGGTTTTATAATCTCATTATTGATTTTAAGTTGAATTTGTTTACATTTTTTCTTAAAACAGAATATAATTGTATGTTTACAGTAGAAAACGTTAAGCTAAAACCCTCTATTAATAGGAAAAGTCTATTTATTGTCACTCATGCCTTCAAAAGCCTTATTACACGCTTTAAATGGTTTCCTAATCTCATTAGTGATTTTGAGTTGAATTTTTTTACATTTTTTAAAAACTAATTATAATTGAATATTTACCTCGGGAAATGTGGGGCTAAAGCCCTCATTTGACATAAAAAGAGCATTTATAGTCACTCATGCCTTCAAAATCCTTATTACTCGCTTTCAATGGTTTTATAGTCTCATTATTGATTTCAAGTTGAATTTTTTTACGTTTTTAGTTGAAACAGATTAAAATTGAATGTTTACTCCGGGAAACGTTAAGCTAAAACCCTCTATGAACAGGAAAAGTCCATTTATTGTCGCTCATGCCTTCAAAAGCCTTATTACTCGCTTTAAATGGTTTTATAATCTCATTACTATTTTCAAGTTGAATTTTTTTACATATTTTGTTAAAATAGATTATAATTGAATGCTTACCTTGGGAAACGTGAAGCTAAAACCCTCTATTGATAAGAAAAGTCCACTTACTGTCACTCATGCGTACAAAAGCCTTATTACTAGCTTTAAATGGTTTTATAATCTCATTATTGATTTTAAGTTGAATTTTTTTACATTTTTATTTAAAACAGATTATAATTGAAAGTTTACCTCGGGAAACGTTAAACTAAAACCCTCTATTAATACAAAAAGTCAATTTATTGTCGCTCATGCCTTCAAAAGCCTTATTACCCGCATTAAATGGTTTTATAATCTCATTATCAATTTCAAGTTGAATTTTTTTACAGTTTTATTTAAAACAGATTATAATTGAATGTTTACCTTGGGAAACGTTAAGCTAAAACCCTTTATTAATAGGAAAAGTCTATTTATTGTCGCTCATGCCTTCAAAAGCCTTATTACACGCTTTAAATGGTTTCTTAATCTCATTATTGATTTTGAGTTAAATTTTTTTATATTTTTTTAAAACTAATTATAATTGAATGTTTACCTCAGGAAACATGGGGCTAAAACCCTCATTTAACATAAAAAGAGCATTTATAGTCATTCATGCCTTCAAAATCCTTATTACTGGCTTTCAATGGTTTTATAGTCTCATTATTGATTTCAAGTTGAATTTTTTTGTATTTTTAGTTGAAACAGATTAAAATTGAATGTTTACCTCGGGAAACGTTAGCTAAAACCCTCTATTAACAAGAAAAGTCCATTCATTGTCACTCATGCCTTTAAAAGCCTTATTACTCGCTTTAAATGGTTTTAGAATCTCATTATTGATTTCAAGTTGAATTTTTTTACATTTTTTGTTAAAATAGATTATAATTGAATGCTTACCTTGGGAAACGTGAAGCTAAAACCCTCTGTTGACCAAAAAGTTCATTTACTGCCACTCATGCCTACAAAAGCCTTATTACTCGCTTTAAATGGTTTTATAATCTCATTATTGATTTTAAGTTGAATTTTTTTACATTTTTATTTAAAACAGATTATAATTGAATGTTTACCTCGGGAAACGTTAAGTTAAAACCCTTTATTAATAGGAAAAGTCTATTTATTGTCGCTCATGCCTTCAAAAACCTTATTACTCGCATTAAAGGGTTTTATAATCTCATTATCGATTTCAAGTTGAAATTTTTTACTTTTTTTCTTGAAACAGATTATAATTGAATGCTTGCCTTGGGTAACATGAAGCTAAAACCCTCTATTGACAAGAAAAGTCCATTTATTATCGCTTATGCCTTCAAAACCCTTATTACTCGCTTTAAATGGTTTTATAATCTCATTATTGATTTTAAGTTGAATTCGTTTACATTTTTTCTTAAAACAGAATATAATTGAATGTTTACAGCAGAAAACGTTAAGCTAAAACCCTCTATTAATAGGAAAAGTCTATTTATTGTCGCTCATGCTTTCAAAAGCCTTATTACACGTTTTAAATGGTTTCCTAATCTCATTATTGATTTTAAGTTGAATTTTTTTTCATTTCTTTTAAAACTGATTATAATTGAATGTTTACCTCGGGAAACGTGGGGCTAAAGCCTTCATTTGACATAAAAAGAGCATTTATAGTCACTCATGCCTTCAAAATCCTTATTACTCACTTTCAATGGTTTTATAGTCTGATTATTGATTTCAAGTGGGATGTTTTTACATCTTGTGTTAAAACTAATTATAATTGAATGTTTACCTCGGGAAACGTTAAGTTAAAACCCTCTATTAATAGGAAAAGTCTATATATTGTCACTCATGCCTTCAAAAGCCTTATTACACGCTTTAAATGGTTTTCTAATCTCATTATTGATTTTGAGTTGAATTTTTTTACATTTTTTTAAAACTAATTATAATTGAATATTTACCTCGGGAAATGTGGGGCTAAAGCCCTCATTTGACATAAAAAAAGCATTTATAGTCACTCATGCCTTCAAAATCCTTATTACTCGCTTTCAATGGTTTTATAGTCTCATTATTGATTTCAAGTTGAATTTTTTTACATTTTTAGTTGAAACAGATTAAAATTGAATGTTTACTCCGGGAAACGTTAAGCTAAAACCCTCTATGAACAGGAAAAGTCCATTTATTGTCGCTCGTGCCTTCAAAAGCCTTTTTACTCGCTTTAAATGGTTTTATAATCTCATTACTGATTTCAAGTTGAATTTTTTTACATATTTTGTTAAAATAGATTATAATTGAATGCTTACCTTGGGTAACGTGAAGTTAAAACCCTCTATTGATAAGAAAAGTCCACTTACTGTCACTCATGCGTACAAAAGCCTTATTACTCGCTTTAAATGGTTTTATAATCTCATTATTGATTTTAAGTTGAATTTTTTTACATTTTTATTTAAAACAGATTATAATTGAAAGTTTACCTCGAGAAACGTTAATCTAAAACCCTTTATTAATATTAAAAGTCCATTTATTGTCGCTCACACCTTCAAAAGCCTTATTACTCGCATTAAATGGTTTTATAATCTCATTATCGATTTCAAGTTGAATTTTTTTACAGTTTTATTTAAAACAGATTATAATTGAATGTTTACCTTGGGAAACGTTAAGCTTAAACCCTCTATTAATAGGAAAAGTCTATTTATTGTTGCTCATGCCTTCAAAAGCCTTATTACACGCTTTAAATGGTTTCTTAATCTCATTATTGATTTTGAGTTGAATTTTTTTATATTTTTTTAAAACTAATTATAATTGAATGTTTACCTCGGGAAACATGGGGCTAAAACCCTCATTTAACATAAAAAGAGCATTTATAGTCATTCATGCCTTCAAAATCCTTATTATTGGCTTTCAATGGTTTTATAGTCTCATTATTGATTTCAAGTTGAATTTTTTTGCATTTTTAGTTGAAACAGATTAAAATTGAATGTTTACCTCGGGAAACGTTAGCTAAAACCCTCTATTAACAAGAAAAGTCCATTCATTGTCACTCATGCCTTTAAAAGCCTTATTACTCGCTTTAAATGGTTTTAGAATCTCATTATTGATTTCAAGTTGAATTTTTTTACATTTTTTGTTAAAATAGATTATAATTGAATGCTTACCTTGGGAAACGTGAAACTAAAACCCTCTGTTGTCAAAAAAGTTCATTTACTGCAACTCATGCCTACAAAAGCCTTATTACTCGCTTTAAATGGTTTTATAATCTCATTATTGATTTTAAGTTGAATTTGTTTACATTTTTATTTAAAACAGATTATAATTGAATGTTTACCTCGGGAAACGTTAAGCTAAAACCCTTTATTAATAGGAAAAGTCTATTTATTGTCGCTCATGCCTTCAAAAACTTTATTACTCGCATTAAAGGGTTTTATAATCTCATTATCGATTTCAAGTTGAAATTTTTTACTTTTTTTCTTGAAACAGATTATAATTGAATGCTTACCTTGGGTAACATGAAGCTAAAACCCTCTATTGACAAGAAAAGTCCATTTATTATCGCTTATGCCTTCAAAAGCCTTATTACTCGCTTTAAATGGTTTTATAATCTCATTATTGATTTTAAGTTGAATTTGTTTACATTTTTTCTTAAAACAGAATATAATTGTATGTTTACAGTAGAAAACGTTAAGCTAAAACCCTCTATTAATAGGAAAAGTCTATTTATTGTCACTCATGCCTTCAAAAGCCTTATTACACGCTTTAAATGGTTTCCTAATCTCATTATTGATTTTGAGTTGAATTTTTTTACATTTTTTAAAAACTAATTATAATTGAATATTTACCTCGGGAAATGTGGGGCTAAAGCCCTCATTTGACATAAAAAGAGCATTTATAGTCACTCATGCCTTCAAAATCCTTATTACTCGCTTTCAATGGTTTTATAGTCTCATTATTGATTTCAAGTTGAATTTTTTTACATTTTTAGTTGAAACAGATTAAAATTGAATGTTTACTCTGGGAAACGTTAAGCTAAAACCCTCTATGAACAGGAAAAGTCCATTTATTGTCGCTCGTGCCTTCAAAAGCCTTTTTACTCGCTTTAAATGGTTTTATAATCTCATTACTGATTTCAAGTTGAATTTTTTTACATATTTTGTTAAAATAGATTATAATTGAATGCTTACCTTGGGAAACGTGAAGTTAAAACCCTCTATTGATAAGAAAAGTCCACTTACTGTCACTCATGCGTACAAAAGCCTTATTACTCGCTTTAAATGGTTTTATAATCTCATTATTGATTTTAAGTTGAATTTTTTTACATTTTTATTTAAAACAGATTATAATTGAAAGTTTACCTCGGGAAACGTTAAGCTAAAACCCTCTATTAATATTAAAAGTCCATTTATTGTCGCTCACGCCTTCAAAAGCCTTATTACTCGCATTAAATGGTTTTATAATCTCATTATCGATTTCAAGTTGAATTTTTTTACAGTTTTATTTAAAACAGATTATAATTGAATGTTTACCTTGGGAAACGTTAAGCTTAAACCCTCTATTAATAGGAAAAGTCTATTTATTGTCGCTCATGCCTTCAAAAGCCTTATTACACGCTTTAAATGGTTTCTTAATCTCATTATTGATTTTGAGTTGAATTTTTTTATATTTTTTTAAAACTAATTCTAATTGAATGTTTACCTCGGGAAACATGGGGCTAAAACCCTCATTTAACATAAAAAGAGCATTTATAGTCATTCATGCCTTCAAAATCCTTATTACTGGCTTTCAATGGTTTTATAGTCTCATTATTGATTTCAAGTTGAATTTTTTTGCATTTTTAGTTGAAACAGATTAAAATTGAATGTTTACCTCGGGAAACGTTAGCTAAAACCCTCTATTAACAAGAAAAGTCCATTCATTGTCACTCATGCCTTTAAAAGCCTTATTACTCGCTTTAAATGGTTTTAGAATCTCATTATTGATTTCAAGTTGAATTTTTTTACATTTTTTGTTAAAATAGATTATAATTGAATGCTTACCTTGGGAAACGTGAAGCTAAAACTCTCTGTTGACCAAAAAGTTCATTTACTGCCACTCGTGCCTACAAAAGCCTTATTACTCGCTTTAAATGGTTTTATAATCTCATTATTGATTTTAAGTTGAATTTGTTTACATTTTTATTTAAACAGATTATAATTGAATGTTTACCTCGGGAAACGTTAAGCTAAAACTCTCTATTAATAGGAAAAGTCTATTTATTGTCGCTCATGCCTTCAAAAACCTTATTACTCGCATTAAAGGGTTTTATAATCTCATTATCGATTTCAAGTTGAAATTTTTTACTTTTTTTCTTGAAACAGATTATAATTGAATGCTTGCCTTCGGTAACATGAAGCTAAAACCCTCTATTGACAAGAAAAGTCCATTTATTATCGCTTATGCCTTCAAAAGCCTTATTACTCGCTTTAAATGGTTTTATGATTTCATTATTGATTTTAAGTTGAATTTGTTTACATTTTTTCTTAAAACAGAATATAATTGAATGTTTACAGCAGAAAACGTTAAGCTAAAACCCTCTATTAATAGGAAAAGTCTATTTATTGTCGCTCATGCTTTCAAAAGCCTTATTACACGCTTTAAATGGTTTCCTAATCTCATTATTGATTTTAAGTTGAATTTTTTTTCATTTCTTTTAAAACTGATTATAATTAAATGTTTACCTCGTGAAACGTGGGGCTAAAGCCTTCATTTGACATAAAAAGAGCATTTATAGTCACTCATGCCTTCAAAATCCTTATTACTCGCTTTCAATGGTTTTATAGTTTGATTATTGATTTCAAGTGGAATTTTTTTACATCCTGTGTTAAAACTGATTATAATTGAATGTTTACCTCGGGAAACGTTAAGCTAAAACCCTCTATTAATAGGAAAAGTCTATTTATTGTCACTCATGCCTTCAAAAGCCTTATTACACGCTTTAAATGGTTTCCTAATCTCATTACTGATTTTGAGTTGAATTTTTTTATATTTTTTTAAAACTAATTATAGTTGAATATTTACGTCGAGAAACGTGGGGCTAAAGCCCTCATTGGACATAAAAAGAGCATTTATAGTCACTCATGCCTTCAACATCCTTATTACTCGCTTTCAATGGTTTTATAGTCTCATTATTGATTTCAATTTCAATTTTTTTATTTTAGGTTAAAACAGATTATGATTGAATGTTTACCATGAGAAACGTTAAGGTAAAACCCTCTATTAATAGGAAATGTCCATTTATTGTCGCTCATGCCTTCAAAAGCCTTATTACTCGCTTTAAATGGTTTTATAGTCTCATTATTGATTTCAAGTTAAATTTTTTTACATTTTTTCTTACAACAGATTATAATTTAATGCTTACCTTGGGAAACGTGAAGCTGAAACCCTCTATTGATAAGAAAAGTCCATTTATCGTCACTCATGCCTTCAAAAGCCTTATTACTCGCTTTAAATGGTTTCATAATTTCCTTATTGATTTTAAGTTGAATTTTTTTACAATTTTTTTAAAACAGATTATATTTGAATGTTTACCTCGAAAAACGTTAAGCTAAAGCCCTCTAATAACAAGAAAAGTCCATTTATTATCGCTCATGCCTTGAAAAGCCTTATTACCCGCTTTAAATGGTTTCAAGATTTCATTATTGATTTTAAGTTGAATTTTTTTACATTTTTTTAAAACTGATTAAAATTGAATGTTTACCTCGGGAAACGTTAAGCTAAAACCCTCTATCAATAGGAAAAGTCCATTTATTGTCGTTCATGCCTTCGAAAGCCTTATTACACGCTTTAAATGGTTTCCTAATCTGATTATTGATTTTGAGTTGAATTTTTTTACATTTTTTTAAAACTAATTATAATTGAATATTTACCTCGGGAAATGTGGGGCTAAAGCCCTCATTTGACATAAAAAGAGCATTTATAGTCACTCATGCCTTCAAAATCCTTATTACTCGCTTTCAATGGCTTTATAGTCTCATTATTGATTTCAAGTTGAATTTTTTTACATTTTTAGTTGAAACAGATTAAAATTGAATGTTTACTTCGGGAAACGTTAAGCTAAAACCCTCAATGAACAGGAAAAGTCCATTTATTGTCACTCATGCCTTCAAAAGCCTTATTACTCGCTTTAAATGGTTTTATAATCTCATTATTGATTTCAAGTTGAATTTTTTTTACATTTTTTGTTAAAATAGATTATAATTGAATGCTTACCTTGGGAAACGTGAAGCTAAAACCCTCTATTGATAAGAAAAGTCCACTTACTATCACTCATGTCTACAAAAGCCTTATTACTTACTTTAAATGGTTTCATAATCTTATTATTGATTTTAAGTTGAATTTTTTTACATTTTTATTTAAAACAGATTATAATTGAAAGTTTACCTCGGGAAACGTTAAGCTAAAACCCTCTATTAATAGGAAAAGTCCATTTATTGTCGCTCATGCCTTCAAAAGCCTTATTACTCGCATTAAATGGTTTTATAATCTCATTATCGATTTCAAGTTGAATTTTTTTACAGTTTTATTTAAAACAGATTATAATTGAATGTTTACCTTGGGAAACGTTAAGCTAAAACCCTCTATTAATAGGAAAAGTCTATTTATTGTCGCTTATGCCTTCAAAAGCCTTATTACACGCTTTAAATGGTTTCCTAATCTGATTATTGATTTTGAGTTGAATTTTTTTACATTTTTTTAACACTAATTATAATTGAATGTTTACCTCAGGAAACATGGGGCTAAAACCCTCATTTAACATAAAAATAGCATTTATAGTCATTCATGCCTTCAAAATCCTTATTACTCGCTTTCAATGGTTTTATAGTCTCATTATTGATTTCAAGTTGAATTTTTTTGCATTTTTAGTTGAAACAGATTAGAATTGAATGTTTACTCCGGGAAACGTTAAGCTAAAACCCTCTATGAACAGGAAAAGTCCATTTATTGTCGCTCATGCCTTCAAAAGCCTTATTACTCGCTTTCAATGGTTTGATAATCTCATTACTGATTTTAAGTTGAATTTTTTTACATATTTAGTTGAAACAGATTAAAATTGAATGTTTACTCCGGGAAACGTTAAGCTAAAACCCTCTATGAACAGGAAAAGTCCATTTATTGTCGCTCGTGCCTTCAAAAGCCTTTTTACTCGCTTTAAATGGTTTTATAATCTCATTACTGATTTCAAGTTGAATTTTTTTACATATTTTGTTAAAATAGATTATAATTGAATGCTTACATTGGGAAATGTGAAGTTAAAACCCTCTATTGATAAGAAAAGTCCACTTACTGTCACTCATGCGTACAAAAGCCTTATTACTCGCTTTAAATGGTTTTATAATCTCATTATTGATTTTAAGTTGAATTTTTTTACATTTTTATTTAAAACAGATTATAATTGAAAGTTTACCTCAGGAAACGTTAACCCTAAACCCTCTATTAATATTAAAAGTCCATTTATTGTCGCTCACGCCTTCAAAAGCCTTATTACTCGCATTAAATGGTTTTATAATCTCATTATCGATTTCAAGTTGAATTTTTTTACAGTTTTATTTAAAACAGATTTTAATTGAATGTTTACCTTGGGAAACGTTAAGCTTAAACCCTCTATTAATAGGAAAAGTCTATTTATTGTCGCTCATGCCTTCAAAAGCCTTATTACACGCTTTAAATGGTTTCTTAATCTCATTATTGATTTTGAGTTGAATTTTTTTATATTTTTTTAAAACTAATTCTAATTGAATGTTTACCTCGGGAAACATGGGGCTAAAACCCTCATTTAACATAAAAAGAGCATTTATAGTCATTCATGCCTTCAAAATCCTTATTACTGGCTTTCAATGGTTTTATAGTCTCATTATTGATTTCAAGTTGAATTTTTTTGCATTTTTAGTTGAAACAGATTAAAATTGAATGTTTACCTCGGGAAACGTTAGCTAAAACCCTCTATTAACAAGAAAAGTCCATTCATTGTCACTCATGCCTTTAAAAGCCTTATTACTCGCTTTAAATGGTTTTAGAATCTCATTATTGATTTCAAGTTGAATTTTTTTACATTTTTTGTTAAAATAGATTATAATTGAATGCTTACCTTGGGAAACGTGAAGCTAAAACCCTCTGTTGTCAAAAAAGTTCATTTACTGCAACTCATGCCTACAAAAGCCTTATTACTCGCTTTAAATGGTTTTATAATCTCATTATTGATTTTAAGTTGAATTTGTTTACATTTTTATTTAAAACAGATTATAATTGAATGTTTACCTCGGGAAACGTTAAGCTAAAACCCTTTATTAATAGGAAAAGTCTATTTATTGTCGCTCATGCCTTCAAAAACCTTATTACTCGCATTAAAGGGTTTTATAATCTCATTATCGATTTCAAGTTGAAATTTTTTACTTTTTTTCTTGAAACAGATTATAATTGAATGCTTGCCTTGGGTAACATGAAGCTAAAACCCTCTATTGACAAGAAAAGTCCATTTATTATCGCTTATGGCTTCAAAAGCCTTATTACTCGCTTTAAATGGTTTTATAATCTCATTATTGATTTTAAGTTGAATTTGTTTACATTTTTTCTTAAAACAGAATATAATTGTATGTTTACAGCAGAAAACGTTAAGCTAAAACCCTCTATTAATAGGAAAAGTCTATTTATTGTCACTCATGCCTTCAAAAGCCTTATTACACGCTTTAAATGGTTTCCTAATCTCATTATTGATTTTGAGTTGAATTTTTTTATATTTTTTTAAAACTAATTATAATTGAATATTTACCTCGGGAAATGTGGGGCTAAAGCCCTCATTTGACATAAAAAGAGCATTTATAGTCACTCATGCCTTCAAAATCCTTATTACTCGCTTTCAATGGTTTTATAGTCTCATTATTGATTTCAAGTTGAATTTTTTTACATTTTTAGTTGAAACAGATTAAAATTGAATGTTTACTCCGGGAAACGTTAAGCTAAAACCCTCTATGAACAGGAAAAGTCCATTTATTGTCGCTCATGCCTTCAAAATCCTTATTACTCGCTTTAAATGGTTTTATAATCTCATTACTGATTTCAAGTTGAATTTTTTTACATATTTTGTTAAAATAGATTATAATTGAATGCTTACCTTGGGAAACGTGAAGTTAAAACCCTCTATTGATAAGAAAAGTCCACTTACTGTCACTCATGCGTACAAAAGCCTTGTTACTCGCTTTAAATGGTTTTATAATCTCATTATTGATTTTAAGTTGATTTTTTTTACATTTTTATTTAAAACAGATTATAATTGAAAGTTTACCTCGGGAAACGTTAAGCTAAAACCCTCTATTAATAAAAAAAGTCCATTTATTGTCGATCATGCCTTCAAAAGCCATATTACTCGCATTAAATGGTTTTGTAATCTCATTATCGATTTCAAGTTGAATTTTTTTACAGTTTTATTTAAAACAGATTATAATTGAATGTTTACCTTGGGAAACGTTAAGCTAAAACCCTCTATTAATAGGAAAAGTTTATTTATTGTCGCTCATGCCTTCAAAAGCCTTATTACACGCTTTAAATGGTTTCTTAATCTCATTATTGATTTTGAGTTGAATTTTTTTACATTTTTTTCAAACTAATTATAATTGAATGTTTACCTCGGGAAACATGGGGCTAAAACTCTCATTTAACATAAAAAGAGCATTTATAGTCACTCATGCCTTCAAAATCCTTATTACTCGCTTTCAATGGTTTTATAGTCTCATTATTGATTTCAAGTTGAATTTTTTTACATTTTTAGTTGAAACAGATTAAAATTGAATGTTTACTTCGGGAAACGTTAAGCTAAAACCCTCAATGAACAGGAAAAGTCCATTTATTGTCACTCATGCCTTCAAAAGCCTTATTACTCGCTTTAAATGGTTTTATAATCTCATTATTGATTTCAAGTTGAATTTTTTTTACATTTTTTGTTAAAATAGATTATAATTGAATGCTTACCTTGGGAAACGTGAAGCTAAAACCCTCTTTTGATAAGAAAAGTCCACTTACTATCACTCATGTCTACGAAAGCCTTATTACTTACTTTAAATGGTTTCATAATCTCATTATTGATTTTAAGTTGAATTTTTTTACATTTTTATTTAAAAAAAATTATAATTGAAAGTTTACCTCGGGAAACGTTAAGCTAAAACCCTCTATTAATAGGAAAAGTCCATTTATTATCGATCATGCCTTCAAAAGCCATATTACTCGCATTAAATGGTTTTGTAATCTCATTATCGATTTCAAGTTGAATTTTTTTACAGTTTTATTTAAAACAGATTATAATTGAATGTTTACCTTGGGAAACGTTAAGCTAAAACCCTCTATTAATAGGAAAAGTTTATTTATTGTCGCTCATGCCTTCAAAAGCCTTATTACACGCTTTAAATGGTTTCTTAATCTCATTATTGATTTTGAGTTGAATTTTTTTACATTTTTTTCAAACTAATTATAATTGAATGTTTACCTCGGGAAACATGGGGCTAAAACCCTCATTTAACATAAAAAGAGCATTTATAGTCACTCATGCCTTCAAAATCCTTATTACTCGCTTTCAATGGTTTTATAGTCTCATTATTGATTTCAAGTTGAATTTTTTTACATTTTTAGTTGAAACAGATTAAAATTGAATGTTTACTCCGGGAAACGTTAAGCTAAACCCCTCAATGAACAGGAAAAGTCCATTTATTGTCGCTCGTGCCTTCAAAAGCCTTTTTACTCGCTTTAAATGGTTTTATAATCTCATTACTGATTTCAAGTTGAATTTTTTTACATATTTTGTTAAAATAGATTATAATTGAATGCTTACATTGGGAAATGTGAAGTTAAAACCCTCTATTGATAAGAAAAGTCCACTTACTGTCACTCATGCGTACAAAAGCCTTATTACTCGCTTTAAATGGTTTTATAATCTCATTATTGATTTTAAGTTGATTTTTTTTACATTTTTATTTAAAACAGATTATAATTGAAAGTTTACCTCGGGAAACGTTAAGCTAAAACCCTCTATTAATATTAAAAGTCCATTTATTGTCGCTCACGCCTTCAAAAGCCTTATTACTCGCATTAAATAGTTTTATAATCTCATTATCGATTTCAAGTTGAATTTTTTTACAGTTTTATTTAAAACAGATTATAATTGAATGTTTACCTTGGGAAACGTTAAGCTTAAACCCTCTATTAATAGGAAAAGTCTATTTATTGTCGCTCATGCCTTCAAAAGCCTTATTACACGCTTTAAATGGTTTCTTAATCTCATTATTGATTTTGAGTTGAATTTTTTTATATTTTTTTAAAACTAATTCTAATTGAATGTTTACCTCGGGAAACATGGGGCTAAAACCCTCATTTAACATAAAAAGAGCATTTATAGTCATTCATGCCTTCAAAATCCTTATTACTGGCTTTCAATGGTTTTATAGTCTCATTATTGATTTCAAGTTGAATTTTTTTGCATTTTTAGTTGAAACAGATTAAAATTGAATGTTTACCTCGGGAAACGTTAGCTAAAACCCTCTATTAACAAGAAAAGTCCATTCATTGTCACTCATGCCTTTAAAAGCCTTATTACTCGCTTTAAATGGTTTTAGAATCTCATTATTGATTTCAAGTTGAATTTTTTTACATTTTTTGTTAAAATAGATTATAATTGAATGCTTACCTTGGGAAACGTGAAGCTAAAACCCTCTGTTGTCAAAAAAGTTCATTTACTGCAACTCATGCCTACAAAAGCCTTATTACTCGCTTTAAATGGTTTTATAATCTCATTATTGATTTTAAGTTGAATTTGTTTACATTTTTATTTAAAACAGATTATAATTGAATGTTTACCTCGGGAAACGTTAAGCTAAAACCCTTTATTAATAGGAAAAGTCTATTTATTGTCGCTCATGCCTTCAAAAACCTTATTACTCGCATTAAAGGGTTTTATAATCTCATTATCGATTTCAAGTTGAAATTTTTTACTTTTTTTCTTGAAACAGATTATAATTGAATGCTTGCCTTGGGTAACATGAAGCTAAAACCCTCTATTGACAAGAAAAGTCCATTTATTATCGCTTATGGCTTCAAAAGCCTTATTACTCGCTTTAAATGGTTTTATAATCTCATTATTGATTTTAAGTTGAATTTGTTTACATTTTTTCTTAAAACAGAATATAATTGTATGTTTACAGTAGAAAACGTTAAGCTAAAACCCTCTATTAATAGGAAAAGTCTATTTCTTGTCACTCATGCCTTCAAAAGCCTTATTACACGCTTTAAATGGTTTCCTAATCTCATTATTGATTTTGAGTTGAATTTTTTTATATTTTTTTAAAACTAATTATAATTGAATATTTACCTCGGGAAATGTGGGGCTAAAGCCCTCATTTGACATAAAAAGAGCATTTATAGTCACTCATGCCTTCAAAATCCTTATTACTCGCTTTCAATGGTTTTATAGTCTCATTATTGATTTCAAGTTGAATTTTTTTACATTTTTAGTTGAAACAGATTAAAATTGAATGTTTACTCCGGGAAACGTTAAGCTAAAACCCTCTATGAACAGGAAAAGTCCATTTATTGTCGCTCGTGCCTTCAAAAGCCTTTTTACTCGCTTTAAATGGTTTTATAATCTCATTACTGATTTCAAGTTGAATTTTTTTACATATTTTGTTAAAATAGATTATAATTGAATGCTTACCTTGGGAAACGTGAAGTTAAAACCCTCTATTGATAAGAAAAGTCCATTTACTGTCACTCATGCGTACAAAAGCCTTATTACTCGCTTTAAATGGTTTTATAATCTCATTATTGATTTTAAGTTGAATTTTTTTACATTTGTATTTAAAACAGATTATAATTGAAAGTTTACCTCGAGAAACGTTAAGCTAAAACCCTCTATTAATATTAAAAGTCCATTTATTGTCGCTCACGCCTTCAAAAGCCTTATTACTCGCATTAAATGGTTTTATAATCTTATTATCGATTTCAAGTTGAATTTTTTTACAGTTTTATTTAAAACAGATTATAATTGAATGTTTACCTTGGGAAACGTTAAGCTTAAACCCTCGATTAATAGGAAAAGTCTATTTATTGTCGCTCATGCCTTCAAAAGCCTTATTACACGCTTTAAATGGTTTCTTAATCTCATTATTGATTTTGAGTTGAATTTTTTTATATTTTTTTAAAACTAATTATAATTGAATGTTTACCTCGGGAAACATGGGGCTAAAACCCTCATTTAACATAAAAAGAGCATTTATAGTCATTCATGCCTTCAAAATCCTTATTACTGGCTTTCAATGGTTTTATAGTCTCATTATTGATTTCAAGTTGAATTTTTTTGCATTTTTAGTTGAAACAGATTAAAATTGAATGTTTACCACGGGAAACGTTAGCTAAAACCCTCTATTAACAAGAAAAGTCCATTCATTGTCACTCATGCCTTTAAAAGCCTTATTACTCGCTTTAAATGGTTTTAGAATCTCATTATTGATTTCAAGTTGAATTTTTTTACATTTTTTGTTAAAATAGATTATAATTGAATGCTTACCTTGGGAAACGTGAAGCTAAAACCCTCTGTTGTCAAAAAAGTTCATTTACTGCAACTCATGCCTACAAAAGCCTTATTACTCGCTTTAAATGGTTTTATAATCTCATTATTGATTTTAAGTTGAATTTGTTTACATTTTTATTTAAAACAGATTATAATTGAATGTTTACCTCGGGAAACGTTAAGCTAAAACCCTTTATTAATAGGAAAAGTCTATTTATTGTCGCTCATGCCTTCAAAAACCTTATTACTCGCATTAAAGGGTTTTATAATCTCATTATCGATTTCAAGTTGAAATTTTTTACTTTTTTTCTTGAAACAGATTATAATTGAATGCTTGCCTTGGGTAACATGAAGCTAAAACCCTCTATTGACAAGAAAAGTCCATTTATTATCGCTTATGGCTTCAAAAGCCTTATTACTCGCTTTAAATGGTTTTATAATCTCATTATTGATTTTAAGTTGAATTTGTTTACATTTTTTCTTAAAACAGAATATAATTGTATGTTTACAGCAGAAAACGTTAAGCTAAAACCCTCTATTAATAGGAAAAGTCTATTTATTGTCACTCATGCCTTCAAAAGCCTTATTACACGCTTTAAATGGTTTCCTAATCTCATTATTGATTTTGAGTTGAATTTTTTTATATTTTTTTAAAACTAATTATAATTGAATATTTACCTCGGGAAATGTGGGGCTAAAGCCCTCATTTGACATAAAAAGAGCATTTATAGTCACTCATGCCTTCAAAATCCTTATTACTCGCTTTCAATGGTTTTATAGTCTCATTATTGATTTCAAGTTGAATTTTTTTACATTTTTAGTTGAAACAGATTAAAATTGAATGTTTACTCCGGGAAACGTTAAGCTAAAACCCTCTATGAACAGGAAAAGTCCATTTATTGTCGCTCATGCCTTCAAAATCCTTATTACTCGCTTTAAATGGTTTTATAATCTCATTACTGATTTCAAGTTGAATTTTTTTACATATTTTGTTAAAATAGATTATAATTGAATGCTTACCTTGGGAAACGTGAAGTTAAAACCCTCTATTGATAAGAAAAGTCCACTTACTGTCACTCATGCGTACAAAAGCCTTATTACTCGCTTTAAATGGTTTTATAATCTCATTATTGATTTTAAGTTGATTTTTTTTACATTTTTATTTAAAACAGATTATAATTGAAAGTTTACCTCGGGAAACGTTAAGCTAAAACCCTCTATTAATAGGAAAAGTCCATTTATTGTCGATCATGCCTTCAAAAGCCATATTACTCGCATTAAATGGTTTTGTAATCTCATTATCGATTTCAAGTTGAATTTTTTTACAGTTTTATTTAAAACAGATTATAATTGAATGTTTACCTTGGGAAACGTTAAGCTAAAACCCTCTATTAATAGGAAAAGTTTATTTATTGTCGCTCATGCCTTCAAAAGCCTTATTACACGCTTTAAATGGTTTCTTAATCTCATTATTGATTTTGAGTTGAATTTTTTTACATTTTTTTCAAACTAATTATAATTGAATGTTTACCTCGGGAAACATGGGGCTAAAACCCTCATTTAACATAAAAAGAGCATTTATAGTCACTCATGCCTTCAAAATCCTTATTACTCGCTTTCAATGGTTTTATAGTCTCATTATTGATTTCAAGTTGAATTTTTTTACATTTTTAGTTGAAACAGATTAAAATTGAATGTTTACTTCGGGAAACGTTAAGCTAAAACCCTCAATGAACAGGAAAAGTCCATTTATTGTCACTCATGCCTTCAAAAGCCTTATTACTCGCTTTAAATGGTTTTATAATCTCATTATTGATTTCAAGTTGAATTTTTTTTACATTTTTTGTTAAAATAGATTATAATTGAATGCTTACCTTGGGAAACGTGAAGCTAAAACCCTCTATTGATAAGAAAAGTCCACTTACTATCACTCATGTCTACGAAAGCCTTATTACTTACTTTAAATGGTTTCATAATCTCATTATTGATTTTAAGTTGAATTTTATTACATTTTTATTTAAAAAAAATTATAATTGAAAGTTTACCTCGGGAAACGTTAAGCTAAAACCCTCTATTAATAGGAAAAGTCCATTTATTATCGATCATGCCTTCAAAAGCCATATTACTCGCATTAAATGGTTTTGTAATCTCATTATCGATTTCAAGTTGAATTTTTTTACAGTTTTATTTAAAACAGATTATAATTGAATGTTTACCTTGGGAAACGTTAAGCTAAAACCCTCTATTAATAGGAAAAGTTTATTTATTGTCGCTCATGCCTTCAAAAGCCTTATTACACGCTTTAAATGGTTTCTTAATCTCATTATTGATTTTGAGTTGAATTTTTTTACATTTTTTTCAAACTAATTATAATTGAATGTTTACCTCGGGAAACATGGGGCTAAAACCCTCATTTAACATAAAAAGAGCATTTATAGTCACTCATGCCTTCAAAATCCTTATTACTCGCTTTCAATGGTTTTATAGTCTCATTATTGATTTCAAGTTGAATTTTTTTACATTTTTAGTTGAAACAGATTAAAATTGAATGTTTACTCCGGGAAACGTTAAGCTAAACCCCTCAATGAACAGGAAAAGTCCATTTATTGTCGCTCGTGCCTTCAAAAGCCTTTTTACTCGCTTTAAATGGTTTTATAATCTCATTGCTGATTTCAAGTTGAATTTTTTTACATATTTTGTTAAAATAGATTATAATTGAATGCTTACATTGGGAAATGTGAAGTTAAAACCCTCTATTGATAAGAAAAGTCCACTTACTGTCACTCATGCGTACAAAAGCCTTATTACTCGCTTTAAATGGTTTTATAATCTCATTATTGATTTTAAGTTGATTTTTTTTACATTTTTATTTAAAACAGATTATAATTGAAAGTTTACCTCGAGAAACGTTAAGCTAAAACCCTCTATTAATATTAAAAGTCCATTTATTGTCGCTCACGCCTTCAAAAGCCTTATTACTCGCATTAAATAGTTTTATAATCTCATTATCGATTTCAAGTTGAATTTTTTTACAGTTTTATTTAAAACAGATTATAATTGAATGTTTACCTTGGGAAACGTTAAGCTTAAACCCTCTATTAATAGGAAAAGTCTATTTATTGTCGCTCATGCCTTCAAAAGCCTTATTACACGCTTTAAATGGTTTCTTAATCTCATTATTGATTTTGAGTTGAATTTTTTTATATTTTTTTAAAACTAATTATAATTGAATGTTTACCTCGGGAAACATGGGGCTAAAACCCTCATTTAACATAAAAAGAGCATTTATAGTCATTCATGCCTTCAAAATCCTTATTACTGGCTTTCAATGGTTTTATAGTCTCATTATTGATTTCAAGTTGAATTTTTTTGCATTTTTAGTTGAAACAGATTAAAATTGAATGTTTACCTCGGGAAACGTTAGCTAAAACCCTCTATTAACAAGAAAAGTCCATTCATTGTCACTCATGCCTTTAAAAGCCTTATTACTCGCATTAAATGGTTTTAGAATCTCATTATTGATTTCAAGTTGAATTTTTTTATATTTTTTGTTAAAATAGATTATAATTGAATGCTTACCTTGGGAAACGTGAAGCTAAAACCCTCTGTTGTCAAAAAAGTTCATTTACTGCAACTCATGCCTACAAAAGCCTTATTACTCGCTTTAAATGGTTTTATAATCTCATTATTGATTTTAAGTTGAATTTGTTTACATTTTTATTTAAAACAGATTATAATTGAATGTTTACCTCGGGAAACATTAAGCTAAAACCCTTTATTAATAGGAAAAGTCTATTTATTGTCGATCATGCCTTCAAAAACCTTATTACTCTCATTAAAGGGTTTTATAATCTCATTATCGATTTCAAGTTGAAATTTTTTACTTTTTTTCTTGAAACAAATTATAATTGAATGCTTGCCTTGGGTAACATGAAGCTAAAACCCTCTATTGACAAGAAAAGTCCATTTATTATCGCTTATGCCTTCAAAAGCCTTATTACTCGCTTTAAATGGTTTTATAATCTCATTATTGATTTTAAGTTGAATTTGTTTACATTTTTTCTTAAAACAGAATATAATTGTATGTTTACAGCAGAAAACGTTAAGCTAAAACCCTCTATTAATAGGGAAAGTCTATTTATTGTCACTCATGCCTTCAAAAGCCTTATTACACGCTTTAAATGGTTTCCTAATCTCATTATTGATTTTGAGTTGAATTTTTTTACATTTTTTTAAAACTAATTATAATTGAATATTTACCTCGTGAAATGTGGGGCTAAAGCCCTCATTTGACATAAAAAGAGCATTTATAGTCACTCATGCCTTCAAAATCCTTATTACTCGCTTTCAATGGTTTTATAGTCTCATTATTGATTTCAAGTTGAATTTTTTTACATTTTTAGTTGAAACAGATTAAAATTGAATGTTTACTCCGGGAAACGTTAAGCTAAAACCCTCTATGAACAGGAAAAGTCCATTTATTGTCGCTCGTGCCTTCAAAAGCCTTTTTACTCGCTTTAAATGGTTTTATAATCTCATTACTGATTTCAAGTTGAATTTTTCTACATATTTTGTTAAAATAGATTATAATTGAATGCTTACATTGGGAAATGTGAAGTTAAAACCCTCTATTGATAAGAAAAGTCCACTTACTGTCACTCATGCGTACAAAAGCCTTATTACTCGCTTTAAATGGTTTTATAATCTCATTATTGATTTTAAGTTGAATTTTTTTACATTTTTATTTAAAACAGATTATAATTGAAAGTTTACCTCGGGAAACGTTAAGCTAAAACCCTCTATTAATATTAAAAGTCCATTTATTGTCGCTCACGCCTTCAAAAGCCTTATTACTCGCATTAAATGGTTTTATAATCTCATTATCGATTTCAAGTTGAATTTTTTTACAGTTTTATTTAAAACAGATTATAATTGAATGTTTACCTTGGGAAACGTTAAGCTTAAAACCTCTATTAATAGGAAAAGTCTATTTATTGTCGCTCATGCCTTCAAAAGCCTTATTACACGCTTTAAATGGTTTCTTAATCTCATTATTGATTTTGAGTTGAATTTTTTTATATTTTTTTAAAACTAATTATAATTGAATGTTTACCTCGGGAAACATGGGGCCAAAACCCTCATTTAACATAAAAAGAGCATTTATAGTCATTCATGCCTTCAAAATCCTTATTACTGGCTTTCAATGGTTTTATAGTCTCATTATTGATTTCAAGTTGAATTTTTTTACATTTTTAGTTGAAACAGATTAAAATTGAATGTTTACTTCGGGAAACGTTAAGCTAAAACCCTCAATGAACAGGAAAAGTCCATTTATTGTCACTCATGCCTTCAAAAGCCTTATTACTCGCTTTAAATGGTTTTATAATCTCATTATTGATTTCAAGTTGAATTTTTTTTACATTTTTTGTTAAAATAGATTATAATTGAATGCTTACCTTGGGAAACGTGAAGCTAAAACCCTCTGTTGATAAGAAAAGTCCACTTACTATCACTCATGTCTACGAAAGCCTTATTACTTACTTTAAATGGTTTCATAATCTCATTATTGATTTTAAGTTGAATTTTATTACATTTTTATTTAAAAAAAATTATAATTGAAAGTTTACCTCGGGAAACGTTAAGCTAAAACCCTCTATTAATAGGAAAAGTCCATTTATTATCGATCATGCCTTCAAAAGCCATATTACTCGCATTAAATGGTTTTGTAATCTCATTATCGATTTCAAGTTGAATTTTTTTACAGTTTTATTTAAAACAGATTATAATTGAATGTTTACCTTGGGAAACGTTAAGCTAAAACCCTCTATTAATAGGAAAAGTTTATTTATTGTCGCTCATGCCTTCAAAAGCCTTATTACACGCTTTAAATGGTTTCTTAATCTCATTATTGATTTTGAGTTGAATTTTTTTACATTTTTTTCAAACTAATTATAATTGAATGTTTACCTCGGGAAACATGGGGCTAAAACCCTCATTTAACATAAAAAGAGCATTTATAGTCACTCATGCCTTCAAAATCCTTATTACTCGCTTTCAATGGTTTTATAGTCTCATTATTGATTTCAAGTTGAATTTTTTTACATTTTTAGTTGAAACAGATTAAAATTGAATGTTTACTCCGGGAAACGTTAAGCTAAACCCCTCAATGAACAGGAAAAGTCCATTTATTGTCGCTCGTGCCTTCAAAAGCCTTTTTACTCGCTTTAAATGGTTTTATAATCTCATTACTGATTTCAAGTTGAATTTTTTTACATATTTTGTTAAAATAGATTATAATTGAATGCTTACATTGGGAAATGTGAAGTTAAAACCCTCTATTGATAAGAAAAGTCCACTTACTGTCACTCATGCGTACAAAAGCCTTATTACTCGCTTTAAATGGTTTTATAATCTCATTATTGATTTTAAGTTGATTTTTTTTACATTTTTATTTAAAACAGATTATAATTGAAAGTTTACCTCGGGAAACGTTAAGCTAAAACCCTCTATTAATATTAAAAGTCCATTTATTGTCGCTCACGCCTTCAAAAGCCTTATTACTCGCATTAAATAGTTTTATAATCTCATTATCGATTTCAAGTTGAATTTTTTTACAGTTTTATTTAAAACAGATTATAATTGAATGTTTACCTTGGGAAACGTTAAGCTTAAACCCTCTATTAATAGGAAAAGTCTATTTATTGTCGCTCATGCCTTCAAAAGCCTTATTACACGCTTTAAATGGTTTCTTAATCTCATTATTGATTTTGAGTTGAATTTTTTTATATTTTTTTAAAACTAATTATAATTGAATGTTTACCTCGGGAAACATGGGGCTAAAACCCTCATTTAACATAAAAAGAGCATTTATAGTCATTCATGCCTTCAAAATCCTTATTACTGGCTTTCAATGGTTTTATAGTCTCATTATTGATTTCAAGTTGAATTTTTTTGCATTTTTAGTTGAAACAGATTAAAATTGAATGTTTACCTCGGGAAACGTTAGCTAAAACCCTCTATTAACAAGAAAAGTCCATTCATTGTCACTCATGCCTTTAAAAGCCTTATTACTCGCATTAAATGGTTTTAGAATCTCATTATTGATTTCAAGTTGAATTTTTTTACATTTTTTGTTAAAATAGATTATAATTGAATGCTTACCTTGGGAAACGTGAAGCTAAAACCCTCTGTTGTCAAAAAAGTTCATTTACTGCAACTCATGCCTACAAAAGCCTTATTACTCGCTTTAAATGGTTTTATAATCTCATTATTGATTTTAAGTTGAATTTGTTTACATTTTTATTTAAAACAGATTATAATTGAATGTTTACCTCGGGAAACATTAAGCTAAAACCCTTTATTAATAGGAAAAGTCTATTTATTGTCGATCATGCCTTCAAAAACCTTATTACTCTCATTAAAGGGTTTTATAATCTCATTATCGATTTCAAGTTGAAATTTTTTACTTTTTTTCTTGAAACAAATTATAATTGAATGCTTGCCTTGGGTAACATGAAGCTAAAACCCTCTATTGACAAGAAAAGTCCATTTATTATCGCTTATGCCTTCAAAAGCCTTATTACTCGCTTTAAATGGTTTTATAATCTCATTATTGATTTTAAGTTGAATTTGTTTACATTTTTTCTTAAAACAGAATATAATTGTATGTTTACAGCAGAAAACGTTAAGCTAAAACCCTCTATTAATAGGGAAAGTCTATTTATTGTCACTCATGCCTTCAAAAGCCTTATTACACGCTTTAAATGGTTTCCTAATCTCATTATTGATTTTGAGTTGAATTTTTTTACATTTTTTTAAAACTAATTATAATTGAATATTTACCTCGTGAAATGTGGGGCTAAAGCCCTCATTTGACATAAAAAGAGCATTTATAGTCACTCATGCCTTCAAAATCCTTATTACTCGCTTTCAATGGTTTTATAGTCTCATTATTGATTTCAAGTTGAATTTTTTTACATTTTTAGTTGAAACAGATTAAAATTGAATGTTTACTCCGGGAAACGTTAAGCTAAAACCCTCTATGAACAGGAAAAGTCCATTTATTGTCGCTCGTGCCTTCAAAAGCCTTTTTACTCGCTTTAAATGGTTTTATAATCTCATTACTGATTTCAAGTTGAATTTTTCTACATATTTTGTTAAAATAGATTATAATTGAATGCTTACATTGGGAAATGTGAAGTTAAAACCCTCTATTGATAAGAAAAGTCCACTTACTGTCACTCATGCGTACAAAAGCCTTATTACTCGCTTTAAATGGTTTTATAATCTCATTATTGATTTTAAGTTGAATTTTTTTACATTTTTATTTAAAACAGATTATAATTGAAAGTTTACCTCGGGAAACGTTAAGCTAAAACCCTCTATTAATATTAAAAGTCCATTTATTGTCGCTCACGCCTTCAAAAGCCTTATTACTCGCATTAAATGGTTTTATAATCTCATTATCGATTTCAAGTTGAATTTTTTTACAGTTTTATTTAAAACAGATTATAATTGAATGTTTACCTTGGGAAACGTTAAGCTTAAATCCTCTATTAATAGGAAAAGTCTATTTATTGTCGCTCATGCCTTCAAAAGCCTTATTACACGCTTTAAATGGTTTCTTAATCTCATTATTGATTTTGAGTTGAATTTTTTTATATTTTTTTAAAACTAATTATAATTGAATGTTTACCTCGGGAAACATGGGGCTAAAACCCTCATTTAACATAAAAAGAGCATTTATAGTCATTCATGCCTTCAAAATCCTTATTACTGGCTTTCAATGGTTTTATAGTCTCATTATTGATTTCAAGTTGAATTTTTTTGCATTTTTAGTTGAAACAGATTAAAATTGAATGTTTACCTCGGGAAACGTTAGCTAAAACCCTCTATTAACAAGAAAAATCCATTCATTGTCACTCATGCCTTTAAAAGCCTTATTACTCGCTTTAAATGGTTTTAGAATCTCATTATTGATTTCAAGTTGAATTTTTTTATATTTTTTGTTAAAATAGATTATAATTGAATGCTTACCTTGGGAAACGTGAAGCTAAAACCCTCTGTTGTCAAAAAAGTTCATTTACTGCAACTCATGCCTACAAAAGCCTTATTACTCGCTTTAAATGGTTTTACAATCTCATTATTGATTTTAAGTTGAATTTGTTTACATTTTTATTTAAAACAGATTATAATTGAATGTTTACCTCGGGAAACATTAAGCTAAAACCCTTTATTAATAGGAAAAGTCTATTTATTGTTGCTCATGCCTTCAAAAACCTTATTACTCTCATTAAAGGGTTTTATAATCTCATTATCGATTTCAAGTTGAAATTTTTTACTTTTTTTCTTGAAACAGATTATAATTGAATGCTTGCCTTGGGTAACATGAAGCTAAAACCCTCTATTGACAAGAAAAGTCCATTTAGTATCGCTTATGCCTTCAAAAGCCTTATTACTCGCTTTAAATGGTTTTATAATCTCATTATTGATTTTAAGTTGAATTTGTTTATATTTTTTCTTAAAACAGAATATAATTGTATGTTTACAGCAGAAAACGTTAAGCTAAAACCCTCTATTAATAGGAAAAGTCTATTTATTGTCACTCATGCCTTCAAAAGCCTTATTACACGCTTTAAATGGTTTCCTAATCTCATTATTGATTTTGAGTTGAATTTTTTTACATTTTTTTAAAACTAATTATAATTGAATATTTACCTCGTGAAATGTGGGGCTAAAGCCCTCATTTGACATAAAAAGAGCATTTATAGTCACTCATGCCTTCAAAATCCTTATTACTCGCTTTCAATGGTTTTATAGTCTCATTATTGATTTCAAGTTGAATTTTTTTACATTTTTAGTTGAAACAGATTAAAATTGAATGTTTACTCCGGGAAACGTTCAGCTAAAACCCTCTATGAACAGGAAAAGTCCATTTATTGTCGCTCGTGCCTTCAAAAGCCTTTTTACTCGCTTTAAATGGTTTTATAATCTCATTACTGGTTTCAAGTTGAATTTTTTTACATATTTTGTTAAAATAGATTATAATTGAATGCTTACCTTGGGAAACGTGAAGTTAAAACCCTCTATTGATAAGAAAAGTCCACTTACTGTCACTCATGCGTACAAAAGCCTTATTACTCGCTTTAAATGGTTTTATAATCTCATTATTGATTTTAAGTTGAAGTTTTTTACATTTTTATTTAAAACAGATTATAATTGAAAGTTTACCTCGAGAAACGTTAAGCTAAAACCCTCTATTAATATTAAAAGTCCATTTATTGTCGCTCACGCCTTCAAAAGCCTTATTACTCGCATTAAATGGTTTTATAATCTCATTATCGATTTCAAGTTGAATTTTTTTACAGTTTTATTTAAAACAGATTATAATTGAATGTTTACCTTGGGAAACGTTAAGCTTAAACCCTCGATTAATAGGAAAAGTCTATTTATTGTCGCTCATGCCTTCAAAAGCCTTATTACACGCTTTAAATGGTTTCGTAATCTCATTATTGATTTTGAGTTGAATTTTTTTATATTTTTTTAAAACTAATTATAATTGAATGTTTACCTCGAGAAACATGGGGCTACAACCCTCATTTAACATAAAAAGGGCATTTATAGTCATTCATGCCTTCAAAATCCTTATTACTGGCTTTCAATGGTTTTATAGTCTCATTATTGATTTCAAGTTGAATTTTTTTGCATTTTTAGTTGAAACAGATTAAAATTGAATGTTTACCACGGGAAACGTTAGCTAAAACCCTCTATTAACAAGAAAAGTCCATTTATTGTCACTCATGCCTTTAAAAGCCTTATTACTCGCTTTAAATGGTTTTAGAATCTCATTATTGATTTCAAGTTGAATTTTTTTACATTTTTTGTTAAAATAGATTATAATTGAATGCTTACCTTAGGAAACGTGAAGCTAAAACTCTCTGTTGACCAAAAAGTTCATTTACTGCCACTCATGCCTACAAAAGCCTTATTACTCGCTTTAAATGGTTTTATAATCTCATTATTGATTTTAAGTTGAATTTGTTTACATTTTTATTTAAAACAGATTATAATTGAATGTTTACCTCGGGAAACGTTAAGCTAAAACCCTCTATTAATAGGAAAAGTCTATTTATTGTCGCTCATGCCTTCAAAAACCTTATTACTCGCATTAAAGGGTTTTATAATCTCATTATCGATTTCAAGTTGAAATTTTTTACTTTTTTTCTTGAAACAGATTATAATTGAATGCTTGCCTTGGGTAACATGAAGCTAAAACCCTCTATTGACAAGAAAAGTCCATTTATTATCGCTTATGCCTTCAAAAGCCTTATTACTCGCTTTAAATGGTTTTATAATCTCATTATTGATTTTAAGTTGAATTTGTTTACATTTTTTCTTAAAACAGAATATAATTGTATGTTTACAGCAGAAAACGTTAAGCTAAAACCCTCTATTAATAGGAAAAGTCTATTTATTGTCACTCATGCCTTCAAAAGCCTTATTACACGCTTTAAATGGTTTCCTAATCTCATTATTGATTTTGAGTTGAATTTTTTTATATTTTTTGAAAACTAATTATAATTGAATATTTACCTCGGGAAATGTGGGGCTAAAGCCCTCATTTGACATAAAAAGAGCATTTATAGTCACTCATGCCTTCAAAATCCTTATTACTCGCTTTCAATGGTTTTATAGTCTCATTATTGATTTCAAGTTGAATTTTTTGACATTTTTAGTTGAAACAGATTAAAATTGAATGTTTACTCCGGGAAACGTTAAGCTAAAACCCTCTATGAACAGGAAAAGTCCATTTATTGTCGCTCGTGCCTTCAAAAGCCTTTTTACTCGCTTTAAATGGTTTTATAATCTCATTACTGATTTCAAGTTGAATTTTTTTACATATTTTGTTAAAATAGATTATAATTGAATGCTTACCTTGGGAAACGTGAAGTTAAAACCCTCTATTGATAAGAAAAGTCCACTTACTGTCACTCATGCGTACAAAAGCCTTATTACTCGCTTTAAATGGTTTTATAATCTCATTATTGATTTTAAGTTGAATTTTTTTACATTTTTATTTAAAACAGATTATAATTGAAAGTTTACCTCGAGAAACGTTAAGCTAAAACCCTCTATTAATATTAAAAGTCCATTTATTGTCGCTCACGCCTTCAAAAGCCTTATTACTCGCATTAAATGGTTTTATAATCTCATTATCGATTTCAAGTTGAATTTTTTTACAGTTTTATTTAAAACAGATTATAATTGAATGTTTACCTTGGGAAACGTTAAGCTTAAACCCTCGATTAATAGGAAGAGTCTATTTATTGTCGCTCATGCCTTCAAAAGCCTTATTACACGCTTTAAATGGTTTCTTAATCTCATTATTGATTTTGAGTTGAATTTTTTTATATTTTTTTAAAACTAATTATAATTAAATGTTTACCTCGGGAAACATGGGGCTAAAACCCTCATTTAACATAAAAAGAGCATTTATAGTCATTCATGCCTTCAAAATCCTTATTATTGGCTTTCAATGGTTTTATAGTCTCATTATTGATTTCAAGTTGAATTGTTTTGCATTTTTAGTTGAAACAGATTAAAATTGAATGTTTACCACGGGAAACGTTAGCTAAAACCCTCTATTAACAAGAAAAGTCCATTCATTGTCACTCATGCCTTTAAAAGCCTTATTACTCGCTTTAAATGGTTTTAGAATCTCATTATTGATTTCAAGTTGAATTTTTTTACATTTTTTGTTAAAATAGATTATAATTGAATGCTTACCTTGGGAAACGTGAAGCTAAAACTCTCTGTTGACCAAAAAGTTCATTTACTGCCACGCATGCCTACAAAAGCCTTATTACTCGCTTTAAATGGTTTTATAATCTCATTATTGATTTTAAGTTGAATTTGTTTACATTTTTATTTAAAACAGATTATAATTGAATGTTTACCTCGGGAAACGTTAAGCTAAAACCCTCTATTAATAGGAAAAGTCTATTTATTGTCGCTCATGCCTTCAAAAACCTTATTACTCGCATTAAAGGGTTTTATAATCTCATTATCGATTTCAAGTTGAAATTTTTTACTTTTTTTCTTGAAACAGATTATAATTGAATGCTTGCCTTGGGTAACATGAAGCTAAAACCCTCTATTGACAAGAAAAGTCCATTTATTATCGCTTATGCCTTCAAAAGCCTTATTACTCTCTTTCAATGGTTTTATAATCTCATTATTGATTTTAAGTTGAATTTGTTTACATTTTTTCTTAAAACAGAATATAATTGAATGTTTACAGCAGAAAACGTTAAGCTAAAACCCTCTATTAATAGGAAAAGTCTATTTATTGTCGCTCATGCTTTCAAAAGCCTTATTACACGCTTTAAATGGTTTTATAATCTCATTATTGATTTCAAGTTGAATTTTTTTTACATTTTTTGTTAAAATAGATTATAATTGAATGCTTACCTTGGGAAACGTGAAGCTAAAACCCTCTATTGATAAGAAAAGTCCACTTACTATCACTCATGTCTACAAAAGCCTTATTACTTACTTTAAATGGTTTCATAATCTCATTATTGATTTTAAGTTGAATTTTTTTACATTTTTATTTAAAAAATATTATAATTGAAAGTTTACCTCGGGAAACGTTAAGCTAAAACCCTCTATTAATAGGAAAAGTCCATTTATTGTCGATCATGCCTTCAAAAGCCATATTACTCGCATTAAATGGTTTTGTAATCTCATTATCGATTTCAAGTTGAATTTTTTTACAGTTTTATTTAAAACAGATTATAATTGAATGTTTACCTTGGGAAACGTTAAGCTAAAACCCTCTATTAATAGGAAAAGTTTATTTATTGTCGCTCATGCCTTCAAAAGTCTTATTACATGCTTTAAATGGTTTCTTAATCTCATTATTGATTTTGAGTTGAATTTTTTTACATTTTTTGTTAAAATAGATTATAATTGAATGCTTACCTTGGGAAACGTGAAGCTAAAACCCTCTGTTGACCAAAAAGTTCATTTACTGCCACTCATGCCTACAAAAGCCTTATTACTCGCTTTAAATGGTTTTATAATCTCATTATTGATTTTAAGTTGAATTTGTTTACATTTTTATTTAAAACAGATTATAATTGAATGTTTACCTTGGGAAACGTTAAGCTAAAACCCTTTATTAATAGGAAAAGTCTATTTATTGTCGCTCATGCCTTCAAAAACCTTATTACTCGTATTAAAGGGTTTTATAATCTCATTATCGATTTCAAGTTGAAATTTTTTACTTTTTTTCTTGAAACAGATTATAATTGAATGCTTGCCTTGGGTAACATGAAGCTAAAACCCTCTATTGACAAGAAAAGTCCATTTATTATCGCTTATGCCTTCAAAAGCCTTATTACTCGCTTTAAATGGTTTTATAATCTCATTATTGATTTTAAGTTGAATTTGTTCACATTTTTTCTTAAAACAGAATATAATTGAATGTTTACAGCAGAAAACGTTAAGCTAAAACCCTCTATTAATAGGAAAAGTCTATTTATTGTCGCTCATGCTTTCAAAAGCCTTATTACACGCTTTAAATGGTTTCCTAATCTCATTGTTGATTTTAAGTTGAATTTTTTTTCATTTCTTTTAAAACTGATTATAATTGAATGTTTACCTCGGGAAACGTGGGGCTAAAGCCTTCATTTGACATAAAAAGAGCATTTATAGTCATTCATGCCTTCAAAATCCTTATTACTCGCTTTCAATGGTTTTATAGTCTGATTATTGATTTCAAGTGGAATTTTTTTACATCTTGTGTTAAAACTGATTATAATTGAATGTTTACCTCGGGAAACGTTAAGCTAAAACCCTCTATTAATAGGAAAAGTCTATTTATTGTCACTCATGCCTTCAAAAGCCTTATTACACGCTTTAAATGGTTTCCTAATCTCATTACTGATTTTGAGTTGAATTTTTTTATATTTTTTTAAAACTAATTATAGTTGAATATTTACGTCGAGAAACGTGGGGCTAAAGCCCTCATTGGACATAAAAAGAGCATTTATCGTCACTCATGCCTTCAAAATCCTTATTACTCGCTTTCAATGGTTTTATAGTCTCATTATTGATTTCAAGTTCAATTTTTTTATTTTAGGTTAAAACAGATTATGATTGAATGTTTACCATGGGAAACGTTAAGCTAAAACCCTCCATTAGTAGGAAATGTCCATTTATTGTCGCTCATGCCTTCAAAAGCCTTATTACTCGCTTTAAATGGTTTTATAGTCTCATTATTGATTTCAAGTTAAATTTTTTTACATTTTTTGTTAAAACAGATTATAATTTAATGCTTACCTTGGGAAACGTGAAGCTGAAACCCTCTATTGATAAGAAAAGTCCATTTATCGTCACTCATGCCTTCAAAAGCCTTATTACTCGCTTTAAATGGTTTCATAATTTCCTTATTGATTTTAAGTTGAATTTTTTTAAAATTTTTTTAAAACAGATTATATTTGAATGTTTACCTCGAAAAACGTTACGCTAAAGCCCTCTAATAACAAGAAAAGT
This sequence comes from Theobroma cacao, assembly GCF_053813885.1. NCBI lineage: Eukaryota > Viridiplantae > Streptophyta > Magnoliopsida > Malvales > Malvaceae > Theobroma > Theobroma cacao. The sequence goes on along the minus strand of NC_142640.1, from coordinate 22,846,577 downwards.
CCATTTATTATCGCTCATGCCTTCAAAAGCCTTATTACCCGCTTTAAATGGTTTCAAGATTTCATTATTGATTTTAAGTTGAATTTTTTTACATTTTTTTAAAACTGATTATAATTGAATGTTTACCTCGGGAAACGTTAAGCTAAAACCCTCTATTAATAGGAAAAGTCCATTTATTGTCGTTCATGCCTTCAAAACCCTTATTACACGCTTTAAATGGTTTCCTAATCTCATTATTGATTTTGAGTTGAATTTTTTTACATTTTTTTAAAACTAATTATAATTGAATATTTACCTCGGGAAATGTGGGGCTAAAGCCCTCATTTGACATAAAAAGAGCATTTATAGTCACTCATGCCTTCAAAATCCTTATTACTCGCTTTCAATGGCTTTATAGTCTCATTATTGATTTCAAGTTGAATTTTTTTACATTTTTAGTTGAAACAGATTAAAATTGAATGTTTACTTCGGGAAACGTTAAGCTAAAACCCTCAATGAACAGGAAAAGTCCATTTATTGTCACTCATGCCTTCAAAAGCCTTATTACTCGCTTTAAATGGTTTTATAATCTCATTATTGATTTCAAGTTGAATTTTTTTTACATTTTTTGTTAAAATAGATTATAATTGAATGCTTACCTTGGGAAACGTGAAGCTAAAACCCTCTATTGATAAGAAAAGTCCACTTACTATCACTCATGTCTACAAAAGCCTTATTACTTACTTTAAATGGTTTCATAATCCCATTATTGATTTTAAGTTGAATTTTTTTACATTTTTATTTAAAAAATATTATAATTGAAAGTTTACCTCGGGAAACGTTAAGCTAAAACCCTCTATTAATAGGAAAAGTCCATTTATTGTCGATCATGCCTTCAAAAGCCATATTACTCGCATTAAATGGTTTTGTAATCTCATTATCGATTTCAAGTTGAATTTTTTTACAGTTTTATTTAAAACAGATTATAATTGAATGTTTACCTTGGGAAACGTTAAGCTAAAACCCTCTATTAATAGGAAAAGTTTATTTATTGTCGCTCATGCCTTCAAAAGTCTTATTACACGCTTTAAATGGTTTCTTAGTCTCATTATTGATTTTGAGTTTAATTTTTTTACATTTTTTTCAAACTAATTATAATTGAATGTTTACCTCGGGAAACATGGGGCTAAAACACTCATTTAACATAAAAAGAGCATTTATAGTCATTCATGCCTTCAAAATCCTTATTACTGGCTTTCAATGGTTTTATAGTCTCATTATTGATTTCAAGTTGAATTTTTTTACATTTTTAGTTGAAACAAATTAAAATTGAATGTTTACCTCGGGAAACGTTAGCTAAAACCCTCTATTAACAAGAAAAGTCTATTCATTGTCACTCATGCCTTTAAAAGCCTTATTACTCGCTTTAAATGGTTTTAGAATCTCATTATTGATTTCAAGTTGAATTTTTTTACATTTTTTGTTAAAATAGATTATAATTGAATGCTTACCTTGGGAAACGTGAAGCTAAAACCCTCTGTTGTCAAAAAAGTTCATTTACTGCAACTCATGCCTACAAAAGCCTTATTACTCGCTTTAAATGGTTTTATAATCTCATTATTGATTTTAAGTTGAATTTGTTTACATTTTTATTTAAAACAGATTATAATTGAATGTTTACCTTGGGAAATGTTAAGCTAAAACCTTTTATTAATAGAAAAAGTCTATTTATTGTCGCTTATGCCTTCAAAAACCTTCTTACTCGCATTAAAGGGTTTTATAATCTCATTATCGATTTCAAGTTGAAATTTTTTACTTTTTTTCTTGAAACAGATTATAATTGAATGCTTGCCTTGGGTAACATGAAGCTAAAACCCTCTATTGACAAGAAAAGTCCATTTATTATCGCTTATGCCTTCAAAAGTCTTATTACTCGCTTTAAATGGTTTTATAATCTCATTATTGATTTTAAGTTGAATTTGTTTACATTTTTTCTTAAAACAGAATATAATTGTATGTTTATAGCAGAAAACGTTAAGCTAAAACCCTCTATTAATAGGAAAAGTCTATTTATTGTCACTCATGCCTTCAAAAGCCTTATTACACGCTTTAAATGGTTTCCTAATCTCATTATTGATTTTGAGTTGAATTTTTTTACATTTTTTTAAAACTAATTATAATCGAATATTTACCTCGGGAAATGTGGGGCTAAAGCCCTCATTTGACATAAAAAGAGCATTTATAGTCACTCATGCCTTCAAAATCCTTATTACTCGCTTTCAATGGTTTTATAGTCTCATTATTGATTTCAAGTTGAATTTTTTTACATTTTTAGTTCAAACAGATTAAAATTGAATGTTTACTCCGGGAAACGTTAAGCTAAAACCCTCTATGAACAGGAAAAGTCTTTTTATTGTCGCTCATGCCTTCAAAAGCCTTATTACTCGCTTCAAATTGTTTGATCATCTCATTACTGATTTCAAGTTCAATTTTTTTACATATTTTGTTAAAATAGATTATAATTGAATGCTTACCTTGGGAAACGTGAGGTTAAAACCCTCTATTGATAAGAAAAGTCCACTTACTGTCACTCATGCGTACAAAAGCCTTATTACTCGCTTTAAATGGTTTTATAATCTCATTATTGATTTTAAGTTGAATTTTTTTACATTTTTATTTAAAACAGATTATAATTGAAAGTTTACCTCGGGAAACGTTAAGCTAAAACCCTTTATTAATACGAAAAGTCCATTTATTGTCGCTCACGCCTTCAAAAGCCTTATTACTCGCATTAAATGGTTTTATAATCTCATTATTGATTTTGAGTTAAATTTTTTTATATTTTTTTAAAACTAATTATAATTGAATGTTTACCTCGGGAAACATGGGGCTAAAACCCTCATTTAACATAAAAAGAGCATTTATAGTCATTCATTCCTTCAAAATCCTTATTACTGGCTTTCAATGGTTTTATAGTCTCATTATTGATTTCAAGTTGAATTTTTTTGCATTTTTAGTTGAAACAGATTAAAATTGAATGTTTACCTCGGGAAACGTTAGCTAAAACCCTCTATTAACAAGAAAAGTCCATTCATTGTCACTCATGCCTTTAAAAGCCTTATTACTCGCTTTAAATGGTTTTAGAATCTCATTATTGATTTCAAGTTGAATTTTTTTACATTTTTTCTTAAAATAGATTATAATTGAATGCTTACCTTGGGAAACGTGAAGCTAAAACCCTCTGTTGTCAAAAAAGTTCATTTACTGCAACTCATGCCTACAAAAGCCTTATTACTCGCTTTAAATGGTTTTATAATCTCATTATTGATTTTAAGTTGAATTTGTTTACATTTTTATTTAAAACAGATTATAATTGAATGTTTACCTTGGGAAACGTTAAGCTAAAACCCTTTATTAATAGGAAAAGTCTATTTATTGTCGCTCATGCCTTCAAAAACCTTATTACTCGCATTAAAGGGTTTTATAATCTCATTATCGATTTCAAGTTGAAATTTTTTACTTTTTTTCTTGAAACAGATTATAATTGAATGCTTGCCTTGGGTAACATGAAGCTAAAACCCTCTATTGACAAGAAAAGTCCATTTATTATCGCTTATGCCTTCAAAAGTCTTATTACTCGCTTTAAATGGTTTTATAATCTCATTATTGATTTTAAGTTGAATTTGTTTACATTTTTTCTTAAAACAGAATATAATTGTATGTTTACAGCAGAAAACGTTAAGCTAAAACCCTCTATTAATAGGAAAAGTCTATTTATTGTCACTCATGCCTTCAAAAGCCTTATTACACGCTTTAAATGGTTTCCTAATCTCATTATTGATTTTGAGTTAAATTTTTTTACATTTTTTTAAAACTAATTATAATTGAATATTTACCTCGGGAAATGTGGGGCTAAAGCCCTCATTTGACATAAAAAGAGCATTTATAGTCACTCATACCTTCAAAATCCTTATTACTCGCTTTCAATGGTTTTATAGTCTCATTATTGATTTCAAGTTGAATTTTTTTACATTTTTAGTTGAAACAGATTAAAATTGAATGTTTACTCCGGCAAACGTTAAGCTAAAACCCTCTATGAACAGGAAAAGTCTTTTTATTGTCGCTCATGCCTTCAAAAGCCTTATTACTCGCTTTAAATTGTTTGATAATCTCATTACTGATTTCAAGTTCAATTTTTTTACATATTTTGTTAAAATAGATTATAATTGAATGCTTACCTTGGGAAACGTGAAGTTAAAACCCTCTATTGATAAGAAAAGTCCACTTACTGTTACTCATGCGTACAAAAGCCTTATTACTCGTTTTAAATGGTTTTATAATCTCATTATTGATTTTAAGTTGAATTTTTTTACATTTTTATTTCAAACAGATTATAATTGAAAGTTTACCTCGGGAAACGTTAAGCTAAAACCCTCTATTAATACGAAAAGTCCATTTATTGTCGCTCACGCCTTCAAAAGCCTTATTACTCGCATTAAATGGTTTTATAATCTCATTATCGATTTCAAGTTGAATTTTTTTACAGTTTTATTTAAAACAGATTATAATTGAATGTTTACCTTGAGAAACGTTAAGCTAAAACCCTCTATTAATAGGAAAAGTCTATTTATTGTCGCTCATGCCTTCAAAAGCCTTATTACACGTTTTAAATGGTTTCTTAATCTCATTATTGATTTTGAGTTAAATTTTTTTATATTTTTTTAAAACTAATTATAATTGAATGTTTACCTCGGGAAACATGGGGCTAAAACCCTCATTTAACATAAAAAGAGCATTTATAGTCATTCATGCCTTCAAAATCCTTATTACTGGCTTTCAATGGTTTTATAGTCTCATTATTGATTTCAAGCTGAATTTTTTTGCATTTTTAGTTGAAACAGATTAAAATTGAATGTTTACCTCGGGAAACGTTAGTTAAAACCCTCTATTAACAAGAAAAGTCCATTCATTGTCACTCATGCCTTTAAAAGCCTTATTACTCGCTTTAAATGGTTTTAGAATCTCATTATTGATTTCAAGTTGAATTTTTTTACATTTTTTGTTAAAATAGATTATAATTGAATGCTTACCTTGGGAAACGTGAAGCTAAAACCCTCTGTTGACCAAAAAGTTCATTTACTGCCACTCATGCCTACAAAAGCCTTATTACTCGCTTTAAATGGTTTTATAATCTCATTATTGATTTTAAGTTGAATTTGTTTACATTTTTATTTAAAACAGATTATAGTTGAATGTTTACCTCGGGAAACGTTAAGCTAAAACCCTCTATTAATAGGAAAAGTCTATTTATTGTCGCTCATGCCTTCAAAAACCTTATTACTCGCATTAAAGGGTTTTATAATCTCATTATCGATTTCAAGTTGAAATTTTTTACTTTTTTTCTTGAAACAGATTATAATTGAATGCTTGCCTTGGGTAACATGAAGCTAAAACCCTCTATTGACAAGAAAAGTCCATTTATTATCGCTTATGCCTTCAAAAGCCTTATTACTCGCTTTAAATGGTTTTATAATCTCATTATTGATTTTAAGTTGAATTTGTTTACATTTTTTCTTAAAACAGAATATAATTGTATGTTTACAGCAGAAAACGTTAAGCTAAAACCCTCTATTAATAGGAAAAGTCTATTTATTGTCACTCATGCCTTCAAAAGCCTTATTACACGCTTTAAATGGTTTCCTAATCTCATTATTGATTTTGAGTTGAATTTTTTTACATTTTTTTAAAACTAATTATAATTGAATATTTACCTCGGGAAATGTGGGGCTAAAGCCCTCATTTGACATAAAAAGAGCATTTATAGTCACTCATGCCTTCAAAATCCTTATTACTCGCTTTCAATGGTTTTATAGTCTCATTATTGATTTCAAGTTGAATTTTTTTACATTTTTAGTTGAAACAGATTAAAATTGAATGTTTACTCCGGGAAACGTTAAGCTAAAACCCTCTATGAACAGGAAAAGTCCATTTATTGTCGCTCGTGCCTTCAAAAGCCTTTTTACTCGCTTTAAATGGTTTTATAATCTCATTACTGATTTCAAGTTGAATTTTTTTACATAATTTGTTAAAATAGATTATAATTGAATGCTTACCTTGGGAAACGTGAAGTTAAAACCCTCTATTGATAAGAAAAGTCCACTTACTGTCACTTATGCGTACAAAAGCCTTATTACTCGCTTTAAATGGTTTTATAATCTCATTATTGATTTTAAGTTGAATTTTTTTACATTTTTATTTAAAACAGATTATAATTGAAAGTTTACCTCGAGAAACGTTAAGCTAAAACCCTATATTAATATTAAAAGTCCATTTATTGTCGCTCACGCCTTCAAAAGCCTTATTACTCGCATTAAATGGTTTTATAATCTCATTATCGATTTCAAGTTGATTTTTTTTACAGTTTTATTTAAAACAGATTATAATTGAATATTTACCTTGGGAAACGTTAAGCTTAAACCCTCGATTAATAGGAAAAGTCTATTTATTGTCGCTCATGCCTTCAAAAGCCTTATTACACGCTTTAAATGGTTTCTTAATCTCATTATTGATTTTGAGTTGAATTTTTTTATATTTTTTTAAAACTAATTATAATTGAATGTTTACCTCGGGAAACATGGGGCTAAAACCCTCATTTAACATAAAAAGAGCATTTATAGTCATTCATGCCTTCAAAATCCTTATTACTGGCTTTCAATGGTTTTATAGTCTCATTATTGATTTCAAGCTGAATTTTTTTGCATTTTTAGTTGAAACAGATTAAAATTGAATGTTTACCACGGGAAACGTTAGCTAAAACCCTCTATTAACAAGAAAAGTCCATTCATTGTCACTCATGCCTTTAAAAGCCTTATTACTCGCCTTAAATGGTTTTAGAATCTCATTATTGATTTCAAGTTGAATTTTTTTACATTTTTTGTTAAAATAGATTATAATTGAATGCTTACCTTGGGAAACGTGAAGCTAAAACTCTCTGTTGACCAAAAAGTTCATTTACTGCCACTTATGCCTACAAAAGCCTTATTACTCGCTTTAAATGGTTTTATAATCTCATTATTGATTTTAAGTTGAATTTGTTTACATTTTTATTTAAAACAGATTATAATTGAATGTTTACCTCGGGAAACGTTAAGCTAAAACCCTCTATTAATAGGAAAAGTCTATTTATTGTCACTCATGCCTTCAAAAACCTTATTACTCGCATTAAAGGGTTTTATAATCTCATTATCGATTTCAAGTTGAAATTTTTTACTTTTTTTCTTGAAACAGATTATAATTGAATGCTTGCCTTGGGTAACATGAAGCTAAAACCCTCTATTGACAAGAAAAGTCCATTTATTATTGCTTATGCCTTCAAAAGCCTTATTACTCGCTTTAAATGGTTTTATAATCTCATTATTGATTTTAAGTTGAATTTGTTTACATTTTTTCTTAAAACAGAATATAATTGAATGTTTACAGCAGAAAACGTTAAGCTAAAACCCTCTATTAATAGGAAAAGTCTATTTATTGTCACTCATGCTTTCAAAAGCCTTATTACACGCTTTAAATGGTTTTATAATCTCATTATTGATTTCAAGTTGAATTTTTTTTACATTTTTTGTTAAAATAGATTATAATTGAATGCTTACCTTGGGAAACGTGAAGCTAAAACCCTCTATTGATAAGAAAAGTCCACTTACTATCACTCATGTCTACAAAAGCCTTATTACTTACTTTAAATGGTTTCATAATCTCATTATTGATTTTAAGTTGAATTTTTTTACATTTTTATTTAAAAAATATTATAATTGAAAGTTTACCTCGGGAAACGTTAAGCTAAAACCCTCTATTAATAGGAAAAGTCCATTTATTGTCGATCATGCCTTTAAAAGCCATATTACTCGCATTAAATGGTTTTGTAATCTCATTATCGATTTCAAGTTGAATTTTTTTACAGTTTTATTTAAAACAGATTATAATTGAATGTTTACCTTGGGAAACGTTAAGCTAAAACCCTCTATTAATAGGAAAAGTTTATTTATTGTCGCTCATGCCTTCAAAAGTCTTATTACATGCTTTAAATGGTTTCTTAATCTCATTATTGATTTTGAGTTGAATTTTTTTACATTTTTTGTTAAAATAGATTATAATTGAATGCTTACCTTGGGAAACGTGAAGCTAAAACCCTCTGTTGTCAAAAAAGTTCATTTACTGCAACTCATGCCTTTAAAAGCCTTATTACTCGCTTTAAATGGTTTTAGAATCTCATTATTGATTTCAAGTTGAATTTTTTTACATTTTTTGTTAAAATAGATTATAATTGAATGCTTACCTTGGGAAACGTGAAGCTAAAACTCTCTGTTGACCAAAAAGTTCATTTACTGCCACTCATGCCTACAAAAGCCTTATTACTCGCTTTAAATGGTTTTATAATCTCATTATTGATTTTAAGTTGAATTTGTTTACATTTTTCTTTAAAACAGATTATAATTGAATGTTTACCTCGGGAAACGTTAAGTTAAAACCCTCTATTAATAGGAAAAGTCTATTTATTGTCGCTCATGCCTTCAAAAACCTTATTACTCGCATTAAAGGGTTTTATAATCTCATTATCAATTTCAAGTTGAAATTTTTTACTTTTTTTCTTGAAACAGATTATAATTGAATGCTTGCCTTGGGTAACATGAAGCTAAAACCCTCTATTGACAAGAAAAGTCCATTTATTATCGCTTATGCCTTCAAAAGCCTTATTACTCGCTTTAAATGGTTTTATAATCTCATTATTGATTTTAAGTTGAATTTGTTTACATTTTTTCTTAAAACAGAATATAATTGTATGTTTACAGCAGAAAACGTTAAGCTAAAACTCTCTATTAATAGGAAAAGTCTATTTATTGTCACTCATGCCTTCAAAAGCCTTATTACACGCTTTAAACGGTTTCCTAATCTCATTATTGATTTTGAGTTGAATTTTTTTAAATTTTTTTAAAACTAATTATAATTGAATATTTACCTCGGGAAATGTGGGGCTAAAGCCCTCATTTGACATAAAAAGAGCATTTATAGTCACTCATGCCTTCAAAATCCTTATTACTCGCTTTCAATGGTTTTATAGTCTCATTATTGATTTTAAGTTGAATTTGTTTACATTTTTTCTTAAAACAGAATATAATTGAATGTTTACAGCAGAAAACGTTAAGCTAAAACCCTCTATTAATAGGAAAAGTCTATTTATTGTCGCTCATGCTTTCAAAAGCCTTATTACACGCTTTAAATGGTTTCCTAATCTCATTATTGATTTTAAGTTGAATTTTTTTTCATTTCTTTTAAAACTGATTATAATTGAATGTTTACCTCGGGAAACGTGGGGCTAAAGCCTTCATTTGACATAAAAAGAGCATTTATAGTCACTCATGCCTTCAAAATCCTTATTACTCGCTTTCAATCGTTTTATAGTCTGATTATTGATTTCAAGTGGAATTTTTTTACATCTTGTGTTAAAACTGATTATAATTGAATGTTTACCTCGGGAAACGTTAAGCTAAAACCCTCTATTAATAGGAAAAGTCTATTTATTGTCACTCATGCCTTCAAAAGCCTTATTACACGCTTTAAATGGTTTCCTAATCTCATTACTGATTTTGAGTTGAATTTTTTTATATTTTTTTAAAACTAATTATAGTTGAATATTTACCTCGAGAAACGTGGGGCTAAAGCCCTCATTGGACATAAAAAGAGCATTTATAGTCACTCATGCCTTCAAAATCCTTATTACTCGCTTTCAATGGTTTTATAGTCTCATTATTGATTTCAAGTTCAATTTTTTTATTTTAGGTTAAAACAGATTATGATTGAATGTTTACCATGGGAAACGTTAAGCTAAAACCCTCCATTAATAGGAAATGTCCATTTATTGTCGCTCATGCCTTCAAAAGCCTTATTACTCGCTTTAAATGGTTTTATAGTCTCATTATTGATTTCAAGTTAAATTATTTTACATTTTTTGTTAAAACAGATTATAATTTAATGCTTACCTTGGGAAACGTGAAGCTGAAACCCTCTATTGATAAGAAAAGTCCATTTATCGTCACTCATGCCTTCAAAAGCCTTATTACTCGCTTTAAATGGTTTCATAATTTCCTTATTGATTTTAAGTTGAATTTTTTTACAATTTTTTTAAAACAGATTATATTTGAATGTTTACCTCGAAAAACGTTAAGCTAAAGCCCTCTAATAACAAGAAAAGTCCATTTATTATCGCTCATGCCTTCAAAAGCCTTATTACCCGCTTTAAATGGTTTCAAGATTTCATTATTGATTTTAAGTTGAATTTTTTTACATTTTTTTAAAACTGATTATAATTGAATGTTTACCTCGGGAAACGTTAAGCTAAAACCCTCTATTAATAGGAAAAGTCCATTTATTGTCGTTCATGCCTTCAAAACCCTTATTACACGCTTTAAATGGTTTCCTAATCTCATTATTGATTTTGAGTTGAATTTTTTTACATTTTTTTAAAACTAATTATAATTGAATGTTTACCTCGGGAAATGTGGGCCTAAAGCCCTCATTTGACATAAAAAGAGCATTTATAGTCACTCATGCCTTCAAAATCCTTATTACTCGCTTTCAATGGCTTTATAGTCTCATTATTGATTTCAAGTTGAATTTTTTTACATTTTTAGTTGAAACAGATTAAAATTGAATGTTTACTTCGGGAAACGTTAAGCTAAAACCCTCAATGAACAGGAAAAGTCCATTTATTGTCACTCATGCCTTCAAAAGCCTTATTACTCGCTTTAAATGATTTTATAATCTCATTATTGATTTCAAGTTGAATTTTTTTTACATTTTTTTCTTAAAATAGATTATAATTGAATGCTTACCTTGGGAAACGTGAAGTTAAAACCCTCTATTGATAAGAAAAGTCCACTTACTATCACTCATGTCTACAAAAGCCTTATTACTTACTTTAAATGGTTTCATAATCTCATTATTGATTTTAAGTTGAATTTTTTTACATTTTTATTTAAAAAATATTATAATTGAAAGTTTACCTCGGGAAACGTTAAGCTAAAACCCTCTATTAATAGGAAAAGTCCATTTATTGTCGATCATGCCTTCAAAAGCCATATTACTCGCATTAAATGGTTTTGTAATCTCATTATCGATTTCAAGTTGAATTTTTTTACAGTTTTATTTAAAACAGATTATAATTGAATGTTTACCTTGGGAAACGTTAAGCTAAAACCCTCTATTAATAGGAAAAGTTTATTTATTGTCGCTCATGCCTTCAAAAGTCTTATTACACGCTTTAAATGGTTTCTTAATCTCATTATTGATTTTGAGTTGAATTTTTTTACATTTTTTTCAAACTAATTATAATTGAATGTTTACCTCGGGAAACATGGGGCTAAAACACTCATTTAACATAAAAAGAGCATTTATAGTCATTCATGCCTTCAAAATCCTTATTACTGGCTTTCAATGGTTTTATAGTCTCATTATTGATTTCAAGTTGAATTTTTTTGCATTTTTAGTTGAAACAAATTAAAATTGAATGTTTACCTCGGGAAACGTTAGCTAAAACCCTCTATTAACAAGAAAAGTCTATTCATTGTCACTCATGCCTTTAAAAGCCTTATTACTCGCTTTAAATGGTTTTAGAATCTCATTATTGATTTCAAGTTGAATTTTTTTACATTTTTTGTTAAAATAGATTATAATTGAATGCTTACCTTGGGAAACGTGAAGCTAAAACCCTCTGTTGTCAAAAAAGTTCATTTACTGCAACTCATGCCTACAAAAGCCTTATTACTCGCTTTAAATGGTTTTATAATCTCATTATTGATTTTAAGTTGAATTTGTTTACATTTTTATTTAAAACAGATTATAATTGAATGTTTACCTTGGGAAACGTTAAGCTAAAACCCTTTATTAATAGGAAAAGTCTATTTATTGTCGCTCATGCCTTCAAAAACCTTATTACTCGCATTAAAGGGTTTTATAATCTCATTATCGATTTTAAGTTGAAATTTTTTACTTTTTTTCTTGAAACAGATTATAATTGAATGCTTGCCTTGGGTAACATGAAGCTAAAACCCTCTATTGACAAGAAAAGTCCATTTATTATCGCTTATGCCTTCAAAAGTCTTATTACTCTCTTTAAATGGTTTTATAATCTCATTATTGATTTTAAGTTGAATTTGTTTACATTTTTTCTTAAAACAGAATATAATTGTATGTTTACAGCAGAAAACGTTAAGCTAAAACCCTCTATTAAAAGGAAAAGTCTATTTATTGTCACTCATGCCTTCAAAAGCCTTATTACACGCTTTAAATGGTTTCCTAATCTCATTATTGATTTTGAGTTGAATTTTTTTACATTTTTTTAAAACTAATTATAATTGAATATTTACCTCGGGAAATGTGGGGCTAAAGCCCTCATTTGACATAAAAAGAGCATTTATAGTCACTCATGCCTTCAAAATCCTTATTACTCGCTTTCAATGGTTTTATAGTCTCATTATTGATTTCAAGTTGAATTTTTTTACATTTTTAGTTGAAACAGATTAAAATTGAATGTTTACTCCGGGAAACGTTAAGCTAAAACCCTCTATGAACAGGAAAAGTCCATTTATTGTCGCTCGTGCCTTCAAAAGCCTTTTTACTCGCTTTAAATGGTTTTATAATCTCATTACTGTTTTCAAGTTGAATTTTTTTACATATTTTGTTAAAATAGATTATAATTGAATGCTTACCTTGGGAAACGTGAAGTTAAAACCCTCTATTGATAAGAAAAGTCCACTTACTGTCACTCATGCGTACAAAAGCCTTATTACTCGCTTTAAATGGTTTTATAATCTCATTATTGATTTTAAGTTGAATTTTTTTACATTTTTATTTAAAACAGATTATAATTGAAAGTTTACCTCGAGAAACGTTAAGCTAAAACCCTCTATTAATATTAAAAGTCCATTTATTGTCGCTCACTCCTTCAAAAGCCTTATTACTCGCATTAAATGGTTTTATAATCTCATTATCGATTTCAAGTTGAATTTTTTTACAGTTTTATTTAAAACAGATTATAATTGAATGTTTACCTTGGGAAACGTTAAGCTTAAACCCTCGATTAATAGGAAAAGTCTATTTATTGTCGCTCATGCCTTCAAAAGCCTTATTACACGCTTTAAATGGTTTCTTAATCTCATTATTGATTTTGAGTTGAATTTTTTTTTTATTTTTTTAAAACTAATTATAATTGAATGTTTACCTCGGGAAACATGGGGCTAAAACCCTCATTTAACATAAAAAGAGCATTTATAGTCATTCATGCCTTCAAAATCCTTATTACTGGCTTTCAATGGTTTTATAGTCTCATTATTGATTTCAAGTTGAATTTTTTTGCATTTTTAGTTGAAACAGATTAAAATTGAATGTTTACCGCGGGAAACGTTAGCTAAAACCCTCTATTAACAAGAAAAGTCCATTCATTGTCACTCATGCCTTTAAAAGCCTTATTACTCGCTTTAAATGGTTTTAGAATCTCATTATTGATTTCAAGTTGAATTTTTTTACATTTTTTGTTAAAATAGATTATAATTGAATGCTTACCTTGGGAAACGTGAAGCTAAAACCCTCTGTTGTCAAAAAAGTTCATTTACTGCAACTCATGCATACAAAAGCCTTATTACTCGCTTTAAATGGTTTTATAATCTCATTATTGATTTTAAGTTGAATTTGTTTACATTTTTATTTAAAACAGATTATAATTGAATGTTTACCTTGGGAAACGTTAAGCTAAAACCCTTTATTAATAGGAAAAGTCTATTTATTGTCGCTCATGCCTTCAAAAACCTTATTACTCGCATTAAAGGGTTTTATAATCTCATTATCGATTTCAAGTTGAAATTTTTTACTTTTTTTCTTGAAACAGATTATAATTGAATGCTTGCCTTGGGTAACATGAAGCTAAAACCCTCTATTGACAAGAAAAGTCCATTTATTATCGCTTATGCCTTCAAAAGCCTTATTACTCGCTTTAAATGGTTTTATAATCTCATTATTGATTTTAAGTTGAATTTGTTTACATTTTTTCTTAAAACAGAATATAATTGTATGTTTATAGCAGAAAACGTTAAGCTAAAACCCTCTATTAATAGGAAAAGTCTATTTATTGTCACTCATGCCTTCACAAGCCTTATTACACGCTTTAAATGGTTTCCTAATCTCATTATTGATTTTGAGTTGAATTTTTTTAAATTTTTTTAACACTAATTATAATTGAATATTTACCTCGGGAAATGTGGGGCTAAAGCCCTCATTTGACATAAAAAGAGCATTTATAGTCACTCATGCCTTCAAAATCCTTATTACTCGCTTTCAATGGTTTTATAGTCTCATTATTGATTTCAAGTTGAATTTTTTTACATTTTTAGTTGAAACAGATTAAAATTGAATGTTTACTCCGGGAAACGTTAAGCTAAAACCCTCTATGAACAGGAAAAGTCATTTTATTGTCGCTCATGCCTTCAAAAGCCTTATTACTCGCTTTAAATGGTTTGATAATCTCATTACTGATTTGAAGTTCAATTTTTTTACATATTTTGTTAAAATAGATTATAATTGAATGCTTACCTTGGGAAACGTGAAGTTAAAACCCTCTATTGATAAGAAAAGTCCACTTACTGTCACTCATGCGTACAAAAGCCTTATTACTCGTTTTAAATGGTTTTATAATCTCATTATTGATTTTAAGTTGAATTTTTTTACATTTTTATTTAAAACAGATTATAATTGAAAGTTTACCTCGGGAAACGTTAAGCTAAAACCCTCTATTAATACGAAAAGTCCATTTATTGTCGCTCACGCCTTCAAAAGCCTTATTACTCGCATTAAATGGTTTTATAATCTCATTATCGATTTCAAGTTGAATTTTTTTACAGTTTTATTTAAAACAGATTATAATTGAATGTTTACCTTGAGAAACGTTAAGCTAAAACCCTCTATTAATAGGAAAAGTCTATTTATTGTCACTCATGCCTTCAAAAGCCTTATTACACGTTTTAAATGGTTTCTTAATCTCAATATTGATTTTGAGTTGAATTTTTTTATATTTTTTTAAAACTAATTATAATTGAATGTTTACCTCGGGAAACATGGGGCTAAAACCCTCATTTAACATAAAAAGAGCATTTATAGTCATTCATGCCTTCAAAATCCTTATTATTGGCTTTCAATGGTTTTATAGTCTCATTATTGATTTCAAGTTGAATTTTTTTGCATTTTTAGTTGAAACAGATTAAAATTGAATGTTTACCTCGGAAAACGTTAGCTAAAACCCTCTATTAACAAGAAAAGTCCATTCATTGTCACTCATGCCTTTAAAAGCCTTATTACTCGCTTTAAATGGTTTTAGAATCTCATTATTGATTTCAAGTTGAATTTTTTTACATTTTTTGTTAAAATAGATTATAATTGAATGCTTACCTTGGGAAACGTGAAGCTAAAACCCTCTGTTGACCAAAAAGTTCATTTACTGCCACTCATGCCTACAAAAGCCTTATTACTCGCTTTAAATGGTTTTATAATCTCATTATTGATTTTAAGTTGAATTTGTTTACATTTTTATTTAAAACAGATTATAATTGAATGTTTACCTCGAGAAACGTTAAGCTAAAACCCTCTATTAATAGGAAAAGTCTATTTATTGTCGCTCATGCCTTCAAAAACCTTATTACTCGCATTAAAGGGTTTTATAATCTCATTATCGATTTCAAGTTGAAATTTTTTACTTTTTTTCTTGAAACAGATTATAATTGAATGCTTGCCTTGGGTAACATGAAGCTAAAACCCTCTATTGACAAGAAAAGTCCATTTATTATCGCTTATGCCTTCAAAAGCCTTATTACTCGCTTTAAATGGTTTTATAATCTCATTATTGATTTTAAGTTGAATTTGTTTACATTTTTTCTTAAAACAGAATATAATTGAATGTTTACAGCAGAAAACGTTAAGCTAAAACCCTCTATTAATAGGAAAAGTCTATTTATTGTCGCTCATGCTTTCAAAAGCCTTATTACACGCTTTAAATGGTTTCCTAATCTCATTATTGATTTTAAGTTGAATTTTTTTTCATTTCTTTTAAAACTGATTATAATTGAATGTTTACCTCGGGAAACGTGGGGCTAAAGCCTTCATTTGACATAAAAAGAGCATTTATAGTCACTCATGCCTTCAAAATCCTTATTACTCGCTTTCAATGGTTTTATAGTCTGATTATTGATTTCAAGTGGAATTTTTTTACATCTTGTGTTAAAACTGATTATAATTGAATGTTTACCTCAGGAAACGTTAAGCTAAAACCCTCTATTAATAGGAAAAGTCTATTTATTGTCACTCATGCCTTCAAAAGCCTTATTACACGCTTTAAATGGTTTCCTAATCTCATTACTGATTTTGAGTTGAATTTTTTTATATTTTTTTAAAACTAATTGTAGTTGAATATTTACCTCGAGAAACGTGGGGCTAAAGCCCTCATTGGACATAAAAAGAGCATTTATAGTCACTCATGCCTTCAAAATCCTTATTACTCGCTTTCAATGGTTTTACAGTCTCATTATTGATTTCAAGTTCAATTTTTTTATTTTAGGTTAAAACAGATTATGATTGAATGTTTACCATGGGAAACGTTAAGCTAAAACCCTCCATTAATAGGAAATGTCTATTTATTGTCGCTCATGCCTTCAAAAGCCTTATTACTCGCTTTAAATGGTTTTATAGTCTCATTATTGATTTCAAGTTAAATTTTTTTACATTTTTTGTTAAAACAGATTATAATTTAATGCTTACCTTGGGAAACGTGAAGCTGAAACCCTCTATTGATAAGAAAAGTCCATTTATCGTCACTCATGCCTTCAAAAGCCTTATTACTCGCTTTAAATGGTTTCATAATTTCCTTATTGATTTTAAGTTGAATTTTTTTACAATTTTTTTAAAACAGATTATATTTGAATGTTTACCTCAAAAAACGTTAAGCTAAAGCCCTCTAATAACAAGAAAAGTCTATTTATTATCGCTCATGCCTTCAAAAGCCTTATTACCCGCTTTAAATGGTTTCAAGATTTCATTATTGATTTTAAGTTGAATTTTTTTACATTTTTTTAAAACTGATTATAATTGAATGTTTACCTCGGGAAACGTTAAGCTAAAACCCTCTATTAATAGGAAAAGTCCCTTTATTGTCGTTCATGCCTTCAAAACCCTTATTACACGCTTTAAATGGTTTCCTAATCTCATTATTGATTTTGAGTTGAATTTTTTTACATTTTTTAAAACTAATTATAATTGAATATTTACCTCGGGAAATGTGGGGCTAAAGCCCTCATTAGACATAAAAAGAGCATTTATAGTCACTTATGCCTTCAAAATCCTTATTACTCGTTTTCAATGGTTTTAAAGTCTCATTATTGATTTCAAGTTGAATTTTTTTACATTTTTAGTTGAAACAGATTAAAATTGAATGTTTACTTCGGGAAACGTTAAGCTAAAACCCTCAATGAACAGGAAAAGTCCATTTATTGTCACTCATGCCTTCAAAAGCCTTATTACTCGCTTTAAATGGTTTTATAATCTCATTATTGATTTCAAGTTGAATTTTTTTTACATTTTTTTCTTAAAATAGATTATAATTGAATGCTTACCTTGGGAAACGTGAAGCTAAAACCCTCTATTGATAAGAAAAGTCCACTTACTATCACTCATGTCTACAAAAGCCTTATTACTTACTTTAAATGGTTTCATAATCTCATTATTGATTTTAAGTTGAATTTTTTTATATTTTTATTTAAAAAATATTATAATTGAAAGTTTACCTCGGGAAACGTTAAGTTAAAACCCTCTATTAATAGGAAAAGTCCATTTATTGTCGATCATGCCTTCAAAAGCCATATTACTCGCATTAAATGGTTTTGTAATCTCATTATCGATTTCATGTTGAATTTTTTTACAGTTTTATTTAAAACAGATTATAATTGAATGTTTACCTTGGGAAACGTTAAGCTAAAACCATCTATTAATAGGAAAAGTTTATTTATTGTCGCTCATGCCTTCAAAAGTCTTATTACACGCTTTAAATGGTTTCTTAATCTCATTATTGATTTTGAGTTGAATTTTTTTACATTTTTTTCAAACTAATTATAATTGAATGTTTACCTCGGGAAACATGGGGCTAAAACCCTCATTTAACATAAAAAGAGCATTTATAGTCATTCATGCCTTCAAAATCCTTATTAGTGACTTTCAATGGTTTTATAGTCTCATTATTGATTTCAAGTTGAATTTTTTTTCATTTTTAGTTGAAACAAATTAAAATTGAATGTTTACCTTGGGAAACGTTAGCTAAAACCCTCTATTAACAAGAAAAGTCTATTCATTGTCACTCATGCCTTTAAAAGCCTTATTACTCGCTTTAAATGGTTTTAGAATCTCATTATTGATTTCAAGTTGAATTTTTTTACATTTTTTGTTAAAATAGATTATAATTGAATGCTTACCTTGGGAAACGTGAAGCTAAAACCCTCTGTTGTCAAAAAAGTTCATTTACTGCAACTCATGCCTACAAAAGCCTTATTACCCGCTTTAAATGGTTTTATAATCTCATTATTGATTTTAAGTTGAATTTGTTTACATTTTTATTTAAAACAGATTATAATTGAATGTTTACCTTGGGAAACGTTAAGCTAAAACCCTTTATTAATAGGAAAAGTCTATTTATTGTCGCTCATGCATTCAAAAACCTTATTACTCGCATTAAAGGGTTTTATAATCTCATTATCGATTTCAAGTTGAAATTTTTTACTTTTTTTCTTGAAACAGATTATAATTGAATGCTTGCCTTGGGTAACATGAAGTTAAAACCCTCTATTGACAAGAAAAGTCCATTTATTATCGCTTATGCCTTCAAAAGTCTTATTACTCGCTTTAAATGGTTTTATAATCTCATTATTGATTTTAAGTTGAATTTGTTTACATTTTTTCTTAAAACAGAATATAATTGTATGTTTACAGCAGAAAACGTTAAGCTAAAACCCTCTATTAATAGGAAAAGTCTTTTTATTGTCACTCATGCCTTCAAAAGCCTTATTACACGCTTTAAATGGTTTCCTAATCTCATTATTGATTTTGAGTTGAATTTTTTTACATTTTTTTAAAACTAATTATAATTGAATATTTACCTCGGGAAATGTGGGGCTAAAGCCCTCATTTGACATAAAAAGAGCATTTATAGTCACTCATGCCTTCAAAATCCTTATTACTCGCTTTCAATGGTTTTATAGTCTGATTATTGATTTCAAGTGGAATTTTTTTACATCTTGTGTTAAAACTGATTATAATTGAATGTTTACCTCGGGAAACGTTCAGCTAAAACCCTCTATTAATAGGAAAAGTCTATTTATTGTCACTCATGCCTTCAAAAGCCTTATTACACGCTTTAAATGGTTTCCTAATCTCATTACTGATTTTGAGTTGAATTTTTTTATATTTTTTTAAAACTAATTGTAGTTGAATATTTACCTCGAGAAACGTGGGGCTAAAGCCCTCATTGGACATAAAAAGAGCATTTATAGTCACTCATGCCTTCAAAATCCTTATTACTCGCTTTCAATGGTTTTACAGTCTCATTATTGATTTCAAGTTCAATTTTTTTATTTTAGGTTAAAACAGATTATGATTGAATGTTTACCATGGGAAACGTTAAGCTAAAACCCTCCATTAATAGGAAATGTCCATTTATTGTCGCTCATGCCTTCAAAAGCCTTATTACTCGCTTTAAATGGTTTTATAGTCTCATTATTGATTTCAAGTTAAATTTTTTTACATTTTTTGTTAAAACAGATTATAATTTAATGCTTACCTTGGGAAACGTGAAGCTGAAACCCTCTATTGATAAGAAAAGTCCATTTATCGTCACTCATGCCTTCAAAAGCCTTATTACTCGCTTTAAATGGTTTCATAATTTCCTTATTGATTTTAAGTTGAATTTTTTTACAATTTTTTTAAAACAGATTATATTTGAATGTTTACCTCAAAAAACGTTAAGCTAAAGCCCTCTAATAACAAGAAAAGTCTATTTATTATCGCTCATGCCTTCAAAAGCCTTATTACCCGCTTTAAATGGTTTCAAGATTTCATTATTGATTTTAAGTTGAATTTTTTTACATTTTTTTAAAACTGATTATAATTGAATGTTTACCTCGGGAAACGTTAAGCTAAAACCCTCTATTAATAGGAAAAGTCCCTTTATTGTCGTTCATGCCTTCAAAACCCTTATTACACGCTTTAAATGGTTCCTAATCTCATTATTGATTTTGGGTTGAATTTTTTTACATTTTTTAAAACTAATTATAATTGAATATTTACCTCGGGAAATGTGGGGCTAAAGCCCTCATTAGACATAAAAAGAGCATTTATAGTCACTTATGCCTTCAAAATCCTTATTACTCGTTTTCAATGGTTTTAAAGTCTCATTATTGATTTCAAGTTGAATTTTTTTACATTTTTAGTTGAAACAGATTAAAATTGAATGTTTACTTCGGGAAACGTTAAGCTAAAACCCTCAATGAACAGGAAAAGTCCATTTATTGTCACTCATGCCTTCAAAAGCCTTATTACTCGCTTTAAATGGTTTTATAATCTCATTATTGATTTCAAGTTGAATTTTTTTTACATTTTTTTCTTAAAATAGATTATAATTGAATGCTTACCTTGGGAAACGTGAAGCTAAAACCCTCTATTGATAAGAAAAGTCCACTTACTATCACTCATGTCTACAAAAGCCTTATTACTTACTTTAAATGGTTTCATAATCTCATTATTGATTTTAAGTTGAATTTTTTTACATTTTTATTTAAAAAATATTATAATTGAAAGTTTACCTCGGGAAACGTTAAGCTAAAACCCTCTATTAATAGGAAAAGTCCATTTATTGTCGATCATGCCTTCAAAAGCCATATTACTCGCATTAAATGGTTTTGTAATCTCATTATCGATTTCAAGTTGAATTTTTCTACAGTTTTATTTAAAACAGATTATAATTGAATGTTTACCTTGGGAAACGTTAAGCTAAAACCCTCTATTAATAGGAAAAGTTTATTTATTGTCGCTCATGCCTTCAAAAGTCTTATTACACGCTTTAAATGGTTTCTTAATCTCATTATTGATTTTGAGTTGAATTTTTTTACATTTTTTTCAAACTAATTATAATTGAATGTTTACCTCGGGAAACATGGGGCTAAAACCCTCATTTAACATAAAAAGAGCATTTATAGTCATTCATGCCTTCAAAATCCTTATTAGTGACTTTTAATGGTTTTATAGTCTCATTATTGATTTCAAGTTGAATTTTTTTGCATTTTTAGTTGAAACAAATTAAAATTGAATGTTTACCTCGGGAAACGTTAGCTAAAACCCTCTATTAACAAGAAAAGTCTATTCATTGTCACTCATGCCTTTAAAAGCCTTATTACTCGCTTTAAATGGTTTTAGAATCTCATTATTGATTTCAAGTTGAATTTTTTTACATTTTTTGTTAAAATAGATTATAATTGAATGCTTACCTTGGGAAACGTGAAGCTAAAACCCTCTGTTGTCAAAAAAGTTCATTTACTGCAACTCATGCCTACAAAAGCCTTATTACTCGCTTTAAATGGTTTTATAATCTCATTATTGATTTTAAGTTGAATTTGTTTACATTTTTATTTAAAACAGATTATAATTGAATGTTTACCTTGGGAAACGTTAAGCTAAAACCCTTTATTAATAGGAAAAGTCTATTTATTGTCGCTCATGCCTTCAAAAACCTTATTACTCGCATTAAAGGGTTTTATAATCTCATTATCGATTTCAAGTTAAAATTTTTTACTTTTTTTCTTGAAACAGATTATAATTGAATGCTTGCCTTGGGTAACATGAAGTTAAAACCCTCTATTGACAAGAAAAGTCCATTTATTATCGCTTATGCCTTCAAAAGTCTTATTACTCGCTTTAAATGGTTTTATAATCTCATTATTGATTTTAAGTTGAATTTGTTTACATTTTTTCTTAAAACAGAATATAATTGTATGTTTACAGCAGAAAACGTTAAGCTAAAACCCTCTATTAATAGGAAAAGTCTATTTATTGTCACTCATGCCTTCAAAAGCCTTATTACACGCTTTAAATGGTTTCCTAATCTCATTATTGATTTTGAGTTGAATTTTTTTACATTTTTTTAAAACTAATTATAATTGAATATTTACCTCGGGAAATGTGGGGCTAAAGCCCTCATTTGACATAAAAAGAGCATTTATAGTCACTCATGCCTTCAAAATCTTTATTACTCGCTTTCAATGGTTTTATAGTCTGATTATTGATTTCAAGTGGAATTTTTTTACATCTTGTGTTAAAACTGATTATAATTGAATGTTTACCTCGGGAAACGTTCAGCTAAAACCCTCTATTAATAGGAAAAGTCTATTTATTGTCACTCATGCCTTCAAAAGCCTTATTACACGCTTTAAATGGTTTCCTAATCTCATTACTGATTTTGAGTTGAATTTTTTTATATTTTTTTAAAACTAATTGTAGTTGAATATTTACCTCGAGAAACGTGGGGCTAAAGCCCTCATTGGACATAAAAAGAGCATTTATAGTCACTCATGCCTTCAAAATCCTTATTACTCGCTTTCAATGGTTTTACAGTCTCATTATTGATTTCAAGTTCAATTTTTTTATTTTAGGTTAAAACAGATTATGATTGAATGTTTACCATGGGAAACGTTAAGCTAAAACCCTCCATTAATAGGAAATGTCCATTTATTGTCGCTCATGCCTTCAAAAGCCTTATTACTCGCTTTAAATGGTTTTATAGTCTCATTGTTGATTTCAAGTTAAATTTTTTTACATTTTTTGTTAAAACAGATTATAATTTAATGCTTACCTTGGGAAACGTGAAGCTGAAACCCTCTATTGATAAGAAAAGTCCATTTATCGTCACTCATGCCTTCAAAAGCCTTATTACTCGCTTTAAATGGTTTCATAATTTCCTTATTGATTTTAAGTTGAATTTTTTTACAATTTTTTTAAAACAGATTATATTTGAATGTTTACCTCAAAAAACGTTAAGCTAAAGCCCTCTAATAACAAGAAAAGTCTATTTATTATCGCTCATGCCTTCAAAAGCCTTATTACCCGCTTTAAATGGTTTCAAGATTTCATTATTGATTTTAAGTTGAATTTTTTTACATTTTTTTAAAACTGATTATAATTGAATGTTTACCTCGGGAAACGTTAAGCTAAAACCCTCTATTAATAGGAAAAGTCCCTTTATTGTCGTTCATGCCTTCAAAACCCTTATTACACGCTTTAAATGGTTTCCTAATCTCATTATTGATTTTGAGTTGAATTTTTTTACATTTTTTAAAACTAATTATAATTGAATATTTACCTCGGGAAATGTGGGGCTAAAGCTCTCATTAGACATAAAAAGAGCATTTATAGTCACTTATGCCTTCAAAATCCTTATTAATCGTTTTCAATGGTTTTAAAGTCTCATTATTGATTTCAAGTTGAATTTTTTTACATTTTTAGTTGAAACAGATTAAAATTGAATGTTTACTTCGGGAAACGTTAAGCTAAAACCCTCAATGAACAGGAAAAGTCCATTTATTGTCACTCATGCCTTCAAAAGCCTTATTACTCGCTTTAAATGGTTTTATAATCTCATTATTGATTTCAAGTTGAATTTTTTTTACATTTTTTTCTTAAAATAGATTATAATTGAATGCTTACCTTGGGAAACGTGAAGCTAAAACACTCTATTGATAAGAAAAGTCCACTTACTATCACTCATGTCTACAAAAGCCTTATTACTTACTTTAAATGGTTTCATAATCTCATTATTGATTTTAAGTTGAATTTTTTTACATTTTTATTTAAAAAATATTATAATTGAAAGTTTACCTCGGGAAACGTTAAGCTAAAACCCTCTATTAATAGGAAAAGTCCATTTATTGTCGATCATGCCTTCAAAAGCCATATTACTCGCATTAAATGGTTTTGTAATCTCATTATCGATTTCAAGTTGAATTTTTTTACAGTTTTATTTAAAACAGATTATAATTGAATGTTTACCTTGGGAAACGTTAAGCTAAAACCCTCTATTAATAGGAAAAGTTTATTTATTGTCGCTCATGCCTTCAAAAGTCTTATTACACGCTTTAAATGGTTTCTTAATCTCATTATTGATTTTGAGTTGAATTTTTTTACATTTTTTTCAAACTAATTATAATTAAATGTTTACCTCGGGAAACATGGGGCTAAAACCCTCATTTAACATAAAAAGAGCATTTATAGTCATTCATGCCTTCAAAATCCTTATTAGTAACTTTCAATGGTTTTATAGTCTCATTATTGATTTCAAGTTGAATTTTTTTGCATTTTTAGTTGAAACAAATTAAAATTGAATGTTTACCTCGGGAAACGTTAGCTAAAACCCTCTATTAACAAGAAAAGTCTATTCATTGTCACTCATGCCTTTAAAAGCCTTATTACTCGCTTTAAATGGTTTTAGAATCTCATTATTGATTTCAAGTTGAATTTTTTTACATTTTTTGTTAAAATAGATTATAATTGAATGCTTACCTTGGGAAACGTGAAGCTAAAACCCTCTGTTGTCAAAAAAGTTCATTTACTGCAACTCATGCCTACAAAAGCCTTATTACTCGCTTTAAATGGTTTTATAATCTCATTATTGATTTTAAGTTGAATTTGTTTACATTTTTATTTAAAACAGATTATAATTGAATGTTTACCTTGGGAAACGTTAAGCTAAAACCCTTTATTAATAGGAAAAGTCTATTTATTGTCGCTCATGCCTTCAAAAACCTTATGACAAGCATTAAAGGGTTTTATAATCTCATTATCGATTTCAAGTTGAAATTTTTTACTTTTTTTCTTGAAACAGATTATAATTGAATGCTTGCCTTGGGTAACATGAAGTTAAAACCCTCTATTGACAAGAAAAGTCCATTTATTATCGCTTATGCCTTAAAAAGTCTTATTACTCGCTTTAAATGGTTTTATAATCTCATTATTGATTTTAAGTTGAATTTGTTTACATTTTTTCTTAAAACAGAATATAATTGTATGTTTACAGCAGAAAACGTTAAGCTAAAACCCTCTATTAATAGGAAAAGTCTATTTATTGTCACTCATGCCTTCAAAAGCCTTATTACACGCTTTAAATGGTTTCCTAATCTCATTATTGATTTTGAGTTGAATTTTTTTACATTTTTTTAAAACTAATTATAATTAAATATTTACCTCGGGAAATGTGGGGCTAAAGCCCTCATTTGACATAAAAAGAGCATTTATAGTCACTCATGCCTTCAAAATCCTTATTACTCGCTTTCAATGGTTTTATAGTCTGATTATTGATTTCAAGTGGAATTTTTTTACATCTTGTGTTAAAACTGATTATAATTGAATGTTTACCTCGGGAAACGTTCAGCTAAAACCCTCTATTAATAGGAAAAGTCTATTTATTGTCACTCATGCCTTCAAAAGCCTTATTACACGCTTTAAATGGTTTCCTAATCTCATTACTGATTTTGAGTTGAATTTTTTTATATTTTTTTAAAACTAATTATAGTTGAATATTTACCTCGAGAAACGTGGGGCTAAAGCCCTCATTTGACATAAAAAGAGCATTTATAGTCACTCATGCCTTCAAAATCCTTATTACTCGCTTCCAATAGTTTTATAGTCTCATTATTGATTTCAAGTTCAATTTTTTTATTTTAAGTTAAAACAGATTATGATTGAATGTTTACCATGGGAAACGTTAAGCTAAAACCCTCTATTAATAGGAAATGTCCATTTATTGTCGCTCATGCCTTCAAAAGCCTTATTACTCGCTTTAAATGGTTTTACAATCTCATTATTGATTTCAAGTTAAATTTTTTTACATTTTTTGTTAAAACAGATTATAATTTAATGCTTACCTTGGGAAACGTGAAGCTGAAACCCTCTATTGATAAGAAAAGTCCATTTATCGTCACTCATGCCTTCAAAAGCCTTATTAGTCGCTTTAAATGGTTTCATAATTTCCTTATTGATTTTAAGTTGAATTTTTTTACAATTTTTTTAACACAGATTATATTTGAATGTTTACCTCGAAAAACGTTAAGCTAAAGCCCTCTAATAACAAGAAAAGTCCATTTATTATCGCTCATGCCTTCAAAAGCCTTATTACTCACTTTAAATGGTTTCAGGATCTCATTATTGATTTTAAGTTGAATTTTTTTGTATTTTTTTTATAACTGATTATAATTGAATGTTTACCTCGGGAAACGTTAAGCTTAATCCCTCTATTAATAGGAAAAGTCCCTTTATTGTCGCTCATGCCTTCAAAAGCCTTATTACACGCTTTAAATGGTTTCCTAATCTCTTTATTGATTTTGAGTTGAATTTTTTTACATTTTTTTTAAAACTAATTATAATTGAATGTTTGCCTTGGTAAACGTGGGGCTAAAGCCCTCATTTGACATAAAAAGAGCATTTATAGTCACTCATGCCTTTAAAATCTTTATTACTCGCTTTCAATGGGTTTATAGTCTCATTATTGATTTCAAGTTGAATTTTTTTATTTTAAGTTAAAACAGATTATAATTGAATGTTTACCATCGGAAACGTTAAGCTAAAACCCTCTATTAATAGGAAAAGTCCATTTATTGTTGCTTATGCCTTTAAAAGCCTTATTACTCGCTTTAAATGGTTTTATAATCTCATTATTGATTTCAAGTTAAATTTTTTTATATTTTTTGTTAAAACAGACTATAATTTAATGCTTACCTTGGGAAACGTGAAGCTAAAACCCTCTATTGATAAGAAAAGTCCATTTATCGTCACTCATGCCTTCGAAAGCCTTATTATTCGCTTTAAATGGTTTCATAATTTCATTATTGATTTTAAGTTGAATTTTTTTACATTTTTTTAAAACAGATTATATTTGAATGCTTACCTCGAAAAACGTTAAGCTAAAACCCTCTAATAACAAGAAAAGTCCTTTTATTATCGCTCATGCCTTCAAAAGCCTTATTACCCGCTTTAAATGGTTTCAGGATTTCATTATTGATTTTAAGTTGAATTTTTTTGCATTTTTTTAAAACTGATTATAATTGAATGTTTACCTCGGGAAACGTTAAGCTAAAACCCTCTATTAATAGGAAAAGTCCATTTATTGTCGCTCATGCCTTCAAAAGCCTTATTACACGCTTTAAATGGTTTTCTAATCTCATTATTGATTTTGAGTTGAATTTTTTTACATTTTTTAAAACTAATTATAATTGAATATTTACCTCGGGAAATGTGGGGCTAAAGCCCTCATTAGACATAAAAAGAGCATTTATAGTCACTTATGCCTTCAAAATCCTTATTACTCGTTTTCAATGGTTTTAAAGTCTCATTATTGATTTCAAGTTGAATTTTTTTACATTTTTAGTTGAAACAGATTAAAATTGAATGTTTACTCCGGGAAACGTTAAGCTAAAACCCTCTATGAATAAGAAAAGTCCATTTATTGTCACTCATGCCTTCAAAAGCCTTATTACTCGCTTTAAATAGTTTTATAATCTCATTACTGATTTCAAGTTGACTTTTTTTACATTTTTTGTTAAAATAGATTATAATTGAATGCTTACCTTGGGAAACGTGAAGCTAAAACCCTCTATTGATAAGAAAAGTCCACTTACTGTCACTCATGCGTACAAAAGCCTTATTACTCGCTTTAAATGGTTTTATAATCTCATTATTGATTTTAAGTTGAATTTTTTTACATTTTTATTTAAAACAGATTATAATTGAAAGTTTACCTCGGGAAACGTTAAGCTAAAACCCTCTATTAATAGGAAAAGTCCATTTATTGTCGCTCATGCCTTCAAAAGCCTTATTACTCGCATTAAATGGTTTTATAATCTCATTATCGATTTCAAGTTGAATTTTTTTACAGTTTTATTTAAAATAGATTATAATTGAATGTTTACCTTGGGAAACGTTAAGCTAAAACCCTCTATTAATAGGAAAAGTCTATTTATTGTCGCTCATGCCTTCAAAAGCCTTATTACACGCTTTAAATGGTTTCCTAATCTGCTTATTGATTTTGAGTTGAATTTTTTTACATTTTTTTAACACTAATTATAATTGAATGTTTACCTCGGGAAACATGGGGCTAAAACCCTCATTTAACATAAAAAGAGCATTTATAGTCATTCATGCCTTCAAAATCCTTATTACTGGCTTTCAATGGTTTTATAGTCTCATTATTGATTTCAAGTTGAATTTTTTTGCATTTTTAGTTGAAACAGATTAAAATTGAATGTTTACCTCGGGAAACTTTAGCTAAAACCCTCTATTAACAAGAAAAGTCCATTCATTGTCACTCATGCCTTTAAAAGCATTATTACTCGCTTTAAATGGTTTTAGAATCTCATTATTGATTTCGAGTTGAATTTTTTTACATTTTTTGTTAAAATAGATTATAATTGAATGCTTACCTTGGGAAACGTGAAGCTAAAACCCTCTGTTGACCAAAAAGTTCATTTACTGCCACTCATGCCTACAAAAGCCTTATTACTCGCTTTAAATGGTTTTATAATCTCATTATTGATTTTAAGTTGAATTTGTTTACATTTGTATTTAAAACAGATTATAATTGAATGTTTACCTCGAGAAACGTTAAGCTAAAACCCTCTATTAATAGGAAAAGTCTATTTATTGTCGCTCATGCCTTCAAAAACCTTATTACTCGCATTAAAGGGTTTTATAATCTCATTATCGATTTCAAGTTGAATTTTTTTACTTTTTTTCTTGAAACAGATTATAATTGAATGCTTGCCTTGGGTAACATGAAGCTAAAACCCTCTATTGACAAGAAAAGTCCATTTATTATCGCTTATGCCTTCAAAAGCCTTATTACTCGCTTTAAATGGTTTTATAATCTCATTATTGATTTTAAGTTGAATTTGTTTACATTTTTTCTTAAAACAGAATATAATTGAATGTTTACAGCAGAAAACGTTAAGCTAAAACCCTCTATTAATAGGAAAAGTCTATTTATTGTCGCTCATGCTTTCAAAAGCCTTATTACACGCTTTAAATGGTTTCCTAATCTC
Organism: Theobroma cacao; assembly: GCF_053813885.1. Lineage (NCBI taxonomy): Eukaryota > Viridiplantae > Streptophyta > Magnoliopsida > Malvales > Malvaceae > Theobroma > Theobroma cacao. Next base: position 22,817,388 of record NC_142640.1, on the reverse strand, counting down.
ATTATTGATTTTAAGTTGAATTTTTTTTCATTTCTTTTAAAACTGATTATAATTGAATGTTTACCTCGGGAAACGTGGGGCTAAAGCCTTCATTTGACATAAAAAGAGCATTTATAGTCACTCATGCCTTCAAAATCCTTATTACTCGCTTTCAATGGTTTTATAGTCTGATTATTGATTTCAAGTGGAATTTTTTTACATCTTGTGTTAAAACTGATTATAATTGAATGTTTACCTCGGGAAACGTTAAGCTAAAACCCTCTATTAATAGGAAAAGTCTATTTATTGTCACTTATACCTTCAAAAGCCTTATTACACGCTTTAAATGGTTTCCTAATCTCATTACTGATTTTGAGTTGAATTTTTTTATATTTTTTTAAAACTAATTATAGTAGAATATTTACCTCGAGAAACGTGGGGCTAAAGCGCTCATTTGACATAAACAGAGCATTTATAGTCACTCATGCCTTCAAAATCCTTATTACTCGCTTCCAATAGTTTTATAGTCTCATTATTGATTTCAAGTTCAATTTTTTTATTTTAAGTTAAAACAGATTATGATTGAATGTTTACCATGGGAAACGTTAAGCTAAAACCCTCTATTAATAGGAAATGTCCATTTATTGTCGCTCATGCCTTCAAAAGCCTTATTACTCGCTTTAAATGGTTTTACAATCTCATTATTGATTTCAAGTTAAATTTTTTTACATTTTTTGTTAAAACAGATTATAATTTAATGCTTACCTTGGGAAACGTGAAGCTGAAACCCTCTATTGATAAGAAAAGTCCATTTATCGTCACTCATGCCTTCAAAAGCCTTATTAGTCGCTTTAAATGGTTTCATAATTTCCTTATTGATTTTAAGTTGAATTTTTTTACAATTTTTTTAACACAGATTATATTTGAATGTTTACCTCGAAAAACGTTAAGCTAAAGCCCTCTAATAACAAGAAAAGTCCATTTATTATCGCTCATGCCTTCAAAAGCCTTATTACTCACTTTAAATGGTTTCAGGATCTCATTATTGATTTTAAGTTGAATTTTTTTGTATTTTTTTTATAACTGATTATAATTGAATGTTTACCTCGGGAAACGTTAAGCTTAATCCCTCTATTAATAGGAAAAGTCCCTTTATTGTCGCTCATGCCTTCAAAAGCCTTATTACACGCTTTAAATGGTTTCCTAATCTCTTTATTGATTTTGAGTTGAATTTTTTTACATTTTTTTTAAAACTAATTATAATTGAATGTTTGCCTTGGTAAACGTGGGGCTAAAGCCCTCATTTGACATAAAAAGAGCATTTATAGTCACTCATGCCTTTAAAATCTTTATTACTCGCTTTCAATGGGTTTATAGTCTCATTATTGATTTCAAGTTGAATTTTTTTATTTTAAGTTAAAACAGATTATAATTGAATGTTTACCATCGGAAACGTTAAGCTAAAACCCTCTATTAATAGGAAAAGTCCATTTATTGTTGCTTATGCCTTTAAAAGCCTTATTACTCGCTTTAAATGGTTTTATAATCTCATTATTGATTTCAAGTTAAATTTTTTTATATTTTTTGTTAAAACAGACTATAATTTAATGCTTACCTTGGGAAACGTGAAGCTAAAACCCTCTATTGATAAGAAAAGTCCATTTATCGTCACTCATGCCTTCGAAAGCCTTATTATTCGCTTTAAATGGTTTCATAATTTCATTATTGATTTTAAGTTGAATTTTTTTACATTTTTTTAAAACAGATTATATTTGAATGCTTACCTCGAAAAACGTTAAGCTAAAACCCTCTAATAACAAGAAAAGTCCTTTTATTATCGCTCATGCCTTCAAAAGCCTTATTACCCGCTTTAAATGGTTTCAGGATTTCATTATTGATTTTAAGTTGAATTTTTTTGCATTTTTTTAAAACTGATTATAATTGAATGTTTACCTCGGGAAACGTTAAGCTAAAACCCTCTATTAATAGGAAAAGTCCATTTATTGTCGCTCATGCCTTCAAAAGCCTTATTACACGCTTTAAATGGTTTTCTAATCTCATTATTGATTTTGAGTTGAATTTTTTTACATTTTTTAAAACTAATTATAATTGAATATTTACCTCGGGAAATGTGGGGCTAAAGCCCTCATTAGACATAAAAAGAGCATTTATAGTCACTTATGCCTTCAAAATCCTTATTACTCGTTTTCAATGGTTTTAAAGTCTCATTATTGATTTCAAGTTGAATTTTTTTACATTTTTAGTTGAAACAGATTAAAATTGAATGTTTACTCCGGGAAACGTTAAGCTAAAACCCTCTATGAATAAGAAAAGTCTATTTATTGTCACTCATGCCTTCAAAAGCCTTATTACTCGCTTTAAATAGTTTTATAATCTCATTACTGATTTCAAGTTGACTTTTTTTACATTTTTTGTTAAAATAGATTATAATTGAATGCTTACCTTGGGAAACGTGAAGCTAAAACCCTCTATTGATAAGAAAAGTCCACTTACTGTCACTCATGCGTACAAAAGCCTTATTACTCGCTTTAAATGGTTTTATAATCTCATTATTGATTTTAAGTTGAATTTTTTTACATTTTTATTTAAAACAGATTATAATTGAAAGTTTACCTCGGGAAACGTTAAGCTAAAACCCTCTATTAATAGGAAAAGTCCATTTATTGTCGCTCATGCCTTCAAAAGCCTTATTACTCGCATTAAATGGTTTTATAATCTCATTATCGATTTCAAGTTGAATTTTTTTACAGTTTTATTTAAAATAGATTATAATTGAATGTTTACCTTGGGAAACGTTAAGCTAAAACCCTCTATTAATAGGAAAAGTCTATTTATTGTCGCTCATGCCTTCAAAAGCCTTATTACACGCTTTAAATGGTTTCCTAATCTGCTTATTGATTTTGAGTTGAATTTTTTTACATTTTTTTAACACTAATTATAATTGAATGTTTACCTCGGGAAACATGGGGCTAAAACCCTCATTTAACATAAAAAGAGCATTTATAGTCATTCATGCCTTCAAAATCCTTATTACTGGCTTTCAATGGTTTTATAGTCTCATTATTGATTTCAAGTTGAATTTTTTTGCATTTTTAGTTGAAACAGATTAAAATTGAATGTTTACCTCGGGAAACTTTAGCTAAAACCCTCTATTAACAAGAAAAGTCCATTCATTGTCACTCATGCCTTTAAAAGCATTATTACTCGCTTTAAATGGTTTTAGAATCTCATTATTGATTTCGAGTTGAATTTTTTTACATTTTTTGTTAAAATAGATTATAATTGAATGCTTACCTTGGGAAACGTGAAGCTAAAACCCTCTGTTGACCAAAAAGTTCATTTACTGCCACTCATGCCTACAAAAGCCTTATTACTCGCTTTAAATGGTTTTATAATCTCATTATTGATTTTAAGTTGAATTTGTTTACATTTGTATTTAAAACAGATTATAATTGAATGTTTACCTCGAGAAACGTTAAGCTAAAACCCTCTATTAATAGGAAAAGTCTATTTATTGTCGCTCATGCCTTCAAAAACCTTATTACTCGCATTAAAGGGTTTTATAATCTCATTATCGATTTCAAGTTGAATTTTTTTACTTTTTTTCTTGAAACAGATTATAATTGAATGCTTGCCTTGGGTAACATGAAGCTAAAACCCTCTATTGACAAGAAAAGTCCATTTATTATCGCTTATGCCTTCAAAAGCCTTATTACTCGCTTTAAATGGTTTTATAATCTCATTATTGATTTTAAGTTGAATTTGTTTACATTTTTTCTTAAAACAGAATATAATTGAATGTTTACAGCAGAAAACGTTAAGCTAAAACCCTCTATTAATAGGAAAAGTCTATTTATTGTCGCTCATGCTTTCAAAAGCCTTATTACACGCTTTAAATGGTTTCCTAATCTCATTATTGATTTTAAGTTGAATTTTTTTTCATTTCTTTTAAAACTGATTATAATTGAATGTTTACCTCGGGAAACGTGGGGCTAAAGCCTTCATTTGACATAAAAAGAGCATTTATAGTCACTCATGCCTTCAAAATCCTTATTACTCGCTTTCAATGGTTTTATAGTCTGATTATTGATTTCAAGTGGAATTTTTTTACATCTTGTGTTAAAACTGATTATAATTGAATGTTTACCTCGGGAAACGTTAAGCTAAAACCCTCTATTAATAGGAAAAGTCTATTTATTGTCACTTATACCTTCAAAAGCCTTATTACACGCTTTAAATGGTTTCCTAATCTCATTACTGATTTTGAGTTGAATTTTTTTATATTTTTTTAAAACTAATTATAGTAGAATATTTACCTCGAGAAACGTGGGGCTAAAGCGCTCATTTGACATAAACAGAGCATTTATAGTCACTCATGCCTTCAAAATCCTTATTACTCGCTTCCAATAGTTTTATAGTCTCATTATTGATTTCAAGTTCAATTTTTTTATTTTAAGTGAAAACAGATTATGATTGAATGTTTACCATGGGAAACGTTAAGCTAAAACCCTCTATTAATAGGAAATGTCCATTTATTGTCGCTCATGCCTTCAAAAGCCTTATTACTCGCTTTAAATGGTTTTACAATCTCATTATTGATTTCAAGTTAAATTTTTTTACATTTTTTGTTAAAACAGATTATAATTTAATGCTTACCTTGGGAAACGTGAAGCTGAAACCCTCTATTGATAAGAAAAGTCCATTTATCGTCACTCATGCCTTCAAAAGCCTTATTACTCGCTTTAAATGGTTTCATAATTTTCTTATTGATTTTAAGTTGAATTTTTTTACAATTTTTTTAACACAGATTATATTTGAATGTTTACCTCGAAAAACGTTAAGCTAAAGCCCTCTAATAACAAGAAAAGTCCATTTATTATTGCTCATGCCTTCAAAAGCCTTATTACTCACTTTAAATGGTTTCAGGATCTCATTATTGATTTTAAGTTGAATTTTTTTGTATTTTTTTTATAACTGATTATAATTGAATGTTTACCTCGGGAAACGTTAAGCTTAATCCCTCTATTAATAGGAAAAGTCCCTTTATTGTCGCTCATGCCTTCAAAAGCCTTATTACACGCTTTAAATGGTTTCCTAATCTCATTATTGATTTTGAGTTGAATTTTTTTACATTTTTTTTAAAACTAATTATAATTGAATGTTTGCCTTGGGAAACGTGGGGCTAAAGCCCTCATTTGACATAAAAAGAGCATTTATAGTCACTCATGCCTTTAAAATCTTTATTACTCGCTTTCAATGGGTTTATAGTCTCATTATTGATTTCAAGTTGAATTTTTTTATTTTAAGTTAAAACAGATTATAATTGAATGTTTACCATGGGAAACGTTAAGCTCAAACCCTCTATTAATAGGAAAAGTCCATTTATTGTCGCTTATGCCTTTAAAAGCCTTATTACTCGCTTTAAATGGTTTTATAATCTCATTATTGATTTCAAGTTAAATTTTTTTATATTTTTTGTTAAAACAGATTATAATTTAATGTTTACCTTGGGAAACGTGAAGCTAAAACCCTCTATTGATAAGAAAAGTCCACTTACTGTCACTCATGCGTACAAAAGCCTTATTACTCGCTTTAAATGGTTTTATAATCTCATTATTGATTTTAAGTTGAATTTTTTTACATTTTTATTTAAAACAGATTATAATTGAAAGTTTACCTCGAGAAACGTTAAGCTAAAACCCTCTATTAATAGGAAAAGTCCATTTATTGTCGCTCATGCCTTCAAAAGCCTTATTACTCGCATTAAATGGTTTTATAATCTCATTATCGATTTCAAGTTGAATTTTTTTACAGTTTTATTTAAAACAGATTATAATTGAATGTTTACCTTGGGAAACGTTAAGCTAAAACCCTCTATTAATAGGAAAAGTCTATTTATTGTCGCTCATGCCTTCAAAAGCCTTATTACACGCTTTAAATGGTTTCCTAATCTGATTATTGATTTTGAGTTGAATTTTTTTACATTTTTTTAACACTAATTATAATTGAATGTTTACCTCGGGAAACATGGGGCTAAAACCCTCATTTAACATAAAAAGAGCATTTATAATCATTCATGCCTTCAAAATCCTTATTACTGGCTTTCAATGGTTTTATAGTCTCATTATTGATTTCAAGTTGAATTTTTTTGCATTTTTAGTTGAAACAGATTAAAATTGAATGTTTACCTCGGGAAACTTTAGCTAAAACCCTCTATTAACGAGAAAAGTCCATTCATTGTCACTCATGCCTTTAAAAGCATTATTACTCGCTTTAAATGGTTTTAGAATCTCATTATTGATTTCGAGTTAAATTTTTTTACATTTTTTGTTAAAATAGATTATAATTGAATGCTTACCTTGGGAAACGTGAAGCTAAAACCCTCTGTTGACCAAAAAGTTCATTTACTGCCACTCATGCCTACAAAAGCCTTATTACTCGCTTTAAATGGTTTTATAATCTCATTATTGATTTTAAGTTGAATTTGTTTACATTTGTATTTAAAACAGATTATAATTGAATGTTTACCTCGGGAAACGTTAAGCTAAAACCCTCTATTAATAGGAAAAGTCTATTTATTGTCGCTCATGCCTTCAAAAACCTTATTACTCGCATTAAAGGGTTTTATAATCTCATTATCGATTTCAAGTTGAAATTTTTTACTTTTTTTCTTGAAACAGATTATAATTGAATGCTTGCCTTGGGTAACATGAAGCTAAAACCCTCTATTGACAAGAAAAGTCCATTTATTATCGCTTATGCCTTCAAAAGCCTTATTACTCGCTTTAAATGGTTTTATAATCTCATTATTGATTTTAAGTTGAATTTGTTTACATTTTTTCTTAAAACAGAATATAATTGAATGTTTACAGCAGAAAACGTTAAGCTAAAACCCTCTATTAATAGGAAAAGTCTATTTATTGTCGCTCATGCTTTCAAAAGCCTTATTACACGCTTTAAATGGTTTCCTAATCTCATTATTGATTTTAAGTTGAATTTTTTTTCATTTCTTTTAAAACTGATTATAATTGAATGTTTACCTCGGGAAACGTGGGGCTAAAGCCTTCATTTGACATAAAAAGAGCATTTATAGTCACTCATGCCTTCAAAATCCTTATTACTCGCTTTCAATGGTTTTATAGTCTGATTATTGATTTCAAGTGGAATTTTTTTACATCTTGTGTTAAAACTGATTATAATTGAATGTTTACCTCGGGAAACGTTAAGCTAAAACCCTCTATTAATAGGAAAAGTCTATTTATTGTCACTCATGCCTTCAAAAGCCTTATTACACGCTTTAAATGGTTTCCAAATCTCATTACTGATTTTGAGTTGAATTTTTTTATATTTTTTTAAAACTAATTATAGTTGAATATTTGCCTCGAGAAACGTGGGGCTAAAGCCCTCATTTGACATAAAAAGAGCATTTATAGTCACTCATGCCTTCAAAATCCTTATTACTCGCTTCCAATAGTTTTATAGTCTCATTATTGATTTCAAGTTCAATTTTTTTATTTTAAGTTAAAACAGATTATGATTGAATGTTTACCATGGGAAACGTTAAGCTAAAACCCTCTATTAATAGGAAATGTCCATTTATTGTCGCTCATGCCTTCAAAAGCCTTATTACTCGCTTTAAATGGTTTTACAATCTCATTATTGATTTCAAGTTAAATTTTTTTACATTTTTTGTTAAAACAGATTATAATTTAATGCTTACCTTGGGAAACGTGAAGCTGAAACCCTCTATTGATAAGAAAAGTCCATTTATCGTCACTCATGCCTTCAAAAGCCTTATTACACGCTTTAAATGGTTTCCTGATCTCATTACTGATTTTGAGTTGAATTTTTTTATATTTTTTTAAAACTAATTATAGTTGAATATTTACCTCGGGAAACGTGGGGCTAAAGCCCTCATTTGACATAAAAAGAGCATTTATAGTCACTCATGCCTTCAAAATCCTTATTACTCGCTTCCAATAGTTTTATAGTCTCATTATTGATTTCAAGTTCAATTTTTTTATTTTAAGTTAAAACAGATTATGATTGAATGTTTACCATGGGAAACGTTAAGCTAAAACCCTCTATTAATAGGAAATGTCCATTTATTGTCGCTCATGCCTTCAAAAGCCTTATTACTCGCTTTAAATGGTTTTACAATCTCATTATTGATTTCAAGTTAAATTTTTTTACATTTTTTGTTAAAACAGATTATAATTTAATGCTTACCTTGGGAAACGTGAAGCTGAAACCCTCTATTGATAAGAAAAGTCCATTTATCGTCACTCATGCCTTCAAAAGCCTTATTACTCGCTTTAAATGGTTTCATAATTTCCTTATTGATTTTAAGTTGATTTTTTTTACAATTTTTTTAACACAGATTATATTTGAATGTTTACCTCGAAAAACGTTAAGCTAAAGCCCTCTAATAACAAGAAAAGTCCATTTATTATCGCTCATGCCTTCAAAAGCCTTATTACTCACTTTAAATGGTTTCAGGATCTCATTATTGATTTTAAGTTGAATTTTTTTGTATTTTTTTTATAACTGATTATAATTGAATGTTTACCTCGGGAAACGTTAAGCTTAATCCCTCTATTAATAGGAAAAGTCCCTTTATTGTCGCTCATGCCTTCAAAAGCCTTATTACACGCTTTAAATGGTTTCCTAATCTCATTATTGATTTTGAGTTGAATTTTTTTACATTTTTTTTAAAACTAATTATAATTGAATGTTTGCCTTGGGAAACGTGGGGCTAAAGCCCTCATTTGACATAAAAAGAGCATTTATAGTCACTCATGCCTTTAAAATCTTTATTACTCGCTTTCAATGGGTTTATAGTCTCATTATTGATTTCAAGTTGAATTTTTTTATTTTAAGTTAAAACAGATTATAATTGAATGTTTACCATGGGAAACGTTAAGCTAAAACCCTCTATTAGTAGGAAAAGTCCATTTATTGTCGCTTATGCCTTTAAAAGCCTTATTACTCGCTTTAAATGGTTTTATAATCTCATTATTGATTTCAAGTTAAATTTTTTTATATTTTTTGTTAAAACAGACTATAATTTAATGCTTACCTTGGGAAACGTGAAGCTAAAACCCTCTATTGATAAGAAAAGTCCATTTATCGTCACTCATGCCTTCGAAAGCCTTATTATTCGCTTTAAATGGTTTCATAATTTCATTATTGATTTTAAGTTGAATTTTTTTACATTTTTTTAAAACAGATTATATTTGAATGCTTACCTCGAAAAACGTCAAGCTAAAACCCTCTAATAACAAGAAAAGTCCTTTTATTATCGCTCATGCCTTCAAAAGCCTTATTACCCGCTTTAAATGGTTTCAGGATTTCATTATTGATTTTAAGTTGAATTTTTTTGCATTTTTTTAAAACTGATTATAATTGAATGTTTACCTAGGGAAACGTTAAGCTAAAACCCTCTATTCATAGGAAAAGTCCATTTATTGTCGCTCATGCCTTCAAAAGCCTTATTACACGCTTTAAATGGTTTTCTAATCTCATTATTGATTTTGAGTTGAATTTTTTTACATTTTTTAAAACTAATTATAATTGAATATTTACCTCGGGAAATGTGGGGCTAAAGCCCTCATTAGACATAAAAAGAGCATTTATAGTCACTTATGCCTTCAAAATCCTTATTACTCGTTTTCAATGGTTTTAAAGTCTCATTATTGATTTCAAGTTGAATTTTTTTACATTTTTAGTTGAAACAGATTAAAATTGAATGTTTACTCCGGGAAACGTTAAGCTAAAACCCTCTATGAATAAGAAAAGTCCATTTATTGTCACTCATGCCTTCAAAAGCCTTATTACTCGCTTTAAATAGTTTTATAATCTCATTACTGATTTCAAGTTGACTTTTTTTACATTTTTTGTTAAAATAGATTATAATTGAATGCTTACCTTGGGAAACATGAAGCTAAAACCCTCTATTGATAAGAAAAGTCCACTTACTGTCACTCATGCGTACAAAAGCCTTATTACTCGCTTTAAATGGTTTTATAATCTCATTATTGATTTTAAGTTGAATTTTTTTACATTTTTATTTAAAACAGATTATAATTGAAAGTTTACCTCGGGAAACGTTAAGCTAAAACCCTCTATTAATAGGAAAAGTCCATTTATTGTCGCTCATGCCTTCAAAAGCCTTATTACTCGCATTAAATGGTTTTATAATCTCATTATCGATTTCAAGTTGAATTTTTTTACAGTTTTATTTAAAACAGATTATAATTGAATGTTTACCTTGGGAAACGTTAAGCTAAAACCCTCTATTAATAGGAAAAGTCTATTTATTGTCGCTCATGCCTTCAAAAGCCTTATTACACGCTTTAAATGGTTTCCTAATCTGATTATTGATTTTGAGTTGAATTTTTTTACATTTTTTTAACACTAATTATAATTGAATGTTTACCTCGGGAAACATGGGGCTAAAACCCTCATTTAACATAAAAAGAGCATTTATAGTCATTCATGCCTTCAAAATCCTTATTACTGGCTTTCAATGGTTTTATAGTCTCATTATTGATTTCAAGTTGAATTTTTTTGCATTTTTAGTTGAAACAGATTAAAATTGAATGTTTACCTCGGGAAACTTTAGCTAAAACCCTCTATTAACAAGAAAAGTCCATTCATTGTCACTCATGCCTTTAAAAGCATTATTACTCGCTTTAAATGGTTTTAGAATCTCATTATTGATTTCGAGTTGAATTTTTTTACATTTTTTGTTAAAATAGATTATAATTGAATGCTTACCTTGGGAAACGTGAAGCTAAAACCCTCTGTTGACCAAAAAGTTCATTTACTGCCACTCATGCCTACAAAAGCCTTATTACTCGCTTTAAATGGTTTTATAATCTCATTATTGATTTTAAGTTGAATTTGTTTACATTTGTATTTAAAACAGATTATAATTGAATGTTTACCTCGGGAAACGTTAAGCTAAAACCCTCTATTAATAGGAAAAGTCTATTTATTGTCGCTCATGCCTTCAAAAACCTTATTACTCGCATTAAAGGGTTTTATAATCTCATTATCGATTTCAAGTTGAAATTTTTTACTTTTTTTCTTGAAACAGATTATAATTGAATGCTTGCCTTGGGTAACATGAAGCTAAAACCCTCTATTGACAAGAAAAGTCCATTTATTATCGCTTATGCCTTCAAAAGCCTTATTACTCGCTTTAAATGGTTTTATAATCTCATTATTGATTTTAAGTTGAATTTGTTTACATTTTTTCTTAAAACAGAATATAATTGAATGTTTACAGCAGAAAACGTTAAGCTAAAACCCTCTATTAATAGGAAAAGTCTATTTATTGTCGCTCATGCTTTCAAAAGCCTTATTACACGCTTTAAATGGTTTCCTAATCTCATTATTGATTTTAAGTTGAATTTTTTTTCATTTCTTTTAAAACTGATTATAATTGAATGTTTACCTCGGGAAACGTGGGGCTAAAGCCTTCATTTGACATAAAAAGAGCATTTATAGTCACTCATGCCTTCAAAATCCTTATTACTCGCTTTCAATGGTTTTATAGTCTGATTATTGATTTCAAGTGGAATTTTTTTACATCTTGTGTTAAAACTGATTATAATTGAATGTTTACCTCGGGAAACGTTAAGCTAAAACCCTCTATTAATAGGAAAAGTCTATTTATTGTCACTCATGCCTTCAAAAGCCTTATTACACGCTTTAAATGGTTTCCTAATCTCATTACTGATTTTGAGTTGAATTTTTTTATATTTTTTTAAAATTAATTATAGTTGAATATTTACCTCGTGAAACGTGGGGCTAAAGCCCTCATTTGACATAAAAAGAGCATTTATAGTCACTCATGCCTTCAAAATCCTTATTACTCCCTTCCAATAGTTTTATAGTCTCATTATTGATTTCAAGTTCAATTTTTTTATTTTAAGTTAAAACAGATTATGATTGAATGTTTACCATGGGAAACGTTAAGCTAAAACCCTCTATTAATAGGAAATGTCCATTTATTGTCGCTCATGCCTTCAAAAGCCTTATTACTCGCTTTAAATGGTTTTACAATCTCATTATTGATTTCAAGTTAAATTTTTTTACATTTTTTGTTAAAACAGATTATAATTTAATGCTTACCTTGGGAAACGTGAAGCTGAAACCCTCTGTTGATAAGAAAAGTCCATTTATCGTCACTCATGCCTTCAAAAGCCTTATTACTCGCTTTAAATGGTTTCATAATTTCCTTATTGATTTTAAGTTGAATTTTTTTACAATTTTTTTAACACAGATTATATTTGAATGTTTACCTCGAAAAACGTTAAGCTAAAGCCCTCTAATAACAAGAAAAGTCCATTTATTATCGCTCATGCCTTCAAAAGCCTTATTACTCACTTTAAATGGTTTCAGGATCTCATTATTGATTTTAAGTTGAATTTTTTTGTATTTTTTTTATAACTGATTATAATTGAATGTTTGCCTCGGGAAACGTTAAGCTTAATCCCTCTATTAATAGGAAAAGTCCCTTTATTGTCGCTCATGCCTTCAAAAGCCTTATTACACGCTTTAAATGGTTTCCTAATCTCATTATTGATTTTGAGTTGAATTTTTTTACATTTTTTTTAAAACTAATTATAATTGAATGTTTGCCTTGGGAAACGTGGGGCTAAAGCCCTCATTTGACATAAAAAGAGCATTTATAGTCACTCATGCCTTTAAAATCTTTATTACTCGCTTTCAATGGGTTTATAGTCTCATTATTGATTTCAAGTTGAATTTTTTTATTTTAAGTTAAAACAGATTATAATTGAATGTTTACCATGGGAAACGTTAAGCTAAAACCCTCTATTAATAGGAAAAGTCCATTTATTGTCGCTTATGCCTTTAAAAGCCTTATTACTCGCTTTAAATGGTTTTATAATCTCATTATTGATTTCAAGTTAAATTTTTTTATATTTTTTGTTAAAACAGACTATAATTTAATGCTTACCTTGGGAAACGTGAAGCTAAAACCCTCTATTGATAAGAAAAGTCCACTTACTGTCACTCATGCGTACAAAAGCCTTATTACTCGCTTTAAATGGTTTTATAATCTCATTATTGATTTTAAGTTGAATTTTTTTACATTTTTATTTAAAACAGATTATAATTGAAAGTTTACCTCGGGAAACGTTAAGCTAAAACCCTCTATTAATAGGAAAAGTCCATTTATTGTCGCTCATGCCTTCAAAAGCCTTATTACTCGCATTAAATGGTTTTATAATCTCATTATCGATTTCAAGTTGAATTTTTTTACAATTTTATTTAAAACAGATTATAATTGAATGTTTACCTTGGGAAACGTTAAGCTAAAACCCTCTATTAATAGGAAAAGTCTATTTATTGTCGCTCATGCCTTCAAAAGTCTTATTACACGCTTTAAATGGTTTCCTAATCTGATTATTGATTTTGAGTTGAATTTTTTTACATTTTTTTAACACTAATTATAATTGAATGTTTACCTCGGGAAACATGGGGCTAAAACCCTCATTTAACATAAAAAGAGCATTTATAGTCATTCATGCCTTCAAAATCCTTATTACTGGCTTTCAATGGTTTTATAGTCTCATTATTGATTTCAAGTTGAATTTTTTTGCATTTTTAGTTGAAACAGATTAAAATTGAATGTTTACCTCGGGAAACTTTAGCTAAAACCCTCTATTAACAAGAAAAGTCCATTCATTGTCACTCATGCCTTTAAAAGCCTTATTACTCGCTTTAAATGGTTTTAGAATCTCATTATTGATTTCGAGTTGAATTTTTTTACATTTTTTGTTAAAATAGATTATAATTGAATGCTTACCTTGGGAAACGTGAAGCTAAAACCCTCTGTTGACCAAAAAGTTCATTTACTGCCACTCATGCCTACAAAAGCCTTATTACTCGCTTTAAATGGTTTTATAATCTCATTATTGATTTTAAGTTGAATTTGTTTACATTTTTATTTAAAACAGATTATAATTGAATGTTTACCTCGGGAAACGTTAAGCTAAAACCCTCTATTAATAGGAAAAGTCTATTTATTGTCGCTCATGCCTTCAAAAACCTTATTACTCGCATTAAAGGGTTTTATAATCTCATTATCGATTTCAAGTTGAAATTTTTTACTTTTTTTCTTGAAACAGATTATAATTGAATGCTTGCCTTGGGTAACATGAAGCTAAAACCCTCTATTGACAAGAAAAGTCCATTTATTATCGCTTATGCCTTCAAAAGCCTTATTACTCGCTTTAAATGGTTTTATAATCTCATTATTGATTTTAAGTTGAATTTGTTTACATTTTTTCTTAAAACAGAATATAATTGAATGTTTACAGCAGAAAAAGTTAAGCTAAAACCCTCTATTAATAGAAAAAGTCTATTTATTGTCGCTCATGCTTTCAAAAGCCTTATTACACGCTTTAAATGGTTTCCTAATTTCATTATTGATTTTAAGTTGAATTTTTTTTCATTTCTTTTAAAACTGATTATAATTGAATGTTTACATCGGGAAACGTGGGGCTAAGGCCTTCATTTGACATAAAAAGAGCATTTATAGTCACTCATGCCTTCAAAATCCTTATTACTCGCTTTCAATGGTTTTATAGTCTGATTATTGATTTCATGTGGAATTTTTTTACATCTTGTGTTAAAACAGATTATAATTGAATGTTTAGCGCGTGAAACGTTAAGCTAAAACCCTCTATTAATAAGAAAAGTCCATTTATTGTCGCTCATACCTTCAAAAGCCTTATTACACGCTTTAAATGGTTTCCTAATCTAATTATTGATTTTGAGTTGAATTTTTTTATATTTTTTTTAAAACTAATTATAATTGAATGTTTACCTCGGGAAACGTGGGGCTAAAGCCCTCATTTGACATAAAAAGAGCATTTATAGTCACTCATGCCTTCAAAATCCTTATTACTTGCTTTCAATGGTTTTATAGTCTCATTATTGATTTCAAGTTGAATTTTGTTATTTTAAGTTAAAACAGATTATGATTGAATGTTTTTGTCACGGCCCGGAACCTCTCTCAGGCCCATGACAATCGCCGCAACATCCCGATTGACACTCATTATCCGGAATGCCAACCGGAACCCCGCAAGGCTTACTTATCAGTTTCTTTCCTTTCCTGTGAGCAATCATTGTTAAATATCGAGTTTTTAGATAATTTATACTATTTTAGATAAAAAAACAATCAAAATAAAATTTTCGCCACACAGGGGTATTTTGGTCATTTTTTTCTCAAAAATTTCGAAACTGGCTAAAACGTATTATACAATTACAAAACACATAATTCATATTCAAAATGAGTTTAAAAGTCTAAAGTCTTCATTTAAAACGAAATTACGGTTATTTGAATATAATAAGAAAATAAAAGAAATATTAAGGAAAATATTCTATTTTCTTATAAAACAATATTTATAGAGTTATACGTGAATAATTTTTATAGCGTAAAAGCTAAATAAATTTATACATACTGAAATACAGTAAGCCAAAATATTTAATTTAATTTACAATAACAAGAGGGCTCCCGAATAAACAAAAGTAAAAAGGACTGTGAACCTACGGTTTGAAAAATGCAGATCCAATGGTAGTCCTCGATGAGATCAGCTATCTACAGTCTATACTGAACCTGAAATGGGTGGAAAGGAGTTGGGTGAGATTTTGCAATCCCAATGAGTAAACAGACATTATCATAAATATCTAAAGGCGAGTAAAATGGAGGCAAGTTTAAACAATAAATTTCAACCCATTTCATAATGTTTTCAATTTATTTCTTAAACCATAAAATATTTATAATTTACCAAAACAATTGTTAAGGCTTATGTCTTTTATTAAAACAAGGCTCAAGCCAAAACTAATCCTCGGGGATACCTTGGCCGAGGCATCTAACCGAGTCCGCCAAGGGTGTTAAAATATTCACACGTGAAACACATTTTTATTTTTAAAAACCAGCCGTTCCTTGGCGTTGGCCGAGTTACACATTCACGTGGGGGTTCGACGTGAAGTGAGCTCTAATACTACCCCAGGAGTTACCCTCATCGCCTCTACAACCGGAGTAACTATATAACTGGGTTTACCGTGCCCCTCTAATAGGCAGTCCACGGAAACCCGTCACTGCAGTGACTAACCCACCAATTTTAATAAAATTTCGACAGTATAACGTGGCTTTTATTTATTTATCCAACCTGCATAGTAAAACAACTTACATAAATTTCCCAATGCATTCACAAAATATAGCCACATATACTCATTTCTCATAAGTCATTCCTAGGAAAAAATATATATTTTTCAAGTCAATTTGTAGCCTCCAATTACTCAATTTCATAATCAATATAATATATTTTTATTTGTCACATTTATTCCTAAAACATCAAAAATCTCGTTTTAATCTCGTTCTCATTTCATAAAATACATAAAGGGCATTTAAAAATAAACTCTAGATAATTTACAATAATAATAAGTTTACTCACTGTTTGTACAAACTAAAAGCTTTCTAAGTGCCCCGATCACTACTCGTCGGGTACGACTTCTTTGCCTTTTCCGGAAGGCTCTCCTCCTAGACACATTACAAAAATTTACACAATTCATCACATTGATGCTAAATCACCATATAATTAACTTAAATCCTAAACTAATGCATGGTATGAAATGCAATAGCCTAAAACGACTTAAACGCGATATTAACCTATTTTTGGCACTTTGCCCGATAAATTGCTAACGCGCTCCATTTTAGCTCTAAATCATCCCATTCTCTCTCCAACATTTCTAACCATTAAATATCAGCCAATAACCTTCTAAAAACAACAAAATCAGCTCACTCCCTTCCTTGAAAAATTTGGCCAAAAATGGGACATTAACTCGGTTAATTTTCTACTTTGTTTTTCTATCACGTTTAATCGTTTTTCATCATTTTCTCTTCATTTCCCTTAGAATAAAATCAATTCATCATCATTGTACAGCATTGAGCATCCAGCCAAGAGTGGGTATTGTGAAAATTTAATGATTTCTTGCCCAATTTAATTTCTAAACACATTTAAGTAACTAAAACTATCAATTTAACTAAAAATCAAAACCTAAAAATTTCAATTTCTCTCCCCTAGAATTTCGTCCAGCCCTTGATATCACTTTTTGATCTCTCTCCTCAAGCATGCTAAATGGAAATAAAGGCATAGGAAAGGTAGAAATCAAGCTAAAATCGAAAAATCTTACCGTTAGACGCATAAACGGTCGAAAACCGTGAATTTCTCTTTGAATTTTCTTGTTTCTCTTTGGTTTTTCTTTTTTTCTTCCTTTCCTCTCTATTTCCTCTCTTTTTCTTCCTTATGGCCGGCCAGCACTCAAAATTTGGGTTTAAATGGCTGACTTTTCATTAAAATAATATTATTTCATTAAAAAAATGCCACGTGTCACTTTCCCATTGGCACATTTTTAAAATTTCATCCATTTGTTTCCAAATTTTCACCATACACTTGTCTCATATATTCATAGCTTAGATAAAATTCTCAGACTCATCCAAAGTCTCGGTGGAGTAATTTTTGAAATTTACACTTTTGCCCCCGTAAAAGTCAAAAATTGCATTTTTGCCCCCAAAATTGAAAAATTGCCCATAGACATATTTTTCATCCCTTATACAAATACCATTCTCCAATTTGTCAAATTTGATCTAAATTCTCTCAAAATCTCAAATTTTGTCCGTGGGTGGCAAAATTACGATTTTGCCCCTACACTCCAAAAATCACCAGAATTAAACTTTTTCACTTCCTATCATTAAATTATACTCCAAAGAGTTAATCTTGGTCAAAAATTTCACTCCATGATCAAATTATTATCTTAGGTGGCAAAATGACGATTTTGCCCTTGAATATCAAAATTTTTAATTTTACCCCAAACGAACCCTCGAACTCCGAACAATCATTTTTAGTCATTCCTGGACTATAAAATATTAAATTTCATCCTACAATTCCTATTTGAACTAGTTCGAGGTTAAATCAACTCAAGTGTACCATTAGGTACAATACCGAGTTTCGTCTATTCTTAGGTGTTTTTCCTAGCATAATAACATACTACTCAGTGCATGTATGTCATGACATGTGTTTATAGGGTCAGGTTTTACAATTCTACCCCCCTTAAAATAAAATTTTGACCTCAAAATTTCACTTACCAGATTCGACAAATAGATGCGGGTATTGGTTCCTCATCTGATGCTCTACTTCCCATGTCATTTCCTCCATTCGAGCACTTTTCCACAACACTCTGACCATTGAAATACTCTTGTTTCTCAGTACTCGATCCTTTCGATCCAAGATACTCACAGGTTGTACCTCGAACTTCAAATCGTCATGCAACTCGATCGGAGGTGCTTCGAGGACGTGAGAGGGATCTGGTACATATTTCTTAAGCATGGAGACATGGAAAACGTTGTGGATCCGATCTAACTCTGGAGGTAATTCTAACCGATAAGCCACTGATCCAATCCTTTCAATGATTCGGAATGGTCCAATATATCTCGGGTTGAGCTTTCCCCTTTTCGCAAATAGAATCACACCTTTCATTATCCAATAAAACACCATAATTTATCATGATAGTATAATCAATAAGATTTAATACTTCAAAGTATTCAAATTATTACCTTTCTAAGGAGAAACCTTAAGAAAAACTTTATCATCGATCTCAAACTCCAAGTCTTTTCTCCGTTTATCTGCATAGCTCTTCTGCCTATCCTGGGCTACCTTTAGCCTCTCTCGTATAACCTTGATCTTGTCATTAGTTAGCTCGATCAATTCCACACTCACTAACTTCCTTTCACCTACTTCATCCCAACAGAGTGGAGTACGACATTTTCTTCCATATAAAGCTTCGTACGGTGCCATACCAATGCTAGACTGAAAGCTATTGTTGTAAGCAAATTCCACCAATGGCAAATGTCTGTCCCAACTCCCAATAAAGTCAATGACACAAGCCCATAACATATCCTCTAAGGTCTGGATAGTCCTTTCTGACTGACCATCCGTCTGTGGGTGAAAAGCAGTGCTAAATTTCAATTTGGTTCCAAGAGCTTCTTGAAATTTCGGCCAAAATCGAGAAGTGAATCGAGGATCTCAGTCTGACACTATAGAAACAGGAACTCCATGTAGCCTCACAATCTCATCTATATAGAGCTGAGCTAGCTTCTCAATAGAGTATGTACTATGGACAGCTAAAAAGTGAGCGGACTTAGTCAACCGATCTACGATCACCCAAATCGCATCTTTTCCCCTCTGTGTCCGCGGCAATCCCAAAACAAAATCCATAGTTACATGCTCCCATTTCCACTCGGGAACAGGTAAAGATTGAAGTGTACCTGCTGGCCTCTGATGCTCCGCCTTAACTTGCTGACATACGAGACACTTTGCTACGAATTCTGCTACGTCTCGCTTCATACCCGGCCACCAATAATTCTCCCTGATAGTCCTATACATCTTGGTGCTTCCGGGATGTAATGCATAAGCAGATGAATGAGCTTCTTCCATGATCGCCTGTCTCAACTGGTTTCCCTCAGGAACACAAACTCGATCTTTAAACATCAAGACGTTATCCTCTCCAAATCTGAACTCACTAACTCCTCCATCGGTCAGTTTTTGAATTTCTTTTCTTAACTCATCATCAGACCTCTGAATGTCCTTGATCTGATTAAGTAACGAAGGTCGCACAATGAAGTTTGCCAATAAGGATCCATCCTCACCATTTCTCAACTGGACCCCAAGAGATTTCATCTCTATTAATGCTGGAAAATAACAACTCTAAAGTGCTGCTAAAGACGATGAAGACTTACGACTTAAGGCATCAGCTACAACGTTCGCCTTTCCCGGATGATAGTCTATCACCAAGTCATAATCTTTTATCAACTCCAACCATCGCCTTTGCCTCAAATTAAGCTCCTTTTGGGTGAGCAAATATTTTAAACTCTTGTGATCCGTAAATATCCGCAATGCTCACCATACAAGTAATGCCTCCAGATTTTTAAAGCAAACACCACTACTGCTAACTCTAAATCATGGGTAGGGTAATTTGCTTCATGCCTCTTTAGCTGTCTAGAAGCATAAGCCACAACTTTTTCATCCTGCATCAATACGCACCCCAACCCCAACTTTGAGGCATCACTATATACTACAAATCCCTTACCATTAACAGGAAGTGTTAAAACGGGAGCGGAGGTTAACCGGTTCTTTAGCTCCTGAAATCGATTCTCACAAACATCATCCCACACAAACTTAACTCCCTTACGAGTTAGACGGGTCAAAGGAGCTGCTATTAAGGAAAACCCCTGAACAAACCTCCGATAATAACCGGCTAATCCGAGGAAACTACGAATCTCCGTCACTGTCTTAGGTTGCTCCCATTGTAAAATTGCCTCTATCTTTTTGGGATCAACATATATTCCAGTTCTCGATACTACGTGTCCCAAGAATACCACTTCCTGTAACCAAAACTCACACTTTGAAAACTTTGCATACAACTGTCTTTCTCGCAAAGTTTGTAATACTATATGCAAGTGGGCAGCGTGCTCATCATTATCTCTCGAGTAAATCAGTATGTCATCAATGAACACAATAACAAACTTGTCCAGGTAAGGGTGGAACACCCTATTCATGAGATCCATAAAAGCTGCCGGTGCGTTAGTTAACCCGAAAGGCATGACCAAGAACTCATAATGACCGTACCGAGTCCTGAACGCTGTCTTGGGTACATCTTGTTCTTTAATCCTCAACTGATGATATCCAGACCTTAGATCAACCTTGGAAAACACTGTAGCTCCCTGTAATTGATCGAAAAGATCATCAATCCTCGGTAACGGATACTTGTTCTTAATGGTCACTCTGTTAAGCTGTCGGTAATCGATACATAACCGAAGTGTACCGTCTTTCTTTTTCACAAATAAAACCGGTGCTCCCCATGGAGATATACTAGGGGGTATAAAACCCTTGTCCACCAACTCTTGCAATTGTACTTTCAACTCCTTCAACTCTGCTGGAGCCATTGTTTATGGAGGGATAGAAATAGGTGCGGTACCTGGAAGTAAATCAATAGGGAACTCAAGCTC
This sequence comes from Theobroma cacao, assembly GCF_053813885.1. NCBI lineage: Eukaryota > Viridiplantae > Streptophyta > Magnoliopsida > Malvales > Malvaceae > Theobroma > Theobroma cacao. The sequence continues at coordinate 22,796,279 of NC_142640.1, read as the reverse complement.
TCGATCAGGAGGCAGTCCTGGTAAATCATCAGGAAATACATTAGGAAACTCACTTACTATCGGGACATCCTCTAACTTAGGTTCCCCCTTTGAAGTATCAATTACGTATGCCAAATAAGTCGGATACCCTTTCTGCACTAATTTTGAAGCTTTGATGGCCGAGATTACACAGGACGGTAATACTCGACGTTTCCCTACAAACACAATCTCTGCTCCCTCCGAATTTCAGAGAACAACTTCCTTTCGAAAACAATCCACGTTCGCCCGATGTGCAATTAACCAGTCCATACCCAATATTAGATCAAAATCTAGGATCTCTAGAGGAATTAAGTCACCCCTAAATTCTTCCTCGCCTACCCTTACCCCACAGTCTCTATAACAACTGTTTCTAACTAGCTTTTCTCCTAAAGGGGTGTGAATTACAATTTTTTCCTCTAATGGTGACAGGTTTCTATCAACAATTGATGCAAATGTGGTGCTCACATAAGACCTATCTGAGCCAGAATCTATCAAAACATAAGCTTTTTTATCAAATAAAGACATAGTACCTGTCACTGCTCCAGGTCGGACTTGTGCCTCATCTTCCGTCACAGCGAAAACTCTTGTCGAGGTACGAGTCTGTGGTCTCGAAGGTGGATGTGTCGGGGTATTACTCTCCACACCGGACCGTATGGCCACTCCCTGTCTCGGTGGCAACCCAGAAGAATCTCTCCTCTGTATATCAGTGCGAGCTGGTGAAGATGATGCAACTACCGTGGCTCGTCCTAACCGTGGGCAATTACTCCTAATATGACCCGTCTGTCCACATTGGAAACATCTTGTTGGCTCTCTACATAGCCCACTATGATAATTCCCACAATTTCTGCATCTGTCAGAACCTCCGAAACTCTTCCCAGAACCAGTCATAGCAGATCTGCTAAACCTCGAAGGTCTCTGTTGTGATGGTGGAAATGGAGGTCGAGGAGATGTCACGGAAACAGAAGTAGTACTCCCTGAAATCGCTGAGTCCTTGCCTCTTTTTACTGACTGACTAGAAGACATACCAGGATTCCTCCTTTTTGCAAACTAAGTCCGAATCCTCCTATTCTCAGTCGCGAGCTTCTCAGCTCGTAAAGCCATCTGTACCACCTCCTTATGCGGCTCCCTACCAGTCACTGTCATCCGCTCTCTAATCTCATTACGGAGCCCTTCTTCGAAATAACTGGCCTGATCCTGCTCAGATTTCACCAGATCCGGCACATATAACATTAACTCGTTAAAACGAGTCTCGTACTCCTCTACAGTTAGATTTCCCTGTTTCAAACTCAGAATTTCTCTCTTCTTTTCTTTCTGATGGAAATAAGTGAAATACTGACCATCAAATTCCTTGAGAAAATCGGGCCACGTCTGAGGAGTAGTGGAACGGGACTTCACTGAATTCCACCAAGTACGAGCCCTCTTCTCTAATAATCTCGTAGCCACCATTAGCTTCATGTCGTCGTCTAATCTCATATCAGAGAGAGTCTCTGAAACCTGATTAATCCAGTCCTTTGCCACCGTGGCATCCAACTCACCCGTGAAAGATACACAACCCAATTGCCTAGCCTCCTTCAGCTTCTTGGAAATGGATACATCATGTACTGGTGGTGGAACTAAAGGAGTAGTTGGAGGCACTACAGGTGGAACTTGACCAGTCTGAGCTTGACCAGCCATTGCTGCAAAGAAAGCTGCCAATGCTTGTGCTGCCTCAGTAGGCATGGCGAGAATACCCGTAGGTGGCTGAGGAGATGAAGGATGTGGAGGACTATCGGCCTGCTCAGCAGCAGGTGCTGCCCGAAGGGTAGATGCAGCTGATTCCTCCTCTACTGTATTTGGCTGATGACGTTGGGAACGACCTCTTCCCTTCCCAATCGATCTAGTGAGAGGTGGGCGTCCGCGTCGAGGAGGCATAATAATCTATAAGAGAAAACGAGCAAGCTTAGGGAACTTTAGGCTCTATATGAAAATGCATGCATTCTATTCAACCTAACTTAACTTAATCCGGGGCCACACTGATATTGTAATTTTTTAAAACCATTTTAAAACCAAAAACTCTTATCTTTAAAACCAAAAGCTCTGATACCAATAGAATTGTCACGACCCGGAACCTCCCTCAGGCCCATGACAATCGCCGCGAAGTCCCAATTGACACTCATTATCCGGAATGCCAATCGGAACCCCGCAAGGCTTACATATCAGTTTCTTTCCTTTCCTGTGAGCAATCATTGTTAAATATCGAGTTTTCAGAGAATATATACTATTTTAGATAAAAAAAATAATCAAAATAAAATTTTCGCCACACACGGGTATTTTGGTCATTTTTTTCTCAAAAATTTTGAAACTGGCTAAAACGTAATATACAAGTACAAAACACATAATTCATATTCAAAATGAGTTTAAAAGTCTAAAATCTTCATTTAAAACGAAATTACGGTTATTTGAATATAATAAGAAAATAAAAGAAATATTAAGGAAAATATTCTATTTTCTTATAAAACAATATTTATAGAGTTATACGTGAATAAATTTTATAGCGTAAAAGCTAAATAAATTTATACATATTGAAATACAGTAAGCCAAAATATTTAATTTAATTTACAATAACAAGAGGGCTCCCGAATAAATAAAAGTAAAGAGGACTGTGAACCTACGGTTTGAAAAATGCAGATCCAATGGTAGTCCTCGATGAGATCAGCTATCTACAGTCTATACTGAACCTGAAATGGGTGGAAAGGAGTTGGGTGAGATTTTGCAATCCCAATGAGTAAACAGACATTATCATAAATATCTAAAGGCGAGTAAAATGGAGGCAAGTTTAAACAATAAATTTCAACCCATTTCATAATGTTTTTAATTTATTTCTTAAACCATAAAATATTTATAATTTACCAAAACAATTGTTAAGGCTTATGTCTTTTATTAAAACAAGGCTCAAGCCAAAACTAATCCTCGGGGATACCTTGGCCGAGGCATCTAACCGAGTCCGCCAAGGGTGTTAAAATATTCACACGTGAAACACATTTTTATTTTTAAAAACCAGCCGTTCCTTGGCGTTGGCCGAGTTACACATTCACGTGGGGGTTCGACGTAAAGTGAGCTCTAATACTACCCCAGGAGTTACCCTCCTCGCCTCTACAACCGGAGTAACTATATAACTGGGTTTACCGTGCCCCTCTAATAGGCAGTCCACGAAAACCCGTCACTGCAGTGACTAACCCACCAATTTTAATAAAATTTCGACAGTATAACGTGGCTTTTATTTATTTATCCAGCCTGCATAGTAAAACAACTTACATAAATTTCCCAATGCATTCACAAAATATAGCCACATATACTCATTTCTCATAAGTCATTCCTAAGAAAATATATATATTTTTCAAGTCAATTTGTAGCCTCCAATTACTCAATTTCATAATCAATATAATATATTTTTATTTGTCACATTTATTCCTAAAACATCAAAAATCTCGTTTTAATCTCGTTCTCATTTCATAAAATACATAAAGGGCATTTAAAAATAAACTCTAGATAATTTACAATAATAATAAGTTTACTCACCGTTTGTACAAACTAAAAGTTTTCTAAGTGCCCCGATCACTACTCGTCGGGTACGACTTCTTTGCCTTTTCCGGAAGGCTCTCCTCCTAGACACATTACAAAAATTTACACAATTCATCACATTGATGCTAAATCACTATATAATTAACTTAAATCCTATACTAATGCATGGTATGAAATGCAATAGCCTAAAACGACTTAAACGCGATATTAACCTATTTTTGGCACTTTGCCCGATAAATTGCTAACGCGCTCCATTTTAGCTCTAAATCATCCCATTCTCTCTCCAACATTTCTAACCATTAAATATCAGCCAATAACCTTCTAAAAACAACAAAATCAGCTCACTCCCTTCCTTGAAAAATTCGGCCAAAAATGGGACATTAACTCGGTTAATTTTCTACTTTGTTTTTTTATCACGTTTAATCGTTTTTCATCATTTTCTCTTCATTTCCCTTAGAATAAAATCAATTCATCATCATTGTACAGCATTGAGAATCCAGCCAAAGAGTGGGTATTGTGAAAATTTAATGATTTCTTGCCCAATTTAATTTCTAAACACATTTAACTAACTAAAACTATCAATTTAACTAAAAATCAAAACCTAAAAATTTCAATTTCTCTCCCCTAGAATTTCGTCCAGCCCTTGATATCACTTTTTGATCTCTCTCCTCAAGCATGCTAAATGGCAATAAAGGCATAGGAAAGGTAGAAATCAAGCTAAAATCGAAAAATCTTACCGTTAGACGCGTAAACGGTCGAAAACCGCGAATTTCTCTTTGAATTTTCTTGTTTCTCTTTGGTTTTTCTTTTTTTCTTCCTTTCCTCTCTATTTCCTCTCTTTTTATTCCTTATGGCCGGCCAGCACTCAAAATTTGGGTTTAAATGGCTGACTTTTCATTAAAATAATATTATTTCATTTTTAAAATGCCACGTGTCACTTTCCCATTGGCCCATTTTTAAAATTTCATCCATTTGTTTCCAAATTTTCACCATACACTTGTCTCATATATTCATAGCTTAGATAAAATTCTCAGACTCATCCAAAGTCTCGGTGGAGTAATTTTTGAAATTTACACTTTTACCCCCGTAAAAGTTAAAAATTGCATTTTTGCCCCAAAAATCAAAAAATTACCCATAGACATATTTTTTATCCCTTATACTCATACCATTCTCCAATTTGTCAAATTTGATCTAAATTCTCTCAAAATCTCAAATTTTGTCCGTGAGTGGCAAAATTACGATTTTGCCCCTACACTCCAAAAATCACCAGAATTAAACTTTTTCACTTCCTATCATTAAATTATACTCCAAATAGTTAATCTTGGTCAAAAATTTCACTCCATGATCAAATTATTATCTTAGGTGGCAAAATGACGATTTTACCTTTGAATATCAAAATTTCTAATTTTACCCCAAACGAACCCTCGAACTCCGAACAATCATTTTTAGTCATTCCTGGACTATAAAATATTAAATTTCATCCTAAAATTCCTATTTGAACTAGTTCGAGTTTAAATCAACTCAAGTGTACCATTAGGTACAATACCGAGTTTCGTCTATTCTTAGGTGCTTTTCCTAGCATAATAACATACTACTCAGTGCATGTATGTCATGACATGTGTTTATAGGGTCAGGTTTTACAGTTTACCATGGGAAACGTTAAGTTAAAACCCTCTATTAATAGGAAAAGTTTATTTATTGTCGTTCATGCCTTCAAAAGCCTTATTACTCGCTTTGAATGGTTTTATAATCTCATTATTGATTTCAAGTTAAATTTTTTACATTTTTTGTTAAAACAGATTATAATTTAATGCTTACCTTGGGAAACGTGAAGCTAAAACCCTTTATTGATAAGAAAAGTCCATTTATCGTCACTCATGCCTTCGAAAGCCTTATTACTCACTTTAAATTGTTTCATAATTTCATTATGGATTTTAAGTTGAATTTTTTTACATTTTTTTAAAAACAAATTATATTTTAACGTTTACCTCGAAAAACGTTAAGCTAAAACCCTCTAATAACAAGAAAAGTCCATTTATTATCGCTCATGCCTTCAAAAGCCTTATTACTCGCTTTAAATGGTTTCAGGATTTCATTATTGATTTTAAGTTGAATTTTTTTGTATTTTTTTTAAAACTGATTATAATTGAATGTTTATGTCACGACCCGGAACTCCCATCTAGCTTGTGACAACCGCCGCGAAGCCTCGACAGACATTCTTCCCCCGAATGCCCTTCGAGAGCTCGCAAGGTTTTCGTACCAGTTTTTTCATTTCTCTTTCTTTTTTTCTTTTCTTTTTTTTTTGAATAATAAAATAAAATAAAAATATTAATTAAAATAATCTATTTTAATGTAAAACAATATATATATATATTTTTGAAACATCAAAAATTAATTTTCTGCACATGAAAACAAAATAAATTTATACATATTGTAACATAGAAAATTGGGGTATGCAATTTAAATTACAATAACACGTGGGGCCCCAAATAACTGAGAAGGTTTAAGTCTATAACTTTGTTTTCTAGGATGCAACTCCGAAATTTACTTCTCGATGCAATTGACAGTCTACTGCCTATTCTGAGCCTGAAAAATGTATTGGAAGAAGGGGTGAGATTATAAAATCCCAGTGAGTAGACAAACATCATCAAAATAATCTAAAGCCGAGTAATAGGAGACAATTAAAATAATTCATCCCAACCCATATAAATAATTGGATTTCATTCAATTAGTCAACATGGCTTATGCACTTTTCAAAAACTTGGCCCTTGCCAAAAATCCATTCTCGGGGATACCCCGCGGAGGCATCTTACCGAGACCGCCAAGGCTGTTTATTGTCACACACACAAACACATTTCACCTCTGACAACACAACCATTCCTTGGCGTTGGCTGAGTCCCAGTTTCACGTGGTGGCCAGCGTGAAGTGTACTCAAATCCTACCTCGAGAGTTATCCTACGCGCCTCTCCAATCGAGGTAAGCTCAATAATTGGGAATCGTACCCCTTTAATTAGGCTGGCCCACGGAACCCCCATCACTGCAGTGCCCACTTTATAATCCACCAACCAATAAAATCACAATAGTATGACATGGCTCACTTAACACATTCAAGGCAAATCAAAGCAGTTCACATATTCTTTAAATCATAAAAATAACCAGTCATACCCACATTTATCATAAGCCATTTAATGTAAAATCATGAATAAACAACATAATCATAGTATAGGTCTCCAATTACTCTATTTTTGAAATCATTATTAAATTTTCAAAAATTTAATAAAATTATTTTATAAAATCTCATTTTCCCATAAAACACAATAATTTTCCAATTAAACCATTTTTCCATAAAATCACACAATTAAATAAATCTACTCTAGAAAATTAAGACGATAGTAAGTTTACTCACTGTAATAGGAGTACATATACTCCTATTCTCGGTCCTCGGGTGTAGTCTTTTACCTGTATCAGATAGCTTACCACCTATCCACAATGCATGACACAAAAAATTCAATAATTTGTGTCAAATAAATATATATTATTTCAGGCTCTTATCCATGCGTATGCACTAGATAGGGTGTGAAATGTTTGGACAATCGATTAATCACAGTGTCCGACCTAACTTGCCTATACACAGTGTAAATTTCTAAAATCTTCAATTCAACTCCAAGTCCATCCATTTCAATTTCAATTATCCAATTATATCCACAATACCTCAATGACTGTGAATGTGGTCCAATTTATCAGTTCGGATCATAAATTACACTTTTACCCCTAATGGGTAAAAATTTCAATTTTTTGCACTAAAAATTCCCATTAAATTTTCAACCTCATAATTCATCATTTTTCCATCTAATTCTCTTAAAATAAAGTCAACCTCATCCTCACACACCATTGGCTAGATTCGGCCTAGAGAAATTCATGGAGAAAATGAATATTTTTCTTGTTGTTTTACTCATAAACATGTTAAACTAACACTAAACACTAACATAGTTCAAAATCAAATTAATCTAACAACTTTCTCTCTCTAAACCCATATGATCAGATTTGAATCCATCATCAAAACACATAATTTAACCATGGAAAATAAGGAGAAATGCATGGAAATGATAAATCTTAAGCTAAGCTTGAAAAATCATACATTTAAACACTTGATTCCTTGAAAAATCACACTTTTTCTTTGAATTTTCTCACTCTAGGGTTTGTTCTTATTTCTCTCTCTCTCCTGCTGGTTTTGGCTGACCCTCCAAATGAAGAATTCTGGAATTTTCAAGCCTTTTAATAGGCTTAATAAAATATTATTATTTTATTTACCTTTTGAATATTTTATTATTTTATTTTTTTCTAGCCATCTTTTTGACTTTCTTTTTCTACCACTCAATCCTCTTCACTTATCCATGTCTTCCATGAAATTTTTAGACTTTTTCAAAGTTTTCGTGGAGCAAATTTTTAAAAATTACACTTTTGCCCCCGTACAAGTGAAAAATTACATTTTTACCCCAAAAATTGAAAAATTACCAAAATGCATAATTTTCACTCCTTACACTCATATCATGCTCCATTTAATCAAATTTGATCTAAATTCTCTCGAAAAATTCAATTTCGTCCTCGAGTGATAAAATTACCATTTTGCCCCTATACTCCAAAAATATAGAAAATTCATATAATTTCACTGCTAAATCTTCCAATTGTACTTCAATACTCATATCATACTCAAATATGCCAAATGGGTCTAAGAAAATCTTTTTTTAAAAAAAAAATTCCCATTTTGTCCTCATATTGCAAAATAACCATTTTGTCCCATAACCGGTCAACTTTCCTGATTGATTCCAAATTGATCCTCGAACTCCAAATCACCATTCCAAGTAGATTTTGGGGTTTCATAACTCTCAAATCCCTTTTAAAATTTTCATTTGAACTAGCTTGAGGTATAAATCAACTTCACAGCACTTCTAGGGGCAATACCGTCTTTTGTCGATTTCTCGGGCTTCCTCAATATACAAACATTCTATCGAGCATGTGAATAACATCATAATTATTTTACAAAGTAGGGTTTGATAGTTTAGCTTGGGAAACGTTAAGCTAAAGCCTTCATTTGACATAAAAAGAGCATTTATAGTCACTCATGCCTTCAAAATCCTTATTACTCATTTTCAATAATTTTATAGTCTCATTATTGATTTCAAGTGGAATTTTTTTACATTTTTAGTTAAAACAGAATATGATTGAATGTTTACCACGGGAAACGTTAAGCTAAAACCCTCTATTAACAGGAAAAGTCCATTTATTGTCGCTCATGCCTTCAAAAGCCTTATTACTCGCTTTAAATGGTTTTATAATCTCATTAATGATTTCAAGTTGAATATTTTTACATTTTTGTTAAAACAAATTATAATTGAATGCTTACCTTGGGAAACGTGAAGCTAAAACCCTCTATTGTTAAGAAAAGTCCATTTATCGTCACTTATGCCTACGAAAGCCTTATTACTCAATTTAAATAGTTTCATAATTTAATTATTAATTTTATGTTGAATTTCTTTACATTTTTTTTAAAACAGATTATAATTGAATGTTTACCTTGGGAAACGTGGGGCTAAGGCCCTCATTTGACATAAAAAGAGCATTTATAGTCACTCATGCCTTCAAAATCCTTATTACTCGCTTTCAATGGTTTTATAGTCTTATTATTGATTTCAAGTGGACTTGTTTTACATCTTTTGTTAAAACAGATTATAATTGAATGTTTACCTCGGGAAACGTTAAGCTAAAACCCTCTATTAATAGGAAAAGTCCATTTCTTGTCGCTCATGTCTTCAAAAGCCTTATTAAACGCTTTAAATGGTTTACTAATCTCATTATTGATTTTGAGTTGAATTTTTTTACATTTTTTTAAAACAAATTATAATTGAATGTTAACCTCGGGAAACGTGGGGCTAAAGCCCTCATTTGACGTAAAAAGAGCATTTATAGTCACTCATGCCTTCAAAATTCTTATTACTCGCTTTCAATAAATTTATAGTCTCATTATTGTTTTCAAGTGGAATTGTTTTACATCTTTTGTTAAAACATATTATAATTGAAAGTTTACCTTGGGAAACGTTAAGCTAAAACCCTCTATTAATAGGAAAAGTCCATTTCTTGTCGCTCATACCTTCAAAAGCCTTATTAAACGCTTTAAACGGTTTACTAATCTCATTATTGATTTTGAGTTGAATTTTTATACATTTTTTTGAAAACTAATTATAATTGAATGTTTACCTCGAGAAACGTGAAGCTAAAGCCCTCATTTGACATTAAAAGAGCATTTATAGTAACTCATGCCTTCAAAATCCTTATTACTCGCTTTCAATGGTTTTATAGCCTCATTATTGATTTCAACTTGAATTTTTTTTTATTTTTAGTTAAAACAGATTATAATTGAATGTTTACCATGGGAAACGTTAAGCTAAAACCCTCTCTTAACAAGAAAAGTCCATTTATTGTCGCTCATGCCTTCAAAAGCCTTATTACTTGCTTTAAATGGTTTTATAATCTCATTATTGATTTCAAATTGAATTTTTTTATATTTTTTCTTAAACAGATTATAATTGAATGCTTACCTAGGGAAACGTGAAGCTAAAACCCTCTATTGATAAGAAAGTCCATTTATCGTCACTCATGGCTTCGAAAGCCTTATTACTCGCTTTAAATGGTTTCATAATTTCATTATTGATTTTAAGTTGAATTTTTTTACATTTTTTTAAAAACAGATTATAATTGAATGTTTACCTCGAAAAACGTTAAGCTAAAACCCTCTATTAACAGGAAAAGTCCATTTATTATCGCTCATGCCTTCAAAAGCCTTATTACTCGCTTTAAACGGTTTCATGATCTCATTATTGATTTTAAGTTGAATTTTTTTACATTTTTAATTAGAACAGATTATAATTAAATGTTTACCTCGAAAAACGTTAAGCTAAAACCCTCTATTAACAGGAAAAGTCCATTTATTATCGCTCACGCCTTTAAAAGCCTTATTACACGCTTTAAATGGTTTCTTAATCTCATTATTGATTTTGAGTTGAATTGTTTTACATTTTTTTTAAAACTAATTATAATTGAATGTTGACCTCGAAAAACGTGGGGCTAAAGCCCTCATTTGACATAAAAAGAGCATTTATAGTCACTCACGGCTTCAAAATCCTTATTACTCACTTTCAATGGTTTTATAGTCTCATTATTGATTTCAAGTTGAATTTTTTTTTTTTAGCTAAAACAGATTATGATTGATTGTTTACCATGGGAAACGTTAAGCTAAAACTCTCTATTAACAGGAAAAGTCCATTTACTGTCGCTCATGCTTTCAAAAGCCTTATTACTCGCTTTAAATGGTTTTATAATCTCATTATTGATTTCAAGTTGAATTTTTTTATATTTTTTGTTAAAACAGATTATAATTGAATGCTTACCTAGGGAAACGTGAAGCTAAAACCCTCTATTGATAAGAAAGTCCATTTATCGTCACTCATGGCTTCGAAAGCCTTATTACTCGCTTTAAATGGTTTCATAATTTCATTATTGATTTTAAGTTGAATTTTTTTACATTTTTTTAAAAACAGATTATAATTGAATGTTTACCTCGAAAAACGTTAAGCTAAAACCCTCTATTAACAGGAAAAGTCCATTTATTATCGCTCATGCCTTTAAAAGCCTTATTACACGCTTTAAATGGTTTTCTAATCTCATTATTGATTTTGAGTTGAATTGTTTTAAATTTTTTTTAAAACTAATTATAATTGAATGTTTACCTCAGGAAACGAGGGGCTAAAGCCCTCATTTGATATAAAAAAAGCATTTATAGTCACTCACGGCTTCAAAATCCTTATTACTCACTTTCAATGGTTTGATAATCTCATTATTGATTTCAAGTTAAATTTTTTTATTTTTAGTTAAAACAGATTATGATTGATTGTTTACCATGGGAAACGTTAAGCTCAAACCCTCTATTAACAGGAAAAGTTCATTTATTGTCGCTCATGCCTTCAAAAGCCTTATTACTCGCTTTAAATGGTTTTAGAATCTCATTATTGATTTTAAGGTGAATTTTTTTACATTTTTTCTTAAAACGGAATATAATTGAATGTTTACCTCGGGAAACGTTAAGTTAAAACCCTCTATTAATAGAAAAAGTCTATTTATTATCGCTCATGCCTTCAAAAGCCTTATTACACGCTTTAAATGGTTTCCTAATCTCATTATTGACTTTAAGTTGATTTTTTTTTTCTTTTAAAACTTATTATAATTGAATGTTTACCTTGGGAAACGTGGGGCTAAAGCCTTCATTTGACATAAAAAGAGCATTTATAGTCACTCATGCCTTCAAAATCCTTATTACTCGCTTTCAATGGTTTTATAGTCTCATTATTGATTTCAAGTGGAATATTTTTACATCTTCTGTTAAAACAGATCATAATTGAATGTTTGCCTCGGGAAATGTGGGGCTAAAGCCCTCATTTGACATAAAAAGAGCATTTAAAGTCACTCATGCCTTCAAAATCCTTATTACTCACTTTCAATGGCTTTATAGTCTCATTATTGATTTCAAGTTGAATTTTTTTACATTTTTAGTTAAAACCGAATATGATTGAATGTTTACCACGAAAAACGTTAAGCTAAAACCCTTTATTAACAGGAAAAGTGCATTTATTGTCGCTCATGCCTTTAAAAGCCTTATTACTCGCTTTAAATGGTTTTATAATCTCATTATTGATTTCAAGTTGTATTTTTTTACATTTTTGTTAAAATAGATTATAATTGAATGCTTTCCTTGGGTAAAATGAAGCTAAAACTCTCTATTGACAAGAAAAGTCGATTTATTGTCACTCACGCCTTCAAAAGCCTTACTACTCGCTTTAAATGGTTTTATTATCTCATTATTGATTTTAAGGTGAATTTTTTTACATTTTTTCTTAAAACAGAATATAATTGAATGTTTACCTCAGGAAACGTTAAGCTAAAACTATCTATTAATAGGAAAAGTTCATTTTTTGTCACTCATGCCTTCAAAAGCCTTATTACTCGCATTAAATGGTTTTATAATCTCATTATCGATTTCAAGTTGAATTTTTTTATATTTTTTGTTAAAACAAATTTTAATTGAATGCTGGCCTTGGGTAAGATGAAGCTAAAACCCTTTATTGACAAGAAAAGTCCATTTATTGTCGCTCATGCCTTCAAAAGCCTTATTACTCTCTTTAAATGGTTTTATAATCTCATTATTGATTTTAAGGTGAATTTTTTTACATTTTTTCTTAAAATAGAATATAATTGAATGTTTACCTCGGGAAACGTTAAGCTAAAACCCTCTATTAATAGGAAAAGTCTATTTATAGTCGCTCATGCCTTCAAAAGCCTTATTACACGCTTTAACTGGTTTCCTAATCTCATTATTGATTTTAAGTTGAATTTTTTTCATTTCTTTTAAAATTGATTAAAATTGAATGTTTACCTCGGGAAATGTGGGGCTAAAGCCTTCATTTGACATAAAAAGAGCATTTATAGTCACTCATGCCTTCAAAATCCTTATTACTCGCTTTCAATGGTTTTATAGTCTCATTATTGATTTCAAGTGGAATTTTTTTACCTCTCGTGTTAAAACAGATTATAATTGAATGTTTACCTCGGGAAACGTTAAGCTAAAACCCTCTATTAATAGGAAAAGTCCATTTATTGTCGCTCATGCCTTCAAAAGCTTATTACATGCTTTAAATGGTTTCCTAATCTCATTGTTGATTTTGAGTTCAATTTTTTTATATTTTTTTTAAAACTTATTGTAATTGAATGTTTACCTCGAGAAACGTGAAGCTAAAGCCCTCATTTGGCATAAAAAGAGCATTTATAGTAACTCATGCCTTCAAAAGCATTCTTCCATGCTTTAAATGGTTTCCTAATCTCATTATTGATTTTGAGTTGAATTTTTTTTACATTTTTTTTAAAACTAATTATAACTGAATGTTTACCTCGGGAAAGGTGGGGCTAAAGCCCTCATTTGACATAAAAAGAGCATTTATAGTCACTCATGCCTTCAAAATCCTTATTACTCACTTTCAATGGTTTAATAGTCTCATTATTGATTTCAAGTTTAATATTTATACTTTTTTAGTTAAAACAGAATATGATTGAATGTTTACCATGGGCAACGTTAAGCTAAAACCCTTTATTAACAGGAAAAGTCCATTTATTGTCGCTCATGCCTTTAAAAGACTTATTACTCCCTTTAAATGGTTTTATATTGTCATTATTGATTTGAAGTTGAATTTTTTTTATATTTTTGTTAAAACAGATTATAATTGAATGCTTACCTTGGGAAACGTGAAGCTAAAACCCTCTATTGATAAGAAAAGTCCATTTATCGTCACTTATGCCTTCCAAAGCCTTATTACTCGCTTTAAATGGTTGCATAATTTCATTATTAAGTTTAAGTTGAATTTTTTTACATTTTTTTTAAAACAGATTATAATTGAATGTTTACCTCGGGAAACGTTAAGCTAAAACCCTCTATTAACTGGAAAAGTCCATTTATTATCGCTCATGCCTTCAAAAGCCTTATTACTCATTTTAAATGGTTTCATGATCTCATTATTGATTTTAAGTTGAATTTTTTTATATATTTTTTAAAACTGATTATAATTGAATGTTTACCTCGGGAAACGTGGGGCTAAAGCCTTCATTTGACATAAAAAGAGCATTTATAGTCACTCATGCCTTCAAAATCCTTATTACTCGCTTTCAATGGTTTTATAGTCTCATTATTGATTTCAAGTGGAATTTTTTTACATCTTGTGTTAAAATAGATTATAATTGAATGTTTACCTCGGGAAACGTTAAGCTAAAATCCTCTATTAATAGGAAAAGTCCATTTATTATCGCTCATACCTTCAAAAGCCTTATTACACGCTTGAAATGGTTTCCTAATCTCATTATTGATTTTGAGTTGAATTTTTTTATATTTTTTTAAAACTAATTATAATTGATTGTTTACCTCCGGAAACATGGGGCTAAAGCCCTCATTTGACATAAAAAGAGTATTTATAGTCACTCATGCCTTCAAAATCCTTATTACTCACTTTCAATGGTTTTATAGTCTCATTATTGATTTCAAGTGGAATTTTTTTACATTTTGTGTTAAAAGAAATTATAATTGAATGTTTACCTCGGGAAGCGTTAAGCTAAAACCCTCTATTAATAGGAAAAGTCCATTTATTATCGCTCATTCCTTCAAAGGTCTTATTACACGCTTTAAATGGTTTCCTAATCTCATTATTGGTTTTGAGTTGAATTTTTTTATAGTTTTTTTAAAAACATATTATAATTGAATGTTTATCTCGGGAAACGTTAAGCTAAAACTCTCTATTAACAGGAAAAGTCCATTTATTATCTCTCATGCCTTCAAAAGCCTTATTACTCGCTTTAAATGTTTTCATGATCTCATTATTGATTTTAAGTTGAATTTTTTTATATTTTTTCAACAATTGATTATAATTGAATGTTTATTCGGGAAACGTGGGGCTAAATTCTTCGTTTGACATAAAAAGAGCATTTATAGTCACTCATGCCTTCAAAATCCTTATTACTCGCTTTCAATGGTTTTATAGTCTCATTATTGATTTCAAGTTGAATTTTTTTATTTTTAGTCAAAACAGATTATGATTGAATGTTTACCATAGGAAACGTTAAGCTAAAACCCTCTATTAATAGGAAAAGTCCATTTATTATCGCTCATGCCTTCAAAAGCCTTATTGCACGCTTTAAATGGTTTCTTAATCTCATTATGGAATTTGAGTTGAATTTTTTTATACTTTTTTTAAAACAAATTATAATTGAATGTTTACCTCGGGAAACGTGGGACTAAAGCCCTCATTTGACATAAAAAGAGCATTTATAGTCACTCATGCCTTCAAAATCCTTATAACTCACTTTCAATGGTTTTATAGTCTCACTATTGATTTGAAGTTGAATTTTTTTATCTTTTCAATTAAAATAGAATATGAATGCATGTTTACCATGGGAAATGTTAAGCTAAAACCCTCTATTAACAGGAAAAGTCAATTTATTGTCGCTGATGCCTTGAAAAGCCTTATTACTCTCATTAAATGGTTTTATAATCTAATTATTGATTTCAAGTTGAATTTTTTTACATTTGTTTTTAAAAAATATTATAATTGAATGCTTACCTTGGGAAACGTGAAGCTAAAACCCTCTATTGATAAGAAAGTTCATTTATCGTCACTCATGCCTTCGAAAGCCTTATTACTTGCTTTAAATGGTTTCATAATTTCATTTTTGATTTTAAGTTGAATTTTTTTACATTTTTTTAAAAACAAATTATAATTGAATGTTTCCTCGAAAAACGTTAAGCTAAAACCCTCTATTAACAGGAAAAGTCCATTTATTATCGCTCATGCCTTCAAAAGCCTTATTACTCGCTTTAAATGGTTTCATGATCTCATTATTGATTTTAAGTTGAATTTTTTTATATTTTTTTTAAAACTGATTATAATTGAATGTTTACCTCGGGAAACGTGGGGCTAAAGCCTTCATTTGACATAAAAAGTGCATTTATAGTCACTCATGCCTTCAAAATCCTTATTACTCGCTTTCAATGGTTTTATAGTCTCATTATGGATTTCAAGTTGAATTTTTTCATTTTTAGTCAAAACAGATTATGATTGAATGTTTACCATGGGAAACGTTAAGCTGAAACCCTCTATTAACAGGAAAAGTCCATTTATTGTCGTTCATGCCTTCAAAAGCCTTATTACTCGCTTTAAATGGTTTTATAATCTCATTATTGATTTCAAGGTGAATTTTTTTATATTTTTTGTTAAAACAGATTATAATTGAATGCTTATCTTGGGAAATGTGAAGCTAAAAGCCTCTATTGATAAGAAAGTCCATTTATCGTCACTCATGCCTTCGAAAGCCTTATTACTCGCTTTAAATGGTTTCGTAATTTCATTATTGATTTCAAGTGGAATTTTTTTACATCTTGTGCTAAAACGTATTATAATTGAATGTTTACCTTGGGAAACGTTAAGCTAAAACCCTCTATTAATAGGAAAAGTCCTTTTATTATCGCTCATGCCTTCAAAAGCCTTATTACTCGCTTTAAATGGTTTCATGATCTCATTATTGATTTTAAGTTGAATTTTTTTATATATTTTTTAAAACTGATTATAATTGAATGTTTACCTCGAGAAACGTGGGGCTAAAGCCTTCATTTGACATAAAAAGAGCATTTATAGTCACTCATGCCTTCAAAATCCTTATTACTCGCTTTCAATGGTATTATAGTCTCATTATTGATTTCAAGTGGAATTTTTTTACATCTTGTGCTAAAACGGATTATAATTGAATGTTTACCTTGGGAAACGTTAAGCTAAAACCCTCTATTAATAAGAAAAGTCCATTTATTATCGCCCATGCCTTCAAAAGCCTTATTACACGCTTTAAATGGTTTCCTAATCTCATTTTTGATTTTGAGTTGAATTTGTTCACATTTTTTTAAAACTAATTATAACTAAATGTTTACCTCGTGAAACGTGGGGCTAAAGCCCTCATTTGACATAAAAAGAGCATTTATAGTCACTAATGCCTTCAAAATCCTTATTACTCACTTTCAATGGTTTTATAGTCTTATTATTGATTTCAAGTTGAATTTTTTTACACTTTTAGTTAGAACAGAATATGATTGAATGTTTACCGTGGGAAACGTTAAGCTAAAACCCTCTGTTAGTAGGAAAAGTCCATTTATTGTCGCTGATGCCTTGAAAAGCCTTATTACTCGTTTTAAATGGTTTTATAATCTCATTATTGATTTCAAGTTCAATTTTTTTACATTTTTGTTAAAACAGATTATAATTGAATGCTTACCTTGGGAAACGTGAAGCTAAAAGCCTCTATTGATAAGAAAGTCCATTTATCGTCACTCATGCCTTCGAAAGCCTTATTACTCGCTTTAAATGGTTTCATAATTTCATTATTGATTTTAAGTTGAATTTTTTTACATTTTTTTAAAACAGATTATAATTGAATGTTTACCTCGAAAAACGTTAAGCTAAAACCCTCTATTAACAGGAAAAGTCCATTTATTATCGCTCATGCCTTTAAAAGCCTTATTACTCGCTTTAAATGGTTTCATGATCTCATTATTGATTTCAAGTTGAATTTTTTTATATTTTTTTAAAAACTGATTATAATTGAATGTTTACGTCGGGAAACGTGGGGCTAAAGCCTTCATTTGATATAAAAAGTGCATTTATAGTCACTCATGCCTTCAAAATCCTTATTACTCGCTTTAAATGGTTTTATAGTCTCATTATTGATTTCTAGTTAAATTTTTTTATTTTTAGTCAAAACAGATTATGTTTGAATGTTTACCATGGGAAACGTTAAGCAAAAACCCTCTATTAATAGGAAAAGTCCATTTATTATCGCTCATGCCTTCAAAAGCCTTATTGCACGCTTTAAATGGTTTCTTAATCTCATTATTGAATTTGAGTTGAATTTTTTTATACTTTTTTTAAAACTAATTATAATTGAATGTTTACCTCGGGAAACGTGGGGTTAAAGCCCTCATTTGATATAAAAAGAGCATTTATAGTCACTCATGCCTTCAAAATCCTTATAACTCACTTTCAATGGTTTTATAGTCTCACTATTGATTTGAAGTTGAATTTTTTTATCTTTTCAATTAAAATAGAATATGAATGCATGTTTACCATGGGAAATGTTAAGCTAAAACCCTCTATTAACAGGAAAAGTAAATTTATTGTCGTCGATGCCTTGAAAAGCCTTATTACTCTCATTAAATGGTTTTATAATCTAATTATTGATTTCAAGTTGAATTTTTTTACATTTGTTTTTAAAAATATTATAATTGAATGCTTACCTTGGGAAACGTGAAGCTAAAACCCTCTATTGATAAGAAAGTCCATTTATCGTCACTCATGCCTACGAAAGCCTTATTACTTGCTTTAAATGGTTTCATAATTTCATTTTTGATTTTAAGTTGAATTTTTTTATATTTTTTTAAAAACAGATTATAATTGAATGTTTCCTCGAAAAACGTTAAGCTAAAACCCTCTATTAACAGGAAAAGTCCTTTTATTATCGCTCATGCCTTCAAAAGCCTTATTACTCGCTTTAAATGGTTTCATGATCTCATTATTGATTTTAAGTTGAATTTTTTTATATTTTTTTTAAAATTAATTATAATTGAATGTTTACCTCGGGAAACGTGGGGCTAAAGCCTTCATTTGAGATAAAAAGTGCATTTATAGTCACTCATGCCTTCAAAATCCTTATTACTCGCTTTCAATGGTTTTATAGTCTCATTATTGATTTCAAGTTGAATTTTTTCATTTTTAGTCAAAACAGATTATGATTGAATGTTTACCATGGGAAACGTTAAGCTAAAACCCTCTATTAACAGGAAAAGTCCATTTATTGTCGTTCATGCCTTCAAAAGCCTTATTACTCGCTTTAAATGGTTTTATAATCTCATTATTGATTTCAAGGTGAATTTTTTTATATTTTTTGTTAAAACAGATTATAATTTAATGCTTATGTTGGGAAATGTGAAGCTAAAAGCCTCTATTGATAAGAAAGTCCATTTATCGTCACTCATGCCTTCGAAAGCCTTATTACTCGCTTTAAATGGTTTCGTAATTTCATTATTGATTTCAAGTGGAATTTGTTTACATCTTGTGCTAAAACGGATTATAATTGAATGTTTACCTTGGGAAACGTTAAGCTAAAACCCTCTATTAATAGGAAAAGTCCTTTTATTATCGCTCATGCCTTCAAAAGCCTTATTACTCGCTTTAAATGGTTTCATGATCTCATTATTGATTTTAAGTTGAATTTTTTTATATATTTTTTAAAACTGATTATAATTGAATGTTTACCTCGAGAAACGTGGGGCTAAAGCCTTCATTTGACATAAAAAGAGCATTTATAGTCACTCATGCCTTCAAAATCCTTATTACTCGCTTTCAATGGTATTATAGTCTCATTATTGATTTCAAGTGGAATTTTTTTACATCTTGTGCTAAAACGGATTATAATTGAATGTTTACCTTGGGAAACGTTAAGCTAAAACCCTCTATTAATAGGAAAAGTCCATTTATTATCGCCCATGCCTTCAAAAGCCTTATTACACGCTTTAAATGGTTTCCTAATCTCATTTTTGATTTTGAGTTGAATTTGTTCACATTTTTTTAAAACTAATTATAACTAAATGTTTACCTCGGGAAACGTGGGGCTAAAGCCCTCATTTGACATAAAAAGAGCATTTATAGTCACTAATGCCTTCAAAATCCTTATTACTCACTTTCAATGGCTTTATAGTCTTATTATTGATTTCAAGTTGAATTTTTTTACACTTTTAGTTAGAACAGAATATGATTGAATGGTTACCATGGGAAACGCTAAGCTAAAACCCTCTGTTGGTAGGAAAAGTCCATTTATTGTCGCTGATGCCTTGAAAAGCCTTATTACTCGTTTTAAATGGTTTTATAATCTCATTATTGATTTCAAGTTCAATTTTTTTACATTTTTGTTAAAACAGATTATAATTGAATGCTTACCTTGGGAAACGTGAAGCTAAAATCCTCTATTGATAAGAAAAGTCCATTTATCGTCACTTATACTTTCGAAAGCCTTATTACTCACTTTAAATGGTTTCATAATTCCATTATTAAATTTAAGTTAAATTTTTTTACATTTTTTTTAAAACAGATTATAATTGACTGTTTACCTCGAAAAACGTTAAGCTAAAACCCTCTATTAACGGGAAAAGTCCATTTATTATCGCTCATGCCTTTAAAAGCCTTATTACTCGCTTTAAATGGTTTCATGATCTCATTATTGATTTCAAGTTGAATTTTTTTATATTTTTTTTAAAACTGATTATAATTGAATGTTTACCTCGGGAAACGTGGGGCTAAAGCCTTCATTTGATATAAAAAGTGCATTTATAGTCACTCATGCCTTCAAAATCCTTATTACTCGCTTTGAATGGTTTTATAGTCTCATTATTGATTTCTAGTTGAATTTTTTCATTTTTAGTCAAAACAGATTATGATTGAATGTTTACCATGGGAAACGTTAAGCCAAAACCCTCTATTAACAGGAAAAGTCCATTTATTGTCGTTCATGCCTTCAAAAGCCTTATTACTCGCTTTAAATGGTTTTATAATCTCATTATTGATTTCAAGGTGAATTTTTTTATATTTTTTGTTAAAACAAATTATAATTGAATGCTTACCTTGGGAAAGGTGAAGCTAAAAGCCTCTATTGATAAGAAAGTCCATTTATCGTCACTCATGCCTTCGAAAGCCTTATTACTCGCTTTAAATGGTTTCATAATTTCATTATTGATTTTAAGTTGAGTTTTTTTACATTTTTTAAAAACAGATTATAATTGAATGTTTACCTCGAAAAACGTTAAGCTAAAACCCTCTATTAATAGGAAAAGTCATTTTAGTATCGCTCATGCCTTCAAAAGCCTTATTACTCGCTTTAAATGGTTTCATGATCTCATTATTGATTTCAAGTTGAATTTTTTTATATTTTTTTTAAAACTGATTATAATTGAATGTTTACCTTGGGAAACGTGGGGCTAAAGCCTTCATTTGATATAAAAAGTGCATTTATAGTCACTCATGCCTTCAAAATCCTTATTACTCGCTTTAAATGGTTTTATAGTCTCATTATTGATTTCTAGCTGAATTTTTTCATTTTTAGTCAAAACAGATTATGATTGAATGTTTACCAAGGGAAATGTTAAGCCAAAACCCTCTATTAACAGGAAAAGTCCATTTATTGTCGTTCATGCCTTCAAAAGCCTTATTACTCACTTTAAATGGTTTTATAATCTCATTATTGATTTCAAGGTGAATTTTTTTATATTTTTTGTTAAAACAGATTATAATTGAATGCTTACCTTGGGAAATGTGAAGCTAAAAGCCTCTATTGATAAGAAAGTCCATTTATCGTCACTCATGCCTTCGAAAGCCTTATTACTTGCTTTAAATGGTTTCATAATTTCATTTTTGATTTTAAGTTGAATTTTTTTACATTTTTTTAAAAACAGATTATAATTGAATGTTTCGTCGAAAAACGTTAAGCTAAAACCCTCTATTAATAAGAAAAGTCCATTTATTATCGCCCATGCCTTCAAAAGCCTTATTACACGCTTTAAATGGTTTCCTAATCTCATTTTTGATTTTGAGTTGAATTTGTTCACATTTTTTTAAAACTAATTATAACTAAATGTTTACCTCGGGAAACGTGGGGCTAAAGCCCTCATTTGACGTAAAAAGAGCATTTATAGTCACTAATGCCTTCAAAATCCTTATTACTCACTTTCAATGGTTTTATAGTCTTATTATTGATTTCAAGTTGAATTTTTTGACACTTTTAGTTAGAACAGAATATGATTGAATGTTTACCATGGGAAACGTTAAGCTAAAACCCTTTGTTAGTAGGAAAAGTCCATTTATTGTCGCTGATGCCTTGAAAAGCCTTATTACTCGTTTTAAATGGTTTTATAATCTCATTATTGATTTCAAGTTCAATTTTTTTACATTTTTGTTAAAACAGATTATAATTGAATGCTTACCTTGGGAAATGTGAAGCTAAAAGCCTCTATTGATAAGAAAGTCCATTTATCGTCACTCATGCCTTCGAAAGCCTTATTACTCGCTTTAAATGGTTTCATAATTTCATTATTGATTTTAAGTTGAATTTTTTTACATTTTTTTAAAACAGATTATAATTGAATGTTTACCTCGAAAAACGTTAAGCTAAAACCCTCTATTAACAGGAAAAGTCCATTTATTATCGCTCATGCCTTTAAAAGCCTTATTACTCGTTTTAAATGGTTTCATGATCTCACTATTGATTTCAAGTTGAATTTTTTTATATTTTTTTAAAACTGATTATAATTGAATGTTTACCTCGGGAAACGTGGGGCTAAAGCCTTCATTTGATATGAAAAGTGCATTTATAGTCACTCATGCCTTCAAAATCCTTATTACTCGCTTTAAATGGTTTTATAGTCTCATTATTGATTTCTAGTTAAATTTTTTTATTTTTAGTCAAAACAGATTATGATTGAATGTTTACCATGGGAAACGTTAAGCTAAAACCCTCTATTAATAGGAAAAGTCCATTTATTATCGCTCATGCCTTCAAAAGCCTTATTGCACGCTTTAAATGGTTTCTTAATCTCATTATTGAATTTGAGTTGAATTTTTTTATACTTTTTTTAAAACTAATTATAATTGAATGTTTACCTCGGGAAACGTGGGGTTAAAGCCTTTATTTGACATAAAAAGAGCATTTATAGTCACTCATGCCTTCAAAATCCTTATAACTCACTTTCAATGGTTTTATAGTCTCACTATTGATTTCAAGTTGAATTTTTTTATCTTTTCAATTAAAATAGAATATGAATGCATGTTTACCATGGGAAATTTTAAGCTAAAACCCTCTATTAACAGGAAAAGTCAATTTATTGTCGCTGATGCCTTGAAAAGCCTTATTACTCTCATTAAATGGTTTTATAATCTAATTATTGATTTCAAGTTGAATTTTTTTACATTTGATTTTACAAATATTATAATTGAATGCTTACCTTGGGAAACGTGAAGCTAAAACCCTCTATTGATAAGAAAGTCCATTTATCGTCACTCATGCCTTCGAAAGCCTTATTACTTGCTTTAAATGGTTTCATAATTTCATTTTTGATTTTAAGTTGAATTTTTTTACATTTTTTTAAAAACAGATTATAATTGAATGTTTCCTCGAAAAACGTTAAGCTAAAACCCTCTATTAACAGGAAAAGTCCATTTATTATCGCTCATGCCTTCAAAAGCCTTATTACTCGCTTTAAATGGTTTCATGATCTCATTATTGATTTTAAGTTGAATTTTTTTATATTTTTTTTAAAACTGATTATAATTGAATGTTTACCTCGGGAAACGTGGGGCTAAAGCCTTCATTTGACATAAAAAGTGCATTTATAGTCACTCATGCCTTCAAAATCCTTATTACTCGCTTTCAATGGTTTTATAGTCTCATTATTGATTTCAAGTTGAATTTTTTCATTTTTAGTCAAAACAGATTATGATTGAATGTTTACCATGGGAAACGTTAAGCTAAAACCCTCTATTAACAGGAAAAGTCCATTTATTGTCGTTCATGCCTTCAAAAGCCTTATTACTCGCTTTAAATGGTTTTATAATCTCATTATTGATTTCAAGGTGAATTTTTTTATATTTTTTGTTAAAACAGATTATAATTTAATGCTTATCTTGGGAAATGTGAAGCTAAAAGCCTCTATTGATAAGAAAGTCCATTTATCGTCACTCATGCCTTCGAAAGCCTTATTACTCGCTTTAAATGGTTTCGTAATTTCATTATTGATTTCAAGTGGAATTTGTTTACATCTTGTGCTAAAACGGATTATAATTGAATGTTTACCTTGGGAAACGTTAAGCTAAAACCCTCTATTAATAGGAAAAGTCCTTTTATTATCGCTCATGCCTTCAAAAGCCTTATTACTCGCTTTAAATGGTTTCATGATCTCATTATTGATTTTAAGTTGAATTTTTTTATATATTTTTTAAAACTGATTATAATTGAATGTTTACCTCGAGAAACGTGGGGCTAAAGCCTTCATTTGACATAAAAAGAGCATTTATAGTCACTCATGCCTTCAAAATCCTTATTACTCGCTTTCAATGGTATTATAGTCTCATTATTGATTTCAAGTGGAATTTTTTTACATCTTGTGCTAAAACGGATTATAATTGAATGTTTACCTTGGGAAACGTTAAGCTAAAACCCTCTATTAATAGGAAAAGTCCATTTATTATCGCCCATGCCTTCAAAAGCCTTATTACACGCTTTAAATGGTTTCCTAATCTCATTTTTGATTTTGAGTTGAATTTGTTCACATTTTTTTAAAACTAATTATAACTAAATGTTTACCTCGGGAAACGTGGGGCTAAAGCCCTCATTTGACATAAAAAGAGCATTTATAGTCACTAATGCCTTCAAAATCCTTATTACTCACTTTCAATGGTTTTATAGTCTTATTATTGATTTCAAGTTGAATTTTTTTACACTTTTAGTTAGAACAGAATATGATTGAATGGTTACCATGGGAAACGCTAAGCTAAAACCCTCTGTTAGTAGGAAAAGTCCATTTATTGTCGCTGATGCCTTGAAAAGCCTTATTACTCGTTTTAAATGGTTTTATAATCTCATTATTGATTTCAAGTTCAATTTTTTTACATTTTTGTTAAAACAGATTATAATTGAATGCTTACCTTGGGAAACGTGAAGCTAAAATCCTCTATTGATAAGAAAAGTCCATTTATCGTCACTTATACTTTCGAAAGCCTTATTACTCACTTTAAATGGTTTCATAATTCCATTATTAAATTTAAGTTGAATTTTTTTACATTTTTTTTAAAACAGATTATAATTGACTGTTTACCTCGAAAAACGTTAAGCTAAAACCCTCTATTAACAGGAAAAGTCCATTTATTATCGCTCATGCCTTTAAAAGCCTTATTACTCGCTTTAAATGGTTTCATGATCTCATTATTGATTTCAAGTTGAATTTTTTTATATTTTTTTTAAAACTGATTATAATTGAATGTTTACCTCGGGAAACGTGGGGCTAAAGCCTTCATTTGATATAAAAAGTGCATTTATAGTCACTCATGCCTTCAAAATCCTTATTACTCGCTTTGAATGGTTTTATAGTCTCATTATTGATTTCTAGTTGAATTTTTTCATTTTTAGTCAAAACAGATTATGATTGAATGTTTACCATGGGAAACGTTAAGCCAAAACCCTCTATTAACAGGAAAAGTCCATTTATTGTCGTTCATGCCTTCAAAAGCCTTATTACTCGCTTTAAATGGTTTTATAATCTCATTATTGATTTCAAGGTGAATTTTTTTATATTTTTTGTTAAAACAGATTATAATTGAATGCTTACCTTGGGAAAGGTGAAGCTAAAAGCCTCTATTGATAAGAAAGTCCATTTATCGTCACTCATGCCTTCGAAAGCCTTATTACTCGCTTTAAATGGTTTCATAATTTCATTATTGATTTTAAGTTGAATTTTTTTACATTTTTTTAAAACAGATTATAATTGAATGTTTACCTCGAAAAACGTTAAGCTAAAACCCTCTATTAATAGGAAAAGTCCTTTTAGTATCGCTCATGCCTTCAAAAGCCTTATTACTCGCTTTAAATGGTTTCATGATCTCATTATTGATTTCAAGTTGAATTTTTTTATATTTTTTTTAAAACTGATTATAATTGAATGTTTACCTCGGGAAACGTGGGGCTAAAGCCTTCATTTGACATAAAAAGTGCATTTATAGTCACTCATGCCTTCAAAATCCTTATTACTCGCTTTAAATGGTTTTATAGTCTCATTATTGATTTCTAGTTGAATTTTTTCATTTTTAGTCAAAACAGATTATGATTGAATGTTTACCAAGGGAAATGTTAAGCCAAAACCCTCTATTAACAGGAAAAGTCCATTTATTGTCGTTCATGCCTTCAAAAGCCTTATTACTCGCTTTAAATGGTTTTATAATCTCATTATTGATTTCAAGGTGAATTTTTTTATATTTTTTGTGAAAACAGATTATAATTGAATGCTTACCTTGGGAAATGTGAAGCTAAAAGCCTCTATTGATAAGAAAGTCCATTTATCGTCACTCATGCCTTCGAAAGCCTTATTACTCGCTTTAAATGGTTTCATAATTTCATTATTGATTTTAAGTTGAATTTTTTTACATTTTTTTAAAACAGATTATAATTGAATGTTTTCCTCGAAAAATGTTAAGCTAAAACCCTCTATTAACAGGAAAAGTCCATTTATTATCGCTCATGCCTTTAAAAGCCTTATTACTCGCTTTAAATGGTTTTATGATCTCATTATTGATTTCAGGTTGAATTTTTTTATATTTTTTTTAAAACTGATTATAATTGAATGTTTACCTCGGGAAACGTGGGGCTAAAGCCTTCATTTGACATAAAAAGTGCATTTATAGTCACTCATGCCTTCAAAATCCTTATTACTCGCTTTCAATGGTTTTATAGTCTCATTATTGATTTCAAGTTGAATTTTTTCATTTTTAGTAAAACAGATTATGATTGAATGTTTACCATGGGAAACGTTAAGCTAAAACCCTCTATTAACAGGAAAAGTCCATTTATTGTCGTTCATGCCTTCAAAAGCCTTATTACTCGCTTTAAATGGTTTTATAATCTCATTATTGATTTCAAGGTGAATTTTTTTATATTTTTTGTTAAAACAGATTATAATTTAATGCTTATCTTGGGAAATGTGAAGCTAAAAGCCTCTATTGATAAGAAAGTCCATTTATCATCACTCATGCCTTCGAAAGCCTTATTACTCGCTTTAAATGGTTTCGTAATTTCATTATTGATTTCAAGTGGAATTTTTTTACATCTTGTGCTAAAACGGATTATAATTGAATGTTTACCTTGGGAAACGTTAAGCTAAAACCCTCTATTAATAGGAAAAGTCCTTTTAGTATCGCTCATGCCTTCAAAAGCCTTATTACTCGCTTTAAATGGTTTCATGATCTCATTATTGATTTTAAGTTGAATTTTTTTATATATTTTTTAAAACTGATTATAATTGAATGTTTACCTCGGGAAACGTGGGGCTAAAGCCTTCATTTGACATAAAAAGAGCATTTATAGTCACTCATGCCTTCAAAATCCTTATTACTCGCTTTTAATGGTTTTATAGTCTCATTATTGATTTGAAGTGAAATTTTTTTACATCTTGTGTTAAAATAGATTATAATTGAATGTTTACCTCGGGAAACGTTAAGCTAAAACCCTCTATTAATAAGAAAAGTCCATTTATTATCGCTCATGCCTTCAAAAACCTTATTACACGCTTGAAATGGTTTCCTAATCTCATTATTGATTTTGAGTTGAATTTTTTTATATTTTTTGAAAACTAATTATAATTGATTGTTTACCTCCGGAAACATGGGGCTAAAGCCCTCATTTGACATAAAAAGAGTATTTATAGTCACTCATGCCTTCAAAATCCTTATTACTCACTTTCAATGGTTTTATAGTCTCATTATTGATTTCAAGTGGAATTTTTTTACATCTTGTGTTAAAACAAATTATAATTGAATGTTTACCTCGGGAAGCGTTAAGCTAAAACCCTCTATTAATAGGAAAAGTCCATTTATTATCGTTGATGCCTTCAAAGGCCTTATTACACGCTTTAAATGGTTTCCTAATCTCATTATTTGTTTTGAGTTGAATTTTTTTATATTTTTTTGAAAACATATTATAATTGAATGTTTATCTCGGGAAACGTTAAGCTAAAGCTCTCTATTAACAGGAAAAGTCCATTTATTATCGCTCATGCCTTCAAAAGCCTTATTACTCGCTTTAAATGTTTTCATGACCTCATTATTGATTTTAAGTTGAATTTTTTTATATTTTTTCAACAATTGATTATAATTGAATGTTTATTCGGGAAACGTGGGGCTAAATTCTTCGTTTGACATAAAAAGAGCATTTATAGTCACTCATGCCATCAAAATCCTTATTACTCGCTTTCAATGGTTTTATAGTCTCATTATTGATTTCAAGTTGAATTTTTTTATTTTTAGTCAAAACAGATTATGATTGAATGTTTACCATGGGAAACGTTAAGCTAAAACCCTCTATTAATAGGAAAAGTCCATTTATTATCGCTCATGCCTTCAAAAGCCTTATTGCACGCTTTAAATGGTTTCATAATCTTATTATTGATTTTGAGTTGAATTTTTTTATATTTTTTTTAAAACTAATTATAATTGAATGTTTACCACGGGAAACGTGGGGCTAAAGCCCTTATTTGACATAAAAAGAGCATTTATAGTCACTCATGCCTTCAAAATCCTTATAACTCACTTTCAATGGTTTTATAGTGTCACTATTGATTTGAAGTTGAATTTTTTTACATTTTTAATTAAAATAGAATATGAATGTATGTTTACCATGGGAAACGTTAAGCTAAAACCCTCTATTAACAGGAAAAGTCCATTTATTGTCGCTCATGTCTTTAAAAGCCTTATTACTCTCTTTAAATGGTTTTATAATCCAATTATTGATTTCAAGTTGAATTTTTTACATTTTTTTTAAAAAAATATTATAATTGAATGCTTACCTTGGGAAACGTGAAGCTAAAACCCTCTATTGATAGGAAAGTCCATTTATCGTCACTCATGCCTTCGAAAGCCTTATTACTTGCTTTAAATGGTTTCATAGTTTCATTTTTTATTTTAAGTTGAATTTTTTTACATTTTTTTAGAACAGATTATAATTGAATGTTTACCTCGAAAAACGTTAAGCTAAAACCCTCTATTAACAGGAAAAGTCCATTTATTATCGCTCATGCCTTTAAAAGCCTTATTACTCGCTTTAAATGGTTTCATGATCTCATTATTGATTTTGAGTTGAATTTTTTATATATTTTTTAAAACTGATTATAATTGAATGTTTACCTCGAGAAACGTGGGGCTAAAGCCTTCATTTGACATAAAAAGAGCATTTATAGTCACTCATGCCTTCAAAATCCTTATTACTCGCTTTCAATGGTATTATAGTCTCATTATTGATTTCAAGTGGAATTGTTTTACATCTTGTGCTAAAACGGATTATAATTGAATGTTTACCTTGGGAAACGTTAAGCTAAAACCCTCTATTAATAGGAAAAGTCCATTTATTATCGTCCATGCCTTCAAAAGCCTTATTACACGCTTTAAATGGTTTCCTAATCTCATTTTTGATTTTGAGTTGAATTTGTTCACATTTTTTTTAAAACAAGTATAACTAAATGTTTACCTCGGGAAACGTGGGGCTAAAGCCCTCATTTGACATAAAAAGAGCATTTATAGTCACTAATGCCTTCAAAATCCTTATTACTCACTTTCAATGGTTTTATAGTCTTATTATTGATTTCAAGTTGAATTTTTTTACACTTTTAGTTAGAACAGAATATGATTGAATGTTTACCATGGGAAACGCTAAGCTAAAACCCTCTGTTAGTAGGAAAAGTCCATTTATTGTCGCTGATGCCTTGAAAAGCCTTATTACTCGTTTTAAATGGTTTTATAATCTCATTATTGATTTCAAGTTCAATTTTTTTACATTTTTGTTAAAACAGATTATAATTGAATGCTTACCTTGGGAAACGTGAAGCTAAAATCCTCTATTGATAGGAAAAGTGTCACGACCCGGAACCTCCCTCAGGCCCATGACAATCGCCGCGACGTCCCGATTGACACTCATTATCCGGAATGCCAACCGGAACCCCGCAAGGGTTACATATCAGTTTCTTTCCTTTCTTGTGAGCAATCATTGTTAGATATCGAGTCTTTAGAGAATATATACTATTTTAGATCAAAAACAATCAAAATAAAATTTTCGCCACATAGGGGTATTTTGGTCATTTTTTTCTCAAAAATTTCAAAACTGGCTAAAACGTAATATACAAGTACAAAATACATAATTCATATTCAAAATGAGTTTAAAAGTCTAAAATCTTCATTTAAAACGAAATTACGATTATTTGAATAAAATAAGAAAATAAAAGAAATATTAAGGGAAATATTCTATTTTCTTATAAAACAATATTTATAAAGTTATACGTGAATAATTTTTATAGCGTAAAAGCTAAATA
The DNA here is from genome assembly GCF_053813885.1 of Theobroma cacao. Lineage (NCBI taxonomy): Eukaryota > Viridiplantae > Streptophyta > Magnoliopsida > Malvales > Malvaceae > Theobroma > Theobroma cacao. The sequence goes on along the minus strand of NC_142640.1, from coordinate 22,765,903 downwards.
AATTTATACATACTGAAATACAGTAAGCCAAAATATTTAATTTAATTTACAATAACCAGAGGGCCCCCGAATAAACAAAAGTAAAGAGGACTGTGAACCTACGGTTTGGAAAATGCAGATCCAATAGTAGTCCTCGATGAGATCAGCTATCTACAGTCTATACTGAACCTGAAATGGGTGGAAAGGAGTTGGGTGAGATTTTGTAATCCCAATGAGTAAACAGACATTATCATAAATATCTAAAGGCGAGTAAAATGGAGGCAAGTTTAAACAATAAATTTCAACCCATTTCATAATGTTTTCAATTTATTTCTTAAACCATAAAATATTTGTAATTTACCAAAACAATTGTTAAGGCTTATGTCTTTTATTAAAACAAGGCTCAAGCCAAAACTAATCCTCGGGGATACCTTGGCCGAGGCATCTAACCGAGTTCGCCAAGGGTGTTAAAATATTCACACGTGAAACACATTTTTATTTTTAACACCAGCCGTTCCTTGGCGTTGGCCGAGTTACACATTCACGTGGGGGTTCGACGTGAAGTGAACTCTAATACTACCCCAGGAGTTACCCTCCTCGCCTCTACAACCGGAGTAACTATATAACTGGGTTTACCGTGCCCCTCTAATAGGCAGTCCACGGAAACCCGTCACTGCAGTGACTAACCCACCAATTTTAATAAAATTTCGACAGTATAACGTGGCTTTTATTTATTTATCCAGCCTGCATAGTAAAACAACTTACATAAATTTCCCAATGCATTCACAAAATATAGCCATATATACTCATTTCGCATAAGCCATTCCTAGGAAAATATATATTTTTCAAGTCAATTTGTAGCCTCCAATTACTCAATTTCATAATCAATACAATATATTTTTATTTGTCACATTTATTCCTAAAACATCAAAAATCCCGTTTTAATCTCGTTCTCATTTCATAAAATACATAAAGGGCATTTAAAATAAACTCTAGATAATTTACAATAATAATAAGTTTACTCACCGTTTGTACAAACTAAAAGCTTTCTAAGCGCCCCGATCACTACTTGTCGGGTACGACTTCTTTGCCTTTTCCGGAAGGCTCTCCTCCTAGACACATTACAAAAATTTACACAATTCATCACATTGATGCTAAATCATTATATAATTAACTTAAATCCTATACTAATGCATGGTATGAAATGCAATAGCCTAAAACGACTTAAATGCGGTATTAACCTATTTTTGGCACTTTGCCCGATAAATTGCTAACGCGCTCCATTTTAGCTCTAAATCATCCCATTCTCTCTCCAACATTTCTAACCATTAAATATCAGCCAATAACCTTCTAAAAACAACAAAATCAGCTCACTCCCTTCCTTGGAAAAATTCGGCCAAAAATGGGACATTAACTCGGTAAATTTTCTACTTTGTTTTTCTATCACGTTTAATCGTTTTTCATCATTTCTCTTCATTTTCCTTAGAATAAAATCAATTCATCATCATTGTACAGCATTGAGCATCCAGCCAAGAGTGGGTATTGTGAAAATTTACTGATTTCTTGCCCAATTTAATTTCTAAACACATTTAACTAACTAAAACTATCAATTTAACTAAAAATCAAAACCTAAAAATTTCAATTTCTCTCTCCTAGAATTTCGTCCAGCCCTTGATATCACTTTTTGATCTCTCTCCTCAAGCATGCTAAATGGAAATAAAGGCATAGGAAAGGTAGAAATCAAGCTAAAATCGAAAAATCTTACCGTTAGACGCGTAAACGGTCGAAAACCGCGAATTTCTCTTTGAATTTTCTTGTTTCTCTTTGGTTTTTCTTTTCTTCTTCATTTCCTCTCTATTTCCTCTGTTTTTCTTCCTTATGGCCGGCCAGCACTCAAAATTTGGGTTTAAATGGCTGACTTTTCATTAAAATAATATTATTTCATTAAAAAAATGCCATGTGTCACTTTCCCATTGGCCCATTTTTAAAATTTCATCCATTTGTTTCCAAATTTTCACCATACACTTGTCTCATATATTCATAGCTTAGATAAAATTCTCAGACTCATCCAAAGTCTCGGTGGAGTAATTTTTGCAATTTACACTTTTGCCCCCGTAAAAGTCAAAAATTACATTTTTGCCCCAAAAATTGAAAAATTGCCCATAGACATATTTTTCATCCCTTATACTCATACCATTCTCCAATTTGTCAAATTTGATCAAAATTCTCTCAAAATCTCAAATTTTGTCCATGGGTGGCAAAATTACGATTTTGCCCCTACACTCCAAAAATCACCAGAATTAAACTTTTTCACTTCCTATCATTAAATTATACTCCAAATAGTTAATCTTGGTCAAAAATTTCACTCCATGATCAAATTATTATCTTAGGTGGCAAAATGACGATTTTGCCATTGAATATCAAAATTTCTAATTTTACCCCAAATGAACCCTCGAACTCCGAACAATCATTTTTAGTCATTCCTGAACTATAAAATATTAAATTTCATCCTACAATTCCTATTTGAACTAGTTCGAGGTTAAATCAACTCAAGTGTACCGTTAGGTACGATATCGGGTTTCGTCTTTTCTTATGTGCTTTCCTAGCATAATAACATGCTACTCAGTGCATGTATGTCATGACATGTATTTATAGGGTTGGGTTTTACAAAAAGTCCATTTATCGTCACTTATACCTTCGAAAGCCTTATTACTCGCTTTAAATGGTTTCATAATTTCATTATCAAATTTAAGTTGAATTTTTTTACATTTTTTTTTAAACAGATTATAATTGACTGTTTACCTCGAGAAACGTTAAGTTAAAACCCTCTATTAACAGGAAAAGTACATTTATTATCACTCATGCCTTCAAAAGCATTATTACACGCTTTAAATTCTTTCCTAATCTCATTATTGATTTTGAGTCGAAGTTTTTTACATTTTTTTTAAAACTAATTATAACTAAATGTTTACCTCGGGAAAGGTGGCGCTAAAGCCCTCATTTGACATAAAAAGAGCATTTATAGTCACTCATGCCTTCAAAATCCTTACTACTCACTTTCAATGGTTTAATAGTCTCATTATTGATTTCAAGTTGAATTTTTATACTTTTTTAGTTAAAACAGAATATGATTGAATGTTTACCACGGGAAACGTTAAGCTAAAACCCTCTATTAACAGGAAAAGTCCATTTATTATCGCTCATACCTTTAAAAGACTTATTACTCGCTTTAAATGGTTTTATATTGTCATTATTGATTTCAAGTTGAATTTTTTTATATTTTTGTTAAAACAGATTATAATTGAATGCTTACCTTGGGAAATGTGAAGCTAAAACCCTCTATTGATATGAAAAGTCCATTTCTCGTCACTTATGCCTTCCAAAGCCTTATTACTCGCTTTAAATGGTTGCATAATTTCATTATTAAGTTTAAGTTGAATTTTTTTACATTTTTTTTAAAACAGATTATAATTCAATGTTTACCTCGGGAAACGTTAAGCTAAAACCCTCTATTAACTGAAAAAGTCCATTTATTATCGCTCATGCCTTCAAAAGCCTTATTAATCGTTTGAAATGGTTTCATGATCTCATTATTGATTTTAAGTTTAATTTTTTTATATATTTTTTAAAACTGATTATAATTGAATGTTTACCTCGGGAAACGTGGGGCTAAAGCCTTCATTTGACATAAAAAGAGCATTTATAGTCACTCATGCCTTCAAAATCTTTATTACTCGCTTTCAATGGTTTTATAGTCTCATTATTGATTTCAAGTAAAATTTTTTTACATCTTGTGTTAAAATAGATTATAATTGAATGTTTACCTCGGGAAACGTTAAGCTAAAACCCTCTATTAATAAGAAAAGTCCATTTATTATCGCTCATGCCTTCAAAAGCCTTATTACACGCTTGAAATGGTTTCCTAATCTCATTATTGATTTTGAGTTGAATTTTTTTATATTTTTTTAAAACTAATTATAATTGATTGTTTACCTCCGGAAACATGGGGCTAAAGCCCTCATTTGACATAAAAAGAGTCTTTATAGTCACTCATGCCTTCAAAATCCTTATTACTCACTTTCAATGGTTTTATAGTCTCATTATTGATTTCAAGTGGAATTGTTTTACATCTTGTGTTAAAACAAATTATAATTGAATGTTTACCTCGGGAAGCGTTAAGCTAAAACCCTTTATTAATAGGAAAAGTCAATTATTATCGCTCATGCCTTCAAAGGCCTTATTACACGCTTTAAATGGTTTCCTAATCTCATTATTGGTTTTGAGTTGAATTTTTTTATATTTTTTTAAAAACATATTATAATTGAATGTTTATCTCGGGAAACGTTAAGCTAAAACTCTCTATTAACAGGAAAAGTCCATTTATTATCGCTCATGCCTTCAAAAGGCTTATTACTCGCTTTAAATGTTTTCATGATCTCATTATTGATTTTAAGTTGAATTTTTTTATATTTTTTCAACAATTGATTATAATTGAATGTTTATTCGGGAAACGTTGGGCTAAATTCTTCGTTTGACATAAAAAGAGCATTTATAGTCACTCATGCCTTCAAAATCCTTATTACTCGCTTTCAATGGTTTTATAGTCTCATTATTGATTTCAAGTTAAATTTTTTTATTTTTAGTCAAAACAGATTATGATTGAATATTTACCATGGGAAACGTTAAGCTAAAACCCTCTATTAATCGAAAAAGTCCATTTATTATCGCTCATGTCTTCAAAAGCCTTATTGCACGCTTTAAATGGTTTCTTAATCTTATTATTGATTTTGAGTTGAATTTTTTTATATTTTTTTAAAACTAATTATAATTGAATGTTTACCACGGGAAACGTGGGGCTAAAGCCCTCATTTGACATAAAAAGAGCATTTATAGTCACTCATGCCTTCAAAATCCTTATAACTCACTTTCAATGGTTTTATAGTCTCACTATTGATTTGAAGTTGAATTTTTTTACATTTTTAATTAAAATAGAATATGAATGTATGTTTACCACGGGAAACGTTAAGCTAAAACCCTCTATTAACAGGAAAAGTCCATTTATTGTCGCTCATGCCTTTAAAAGCCTTATTACTCTCTTTAAATGGTTTTATAATCTAATTATTGATTTCAAGTTGAATTTTTTACATTTTTTTAAAAAAAATATTATAATTGAATGCTTACCTTGGGAAACGTGAAGCTAAAACCCTCTATTGATAAGAAAGTCCATTTATCGTCACTCATGCCTTTGAAAGCCTTATTACTTGCTTTAAATGGTTTCATAATTTCATTTTTGATTTTAAGTTGAATTTTTTTACATTTTTTTAAAAACAGATTATAATTGAATGTTTACCTCGAAAAACGTTAAGCTAAAACCCTCTATTAACAGGAAAAGTCCATTTATTATCGCTCATGCCTTCAAAAGCCTTATTACTCGCTTTAAATGGTTTCATGATCTCATTATTGATTTTAAGTTGAATTTTTTTATATTTTTTTTTAAAACTGATTATAATTGAATGTTTACCACGGGAAACGTGGGGCTAAAGCCCTCATTTGACATAAAAAGAGCATTTATAGTTACTCATGCCTTCAAAATCCTTATAACTCACTTTCAATGGTTTTATAGTCTCACTATTGATTTGAAGTTGAATGTTTTTACATTTTTAATTAAAATAGAATATGAATGTAAGTTTACCACGGGAAACGTTAAGCTAAAACCCTCTATTAACAGGAAAAGTCCATTTATTGTCGCTCATGCCTTTAAAAGCCTTATTACTCTCTTTAAATGGTTTTATAATCTAATTATTGATTTCAAGTTGAATTTTTTACATTTTTTTAAAAAAAATATTATAATTGAATGCTTACCTTGGGAAACGTGAAGCTAAAACCCTCTATTGATAAGAAAGTCCATTTATCGTCACTCATGCCTTTGAAAGCCTTATTACTTGCTTTAAATGGTTTCATGATTTCATTTTTGATTTTAAGTTGAATTTTTTTACATTTTTTTAAAAACAGATTATAATTTAAATCTTTACCTCAAAAAACGTTAAGCTAAAACCCTCTATTAACAAGAAAAGTCCATTTATTATCGCTCATGCCTTCAAAAGCCTTATTACTCGCTTTAAATGGTTTCATGATCTCATTATTGATTTTAAGTTGAATTTTTTTATATTTTTTTTAAAACTGATTATAATTGAATGTTTACCTCGGGAAACGTGGGGCTAAAGCCTTCATTTGACATAAAAAGAGCATTTATAGTCACTCATGCCTTCAAAATCCTTATTACTCGCTTTCAATGGTTTTATAGTCTCATTATTGATTTCAAGTGAAATTTTTTTACATCTTGTGTTAAAATAGATTATAATTGAATGTTTACCTCAGGAAACGTTAAGCTAAAACCCTCTATTAATAAGAAAAGTCCATTTATTATCGCTCATGCCTTCAAAAGCCTTATTACACGCTTGAAATGGTTTCCTAATCTCATTTTTGATTTTGAGTTGAAGTTTTTTATATTTTTTGAAAACTAATTATAATTGATTGTTTACCTCCGGAAACATGGGGCTAAAGCCCTCATTTGACATAAAAAGAGTATTTATAGTCACTCATGCCTTCAAAAACCTTATTACTCACTTTCAATGGTTTTATAGTCTCATTATTGATTTCAAGTGGAATTTTTTTACATCTTGTGTTAAAACAAATTATAATTGAATGTTTACCTCGGGAAGCGTTAAGCTAAAACCCTCTATTAATAGGAAAAGTCCATTTATTATCGCTCATGCCTTCAAAGGCCTTATTACACGCTTTCAATGGTTTCCTAATCTCATTATTGGTTTTGAGTTGAATTTTTTTATATTTTTTTAAAAACATATTATAATTGAATGTTTATCTCGGGAAACGTTAAGCTAAAACTCTCTATTAACAGGAAAAGTCCATTTATTATCGCTCATGCCTTCAAAAGCCTTATTACTCGCTTTAAATGTTTTCATGACCTCATTATTGATTTTAAGTTGAATTTTTTTATATTTTTTCAACAATTGATTATAATTGAATGTTTATTCGAGAAACGTGGGGCTAAATTCTTCGTTTGACATAAAAAGAGCATTTATAGTCACTCATGCCATCAAAATCCTTATTACTCGCTTTCAATGGTTTTATAGTCTCATTATTGATTTCAAGTTGAATTTTTTTATTTTTAGTCAAAACAGATTATGATTGAATATTTACCATGGGAAACGTTAAGCTAAAACCCTCTATTAATAGGAAAAGTCCATTTATTATCGCTCATGCCTTCAAAAGCCTTATTGCACGCTTTAAATGGTTTCATAATCTTATTATTGATTTTGAGTAGAATTTTTTTATATTTTTTTTAAAACTAATTATAATTGAATGTTTACCACGGGAAACGTGGGGCTAAAGCCCTTATTTGACATAAAAAGAGCATTTATAGTCACTCATGCCTTCAAAATCCTTATAACTCACTTTCAATGGTTTTATAGTCTCACTATTGATTTGAAGTTGAATTTTTTTACATTTTTAATTAAAATAGAATATGAATGTATGTTTACCACGGGAAACGTTAAGCTAAAACCCTCTATTAACAGGAAAAGTCCATTTATTGTCACTCATGCCTTTAAAAGCCTTATTACTCTCTTTAAATGGTTTTATAATCTAATTATTGATTTCAAGTTGAATTTTTTACATTTTTTTTAAAAAAATATTATAATTGAATGCTTACCTTGGGAAACGTGAAGCTAAAACCCTCTATTGATAGGAAAGTCCATTTATCGTCACTCATGCCTTCGAAAGCCTTATTACTTGCTTTAAATGGTTTCATAGTTTCATTTTTGATTTTAAGTTGAATTTTTTTATATTTTTTTTAAAACAGATTATAATTGAATGTTTACCTCGAAAAACGTTAAGCTAAAACCCTCTATTAACAGGAAAAGTCCATTTATTATCGCTCATGCCTTTAAAAGGCTTATTACTCGCTTTAAATGGTTTCATGATCTCATTATTGATTTTGAGTTGAATTTTTTATATATTTTTTAAAACTGATTATAATTGAATGTTTACCTCGAGAAACGTGGGGCTAAAGCCTTCATTTGACATAAAAAGAGCATTTATAGTCACTCATGCCTTCAAAATCCTTATTACTCGCTTTCAATGGTATTATAGTCTCATTATTGATTTCAAGTGGAATTTTTTTACATCTTGTGCTAGAACGGATTATAATTGAATGTTTACCTTGGGAAACGTTAAGCTAAAACCCTCTATTAATAGGAAAAGTCCATTTATTATCGCCCATGCCTTCAAAAGCCTTATTACACGCTTTAAATGGTTTTCTAATCTCATTTTTGATTTTGAGTTGAATTTGTTCACATTTTTTTTAAAACTAATTATAACTAAATGTTTACCTCGGGAAACGTGGGGCTAAAGCCCTCATTTGACATAAAAAGAGCATTTATAGTCACTAATGCCTTCAAAATCCTTATTACTCACTTTCAATGGTTTTATAGTCTTATTATTGATTTCAAGTTGAATTTTTTTACACTTTTAGTTAGAACAGAATATGATTGAATGTTTACCATGGGAAACGCTAAGCTAAAACCCTCTGTTAGTAGGAAAAGTCCATTTATTGTCGTTGATGCCTTGAAAAGCCTTATTACTCGTTTTAAATGGTTTTATAATCTCATTATTGATTTCAAGTTCAATTTTTTTACATTTTTGTTAAAACAGATTATAATTGAATGCTTACCTTGGGAAACATGAAGCTAAAATCCTCTATTGATAGGAAAAGTCCATTTATCGTCACTTATACCTTCGAAAGCCTTATTACTCGCTTTAAATGGTTTCATAATTTCATTATTAAATTTAAGTTGAATTTTTTTACATTTTTTCTTTTAAACAGATTATAATTGACAGTTTACCTCGAGAAAGGTTAAGTTAAAACCCTCTATTAACAGGAAAAGTACATTTATTATCACTCATGCCTTCAAAAGCCTTATTACACGCTTTAAATGGTTTCCTAATCTCATTATTGATTTTGAGTTGAATTTTTTTACATTTTTTTTAAAACTAATTATAACTGAATGTTTACCTCGGGAAAGGTGGCGCTAAAGCCCTCATTTGACATAAAAAGAGCATTTATAGTCACTCATGCCTTCAAAATCCTTACTACTCACTTTCAATGGTTTAATAGTCTCATTATTGATTTCAAGTTGAATTTTTATACTTTTTTGGTTAAAACAGAATATGATTGAATGTTTACCACGGGAAACGTTAAGCTAAAACCCTCTATTAACAGGAAAAGTCCATTTATTATCGCTCATAACTTTAAAAGATTTATTACTCGCTTTAAATGGTTTTATATTGTCATTATTGATTTCAAGTTGAATTTTTTTATATTTTTGTTAAAACAGATTATAATTGAATGCTTACCTTGGGAAATGTGAAGCTAAAACCCTCTATTGATACGAAAAGTCCATTTCTCGTCACTTATGCCTTCCAAAGCCTTATTACTTGCTTTAAATGGTTGCATAATTTCATTATTAAGTTTAAGTTGAATTTTTTTACATTTTTTTTTAAAACAGATTATAATTGAATGTTTACCTCGGGAAACGTTAAGCTAAAACCCTCTATTAACTGGAAAAGTCCATTTATTATCCCTCATGCCTTCAAAAGCCTTATTACTTGTTTTAAATGGTTTCATGATCTCAGTATTGATTTTAAGTTGAATTTTTTTATATATTTTTTAAAACTGATTATAATTGAATGTTTACCTCGGGAAACGTGGGGCTAAAGCCTTCATTTGACATAAAAAGAGCATTTATAGTCACTCATGCCTTCAAAATCCTTATTACTCGCTTTCAATGGTTTTATAGTCTCATTATTGATTTCAAGTGAAATTTTTTTACATCTTATGTTAAAATAGATTATAATTGAATGTTTACCTCGGGAAACGTTAAGCTAAAACCCTCTATTAATAAGAAAAGTCCATTTATTATCGCTCATGCCTTCAAAGGCCTTATTACACGCTTTAAATGGTTTCCTAATCTCATTATTGGTTTTGAGTTGAATTTTTTTATATTTTTTTAAAAACATATTATAATTGAATGTTTATCTCGGGAAACGTTAAGCTAAAACTCTCTATTAACAGGAAAAGTCCATTTATTATCGCTCACGCCTTCAAAAGCCTTATTACTCGCTTTAAATGTTTTCATGATCTCATTATTGATTTTAAGTTGAATTTTTTTATATTTTTTCAACAATTGATTATAATTGAATGTTTATTTGGGAAACGTGGGGCTAAATTCTTCGTTTGACATAAAAAGAGCATTTATAGTCACTCATGCCTTCAAAATCCTTATTACTCGCTTTCAATGGTTTTATAGTCTCATTATTGATTTCAAGTTGAATTTTTTTATTTTTAGTCAAAACAGATTATGATTGAATGTTTACCATGGGAAACGTTAAGCTAAAACCCTCTATTAATCGGAAAAGTCCATTTATTATCGCTCATGCCTTCAAAAGCCTTATTGCACGCTTTAAATGGTTTCTTAATCTTATTATTGATTTTGAGTTGAATTTTTTTATATTTTTTTTAAAACTAATTATAATTGAATGTTTACCACGGGAAACGTGGGGCTAAAGCCCTCATTTGACATAAAAAGAGCATTTATAGTCACTCATGCCTTCAAAATCCTTATAACTCACTTTCAATGGTTTTATAGTCTCACTATTGATTTGAAGTTGAATTTTTTTACATTTTTAATTAAAATAGAATATGAATGTATGTTTACCACGGGAAACGTTAATCTAAAACCCTCTATTAACAGGAAAAGTCCATTTATTGTCGCTCATGCCTTTAAAAGCCTTATTACTCTATTTAAATGGTTTTATAATCTAATTATTGATTTCAAGTTGAATTTTTTACATTTTTTTAAAAAAAATATTATAATTGAATGCTTACCTTGGGAAACGTGAAGCTAAAACCCTCTATTGATAGGAAAGTCCATTTATCGTCACTCATGCCTTCGAAAGCCTTATTACTTGCTTTAAATGGTTTCATGATCTCATTATTGATTTCAAGTTGAATTTTTTTATATTTTTTTTAAAACTGATTATAATTGAATGTTTACCTCGGGAAATGTGGGGCTACAGCCTTCATTTGATACAAAAAGTGCATTTATAGTCACTCATGCCTTCAAAATCCTTATTACTCGCTTTCAATGGTTTTATAGTCTCATTATTGATTTCTAGTTGAATTTTTTCATTTTTAGTCAAAACAGATTATGATTGAATGTTTACCATGGGAAACGTTAAGCCAAAACCCTCTATTAACAGGAAAAGTCCATTTATTGTCGTTCATGCCTTCAAAAGCCTTATTACTCGCTTTAAATGGTTTTATAATCTCATTATTGATTTCAAGGTGAATTTTTTTATATTTTTTGTTAAAACAGATTATAATTGAATGCTTACCTTGGGAAATGTGAAGCTAAAAGCCTCTATTGATAAGAAAGTCCATTTATCGTCACTCATGCCTTCGAAAGCCTTATTACTCGCTTTAAATGGTTTCATAATTTCATTATTGATTTTAAGTTGAATTTTTTTACATTTTTTTAAAACAGATTATAATTGAATGTTTACCTCGAAAAACGTTAAGCTAAAACCCTCTATTAATAGGAAAAGTCCTTTTAGTATCATTCATGCCTTCAAAAGCCTTATTGCTCGCTTTAAATGGTTTCATGATCTCATTATTGATTTTAAGTTGAATTTTTTTATATATTTTTTAAAACTGATTATAATTGAATGTTTACCTCGAGAAACGTGGGGCTAAAGCCTTCATTTGACATAAAAAGAGCATTTGTAGTAACTCATGCCTTCAAAATCCTTATTACTCGCTTTCAATGGTATTATAGTCTCATTATTGATTTCAAGTGGAATTTTTTTACATCTTGTGCTAAAACAGATTATAATTGAATGTTTACCTTGGGAAACGTTAAGCTAAAACCCTCTATTAATAGGAAAAGTCCATTTATTATCGCCCATGGCTTGAAAAGCCTTATTACACGCTTTAAATGGTTTCCTAATCTCATTACTGATTTTGAGTTGAATTTTTTTATATTTTTTTAAAACTAATTATAATTGAATGTTTACCTCGGGAAACGTGAGGCTAAAGCCCTCATTTGACATAAAAAGAGCATATATAGTCACTAATGCCTTCAAAATCCTTATTACTCACTTTCAATGGTTTTATAGTCTTATTATTGATTTCAAGTTGAATTTTTTTACACTTTTAGTTAGACCAGAATATGATTGAATGTTTACCATTGGAAACGCTAAGCTAAAACCCTCTGTTAGTAGGAAAAGTCCATTTATTGTCGCTGATGCCTTGAAAAGCCTTATTACTCGTTTTAAATGGTTTTATAATCTCATTATTGATTTCAAGTTGAATTTTTTTACATTTTTGTTAAAACAGATTATAATTGAATGCTTACCTTGGGAAACGTGAAGCTAAAATCCTCTATTGATAAGAAAAGTCCATTTATCGTCACTTATACTTTCGAAAGCCTTGTTACTCACTTTAAATGGTTTCATAATTCCATTATTAAATTTAAGTTGAATTTTTTTACATTTTTTTAAAAACAGATTATAATTGACTGTTTACCTCGAGAAACGTTAAGTTAAAACCCTCTATTAACAGGAAAAGTACATTTATTATCACTCATGCCTTCAAAAGCCTTATTACACGCTTTAAATGGTTTCCTAATCTCATTATTGATTTTGAGTTGAATTTTTTTACATTTTTTTTAAAACTAATTATAACTGAATGTTTACCTCGGGAAAGGTGGGGCTAAAGCCCTCATTTGACATAAAAAGAGCATTTATAGTCACTCATGCCTTCAAAATCCTTATTACTCTCTTTCAATGGTTTAACAGTCTCATTTTTGATTTCAAGTTGAATTTTTATACTTTTTTAGTTAAAACAGAATATGATTGAATGTTTACCACGGGAAACGTTAAGCTAAAACCCTCTATTAATAGGAAAAGTCCATTTATTGTCGCTCATGCCTTTAAAAGACTTATTACTCGCTTTAAATGGTTTTATATTGTCATTATTGATTTCAAGTTGAATTTTTTTATATTTTTGTTAAAACAAATTATAATTGAATGCTTACCTTGGGAAACGTGAAGCTAAAACCCTCTATTGATAAGAAAAGTCCATTTATCGTCACTTATGCCTTCCAAAGCCTTATTACTCGCTTTAAATGGTTGCATAATTTCCTTATTAAGTTTAAGTTGAATTTTTTTACGGTTTTTTTTAAAACAGATTATAATTGAATGTTTACCTCGGGAAACGTTAAGCTAAAACCCTCTATTAATAGGAAAAGTCCATTTTTTGTCACTCATGCTTTCAAAAGCCTTATTACTCACATTAAACGGTTTTATAATCTCATTATCGATTTCAAGATGAGTTTTTTTATATTTTTTGTTAAAACAGATTATAATTGAGTGCTTGTCTTGGGTAACAAGAAGCTAAAACCCTTTATTTACAAGAAAAGTCTATTTATTGTCGCTCATGCCTTTAAAAGCCTTATTACTCGCTTTAAATGGTTTCATAATTTCATTAATAAGTTTAAGTTGAATTTTTTTACATTTTTTTCCAAACAGATTATAATTGAATGTTTACCTCGGGAAACGTTAAGCTAAAACTCTCTATTAACAGGAAAAGTACATTTATTATCGCTCATGCCTTCAAAAGCCTTATTACTCGCTTTAAATGGTTTCATGATCTCATTATTGATTTTAAGTTGAATTTTTTATATTTTTTTTAAAACTGATTATAATTGAATGTTTACCTCGGAAAACATGGGCCTAAAGCCTTCATTTGACATAAAAAGAGCATTTATAGTCACTCATGCCTTTAAAATCCTTATTACTCGCTTTCAATGGTTTTATAGTCTCATTATTGATTTCAAGTGGAATTTTTTTACATCTTGTGTTAAAACAGATTATAATTGAATGTTTACCTCGGGAAACGTTAAGCTAAAACCCTCTATGAATAGGAAGAGTCCATTTATTATCGCTCATGCCTTCAAAAGGCTTATTACACGCTTTAAATGGTTTCCTAATCTCATTACTGATTTTGAGTTGAATTGTTTTATATTTTTTTAAGACTAATTATAATTGAATGTTTACCTCGGGAAACGTGAGGCTAAAGCCCTCATTTGACATAAAAAGAGCATTTATAGTCACTCATGCCTTCAAAATCCTTATTACTCACTTTCAATGGTTTTATAGTCTCATTATTGATTTCAAGTTGAATTTTTTTACATTTTTAGTTAAAACAGAATATGATTGAATGTTTACCACGGGAAGCGTTAAGCTAAAACCCTTTATTAACAGGAAAAGTCCATTTATTGTCGCTCATGCCTTTAAAAGCCTTATTACTAGCTTTAAATGGTTTGATATTCTCATTATTGATTTCAAGTTGAATTTTTTTTACATTTTTGTTAAAACAGATTATAATTGAATGCTTACCTTGGGAAACATGAAGCCAAAACCCTCTATTGATAAGAAAAGTCCATTTATCGTCACTTATGCCTTCGAAAGCCTTATTACTCGCTTTAAATGGTTTCATAATTTCATTATTAATTTTAAGTTGAATTTTTTTACATTTTTTTTAAAACAGATTATAATTGAATGTTTACCTCGGGAAACCTTAAGCTAAAACTCTCTATTAACAGGAAAAGTCCATTTATTATCGCTCATGCCTTCAAAAGCCTTATTACTCGCTTTAAATGGTTTCATGATCTCATTATTGATTTTCAGTTGAATTTTTTTATATTTTTTTTAAAACTGATTATAATTGAATGTTTACCTCGGGAAACGTGGGGCGAAAGCCTTCATTTGACATAAAAAGAGTATTTATAGTCACTCATGCCTTCAAAATCCTTATTACTCGCTTTCAATGGTTTTATATTCTCATTATTGATTTCAAGTTGAATTTTTTTATTTTTAGTCAAAACAGATTATGATTGAATGTTTACCATGGGAAACGTTAAGCTAAAAACCTCTATTAATAGGAAAAGTCCATTTATTGTCGCTCATGCCTTCAAAAGCCTTATTACTCGCTTTAAATGGTTTTATAATCTCATTATTGATTTCAAGTTGAATTTTTTTAATTTTTTTGTTAAAACAGATTATAATTGAATGCTTACGTTGGGAAAGGTGAAGCTAAAACTCTCTATTGACAAGAAAAGTCCATTTACTGTCGCTCATGCCTAGAAAAGCCTTATTACTCGCTTTAAATAGTTTTATAATCTCATTATTGATTTTAAGTTGAATTTTTTTACATATTTATTTAAAATAGATTATAATTGAATGTTTCCCTCGGGAAACGTTAAGCTAAAACCCTCTATTAATAGGAAAAGTCCATTTTTTGTCACTGATGCCTTCAAAAGCCTTATTACTCGCATTAAATGGTTTTATAATCTCATTATCGATTTCAAGATGAATTTTTTTATATTGTTTGTTAAAACAGATTATAATTGAGTGCTTGCCTTGGGTAACATGAAGCTAAAACCCTCTATTGACAAGAAAAGTCTATTTATTGTCGCTCATGCCTTCAAAAGCCTTATTACTCGCTTTAAATGGTTTCATAATTTCATTATTAATTTTAAGTTCAATTTTTTTTCATTTTCTTTAAAGCAGATTATAATTGAATGTTTACCTCGGGAAACGTTAAGCTAAAACTCTCTATTAACAGGAAAAGTACAATTATTATCGCTCATGCCTTCAAAAGCCTTATTACTCGCTTTAAATGGTTTCATGATCTCATTATTGATTTTAAGTTGAATTTTTTATATTTTTTTTAAAACTGATTATAATTGAATGTTTACCTCGGGAAACGTGGGGCTAAAGCCTTCATTCGCCATAAAAAGAGCATTTATAGTCACTCATGCCTTCAAAATCCTTATTACTCGCTTTCAATGGTTTTATAGTCTCATTATTGATTTCAAAAAGAATTTTTTTACATCTTGTGTTAAAACAGATTATAATTGAATGTTTACCTCAGGAAACGTTAAGCTAAAACCGTCTATTAATAGGAAAAGTCCATTTATTATCGTTCATGCCTTCAAAAGCCTTATTACACGATTTAAATGGTTTCCTAATCTCATTACTGATTTTGAGTTGAATTTTTTTATATTTTTTTAAAACTAATTATAATTGAATATTTACCTCGGGAAACGTGGGGCTAAAGTCCTCATTTGACATAAAAAGAGCATTTATAGTCACTCATGCCTTAAAAATCCTTATTACTCACGTTCAATGGTTTTGATAGTCTCATTATTGATTTCAAGATGAATGTTTTTATTTTTAGTTAAAACAGATTATGATTGAATGTTTACCACGGGAAACGTTAAGCTAAAACCCTCTATTAACAGGAAAAGTCCAATTATTGTCGCTCATGCCATTAAAAGCCTTATTACTCGCTTTAAATGGTTTCATAATTTCATTATTAATTTTAAGTTGAATTTTTTAACATTTTTTTTACAACAGATTATAATTGAATGTTTACCTCGGGAAACGTTAAGCTAAAACTCTCTATTAACAGGAAAAGTCCATTTATTATCGCTCATACCTTCAAAAGCCTTATTACTCGCTTTAAATGGTTTCATGATCTCATTATTGATTTTAAGTTGAATTTTTGTATATTTTTTTTAAAACTGATTATAATTGAATGTTTACCTCGAGAAACGTGAGGCTAAAGCCTTCATTTGACATAAAAAGAGCATTTATAGTCACTCAGGCCTTCAAAATCCTTATTACTCGCTTTCAATGGCTTTATAGTCTCATTATTGATTTCAAGTGGAATTTTTTTACATCTTGTGTTAAAACAGATTATAATTGAATGTTTACCTCGGGAAACGTTAAGCTAAAACCCTCTATTAATAGGAAAAGTCCATTTATTATCGCTCATGCCTTCAAAAGCCTTATTACACGCTTTAAATGGTTTCCTAATCTCATTACTGATTTTGAGTTGAATTTTTTTATATTTTTTTAAAACTAATTATAATTGAATGTTTACCTCGGGAAACGTGGGGCTAAAGCCCTCATTTGACATAAAAAGAGCATTTATAGTCACTCATGCCTTCAAAAGCCTTATTACTCGCTTTAAATGGTTTTATAATCTCATTATTGATTTCAAGTTGAATTTTTTTACATATTTAGTTAAAACAGAATATGATTGAATTTTTACCACGGGAAACGTTAAGCTAAAACCCTCTATTAACAGGAAAAGTCCATTTACTGTCGCTCATGCCTACCAAAGCCTTATTACTCGCTTTAAATGGTTTGATATTCTCATTATTGATTTCAAGTTGAATTTTTTTACACTTTTGTTAAAACAGATTATAATTGAATGCTTACCTTGGGAAACGTGAAGCCAAAACCCTCCATTGATAAGAAAAGTCCATTTATCGTCAGTTATGCCTTCGAAAGCCTTGTTATTCGCTTTAAATGGTTTCATAATTTCATTATTAATTTTAAGTTGAATTTTTGTAAATTTTTTTTTAAAACAGATTATAATTGAATGTTTACCTCGGGAAACGTTAAGCTAAAACTCTCTATTAACAGGAAAAGTCCATTTATTATTGCTCATGCCTTCAAAAGACTTATTACTCGCTTTAAATGGTTTCATGATCTCATTATTGATTTTAAGTTGAATTTTTTTATATATTTTTTTAAAACTGATGATAATTGAATGTTTACCTCGGGAAACGTGGGGCAAAAGGCTTCATTTGACATAAAAAGAGCATTTATAGTCACTCATACCTTCAAAGTCCTTATTACTCGCTTTCAATGGTTTTATATTCTCATTATTGATTTCAAGTTGAATTTTTTTATTTTTAGTCAAAGCAGATTATGATTGAATGTTTACCATGGGAAACGTTAAGCTAAAACCCTCTATTAATAGGAAAAGTCTATTTATTGTCGCTCATACCTTCAAAAGCCTTATTACTCGCTTTAAATGGTTTATAATCTCATTATTGATTTCAAGTTGAATTTTTTTATATTTTTTGTTAAAACAGATTATAATTGAATGCTTATCTTGGGAAACGTGAAGCTAAAACCCTCTATTGATAAGAAAGTCCATTTATCGTCACTTATGCCTTCGAAGGCCTTATTACTCGTTTTAAATTGTTTCATAATTTCATTATCGATTTTAAGTTGAATTTTTTTACATTTTTTTAAGATCAGATTATAATTGAATGTTTACCTCGAAAAACGTTAAGCTAAAACCCTCTGTTAACAGGAAAACTCCATTTATTATCGTTCATGCCATCAAAAGCCTTATTGCTCGCTTTAAATGGTTTCATGATCTCATTATTGATTTTAAGTTGAATTTTTTATATTTTTTTTAAAACTGATTATAATTGAATGTTTACCTCGGAAAACATGGGCCTAAAGCCTTCATTTGACATAAAAAGAGCATTTATAGTCACTCATGCCTTTAAAATCCTTATTACTCGCTTTCAATGGTTTTATAGTCTCATTATTGATTTCAAGTGGAATTTTTTTACATCTTGTGTTAAAACAGATTATAATTGAATGTTTACCTCGGGAAACGTTAAGCTAAAACCCTCTATGAATAGGAAGAGTCCATTTATTATCGCTCATGCCTTCAAAAGGCTTATTACACGCTTTAAATGGTTTCCTAATCTCATTACTGATTTTGAGTTGAATTGTTTTATATTTTTTTAAGACTAATTATAATTGAATGTTTACCTCGGGAAACGTGAGGCTAAAGCCCTCATTTGACATAAAAAGAGCATTTATAGTCACTCATGCCTTCAAAATCCTTATTACTCACTTTCAATGGTTTTATAGTCTCATTATTGATTTCAAGTTGAATTTTTTTACATTTTTAGTTAAAACAGAATATGATTGAATGTTTACCACGGGAAGCGTTAAGCTAAAACCCTTTATTAACAGGAAAAGTCCATTTATTGTCGCTCATGCCTTTAAAAGCCTTATTACTAGCTTTAAATGGTTTGATATTCTCATTATTGATTTCAAGTTGAATTTTTTTTACATTTTTGTTAAAACAGATTATAATTGAATGCTTACCTTGGGAAACATGAAGCCAAAACCCTCTATTGATAAGAAAAGTCCATTTATCGTCACTTATGCCTTCGAAAGCCTTATTACTCGCTTTAAATGGTTTCATAATTTCATTATTAATTTTAAGTTGAATTTTTTTACATTTTTTTTAAAACAGATTATAATTGAATGTTTACCTCGGGAAACCTTAAGCTAAAACTCTCTATTAACAGGAAAAGTCCATTTATTATCGCTCATGCCTTCAAAAGCCTTATTACTCGCTTTAAATGGTTTCATGATCTCATTATTGATTTTCAGTTGAATTTTTTTATATTTTTTTTAAAACTGATTATAATTGAATGTTTACCTCGGGAAACGTGGGGCGAAAGCCTTCATTTGACATAAAAAGAGTATTTATAGTCACTCATGCCTTCAAAATCCTTATTACTCGCTTTCAATGGTTTTATATTCTCATTATTGATTTCAAGTTGAATTTTTTTATTTTTAGTCAAAACAGATTATGATTGAATGTTTACCATGGGAAACGTTAAGCTAAAAACCTCTATTAATAGGAAAAGTCCATTTATTGTCGCTCATGCCTTCAAAAGCCTTATTACTCGCTTTAAATGGTTTTATAATCTCATTATTGATTTCAAGTTGAATTTTTTTAATTTTTTTGTTAAAACAGATTATAATTGAATGCTTACGTTGCGAAAGGTGAAGCTAAAACTCTCTATTGACAAGAAAAGTCCATTTACTGTCGCTCATGCCTAGAAAAGCCTTATTACTCGCTTTAAATAGTTTTATAATCTCATTATTGATTTTAAGTTGAATTTTTTTACATATTTATTTAAAATAGATTATAATTGAATGTTTCCCTCGGGAAACGTTAAGCTAAAACCCTCTATTAATAGGAAAAGTCCATTTTTTGTCACTGATGCCTTCAAAAGCCTTATTACTCGCATTAAATGGTTTTATAATCTCATTATCGATTTCAAGATGAATTTTTTTATATTGTTTGTTAAAACAGATTATAATTGAGTGCTTGCCTTGGGTAACATGAAGCTAAAACCCTCTATTGACAAGAAAAGTCTATTTATTGTCGCTCATGCCTTCAAAAGCCTTATTACTCGCTTTAAATGGTTTCATAATTTCATTATTAATTTGAAGTTCAATTTTTTTTCATTTTCTTTAAAGCAGATTATAATTGAATGTTTACCTCGGGAAACGTTAAGCTAAAACTCTCTATTAACAGGAAAAGTACAATTATTATCGCTCATGCCTTCAAAAGCCTTATTACTCGCTTTAAATGGTTTCATGATCTCATTATTGATTTTAAGTTGAATTTTTTATATTTTTTTTAAAACTGATTATAATTGAATGTTAACCTCGGGAAACGTTAAGCTAAAACCCTCTATTAACTGGAAAAGTCCATATATTGTCGCTCGTGTCTTCAAAAGCTTTATTACTCGCTTTAAATGGTTTTATAATCTCATTATTGATTTCAAGTTGAATTTTTTTTATATTTTTTGTTAAAACAGATTATAATTGAATACTTACCTTGGGAAACGTGAAGCTAAAACCCTCTATCGATAAGAAAGTCCATTTATCGTCACTCATGCCTTCGAAGGCCTTATTACTCGTTTTAAATTGTTTCATAATTTCATTCTTGATTTTAAGTTGAATTTTTTTATATTTTTTTAAAAACAGATTATAATTGAATGTTTACCTCGAAAAACGTTCAGCTAAAACCCTTTTTTAATCGAAAAATTCCATTTATTATTGCTCATGCCATCAAAAGCCTTATTACTCGCTTTAAATGGTTTCATGATCTCATTATTGATTTTAAGTTTGATTTTTTAAAATTTTTTTTAAAAGTGATTATAATTGAATGTTTACCTAGGGAAACGTGGGGCAAAAGCCTTCATTTGACATAAAAGGAGCATTTATAGTCGCTCATGCCTTCAAAAGCCTTATTACACGCTTTAAATGGTTTCCTAATCTCATTCCTGATTTTGAGTTGAATTTTTTTATATTTTTTTAAAACTAATTATAATTGAATGTTTACCTCGGGAAACGTGGGGCTAAAGCCCTCATTTGACATAAAAAGAGCATTTATAGTCACTCATGCCTTTAAAATCCTTATTACTCACTTTCAATGGTTTTATAGTCTCATTATTGATTTCAAGTTGAATTTTTTTACATATTTAGTTAAAACAGAATATGATTGAATTTTTACCACGGGAAACGTTAAGCTAAAACCCTCTATTAACAGGAAAAGTCCATTTATTGTCGCTCATGCCTTTAAAAGCCTTATTACTCGCTTTAAATGGTTTGATATTCTCATTATTGTTTTCAAGTTGAATTTTTTTATATTTTTTGTTAAAACAGATTATAATTGAATGCTTACCTTGGGAAACGTGAAGCTAAAACCCTCTATTGACAAGAAAAGTCCATTTACTGTCGCTCATGCCTACAAAAGCCTTATTACTCGATTTAAAAGGTTTTATAATCTCATTATTAATTTTAAGTTGAATTTTTTTACATATTTATTTAAAATAGATTATAATTGAATGTTTACCATGGGAAACGTTAAGCTAAAACCCTCTATTAACAGGAAGTCCATATATTGTCGCTCGTGCCTTCAAAAGCTTTATTACTCGCTTTAAATGGTTTTATAATCTCATTATTGATTTCAAGTTAAATTTTTTTATATTTTTTGTTAAAACAGATTATTATTGAATGCTTACCTTGGGAAACGTGAAGCTAAAACCCTCTATTGATAAGAAAGTCCATTTATCGTCACTCATGCCTTCGAAGGCCTTATTACTTGCTTTAAATTGTTTCATAATTTCATTATTAATTTTAAGTTGAATTTTTTTACATTTTTTTAAAAACAGATTATAATTGAATGTTTACCTCGAAAAACGTTAAGCTAAAACCCTCTGTTAACAGGAAAACTCCATTTATTATCGCTCATGCCATCAAAAGCCTTATTACTCGCTTTAAATGGTTTCATGATCTCATTATTGATTTAAGTTGAATTTTTTAAAACTGATTGTAATTGAATGTTTACCTCGGGAAACGTGGGGCTAAAGCCTTCATTTGACATAAAAAGAGCATTTATAGTCGCTCATGCCTTCAAAAGCCTTATTACACGCTTTAAATGGTTTTCTAATCTCATTACGGATTTTGAGTTGAATTTTTTTACATTTTTTTAAAACTAATTATAATTGAATGTTTACCTCGGGAAACGTGGGGTTAAAGCCCTCATTTGACATAAAAAGAGCATTTATAGTCACTCATGCCTTCAAAATCCTTATTACTCACTTTCAATGGTTTTATAGTCTCATTATTGATTTCAAGTTCAATTTTTTTACATATTTAGTTAAAACAGAATATGATTGAATTTTCACCACGGGAAACGTTAAGCTAAAACCCTCTATTAATAGGAAAAGTCCATTTATTGTCGCTCATGCCTTTAAAAGCCTTATTACTCGCTTTAAATGGTTTGATATTCTCATTATTGATTTCAAGTTGAATTTTTTTACACTTTTGTTAAAACAGATTATAATTGAATGCTTACCTTGGGAAACATGAAGCCAAAACCCTCTATTGATAAGAAAAGTCCATTTATCATCAGTTATGCCTTCGAAAGCCTTGTTACTCGCTTTAAATAGTTTCATAATTTCATTATTAATTTTAGGTTGAATTTTTTTACATTTTTTTTAAAACAGATTATAATTGAATGTTTACCTCGGGAAACGTTAAGCTAAAACTCTCTATTAACAGGAAAAGTCCATTTATTATTGCTCATGGCTTCAAAAGACTTATTACTCGCTTTAAATGGTTTCATGATCTCATTACTGATATTAAGTTGAATTTTTTATATATTTTTTTAAAACTGACGATAATTGAATGTTTACCTCGGGAAACGTGGGGCAAAAGCCTTCATTTGACATAAAAAGAGCATTTATAGTCACTCATGCCTTCAAAATCCTTATTACTCGCTTTCAATGGTTTTATATTCTCATTATTGATTTCAAGTTAAATTTTTTTATTTTTAGTCAAAACAGATTATGATTGAATGTTTACCATGGGAAACGTTCAGCTAAAACCCTCTATTAATAGGAAAAGTCAATTTATTGTCTCTCATGCCTTCAAAAGCCTTATTACGCGCTGTAAATGGTTTTATAATCTCATTATTGATTTCAAGTTGAATTTTTTTATATTTTTTGTTAAAACAGATTATAATTGAATGCTTACCTTGGGAAACGTGAAGCTAAAACCCTCTATTGATAAGAAAGTTCATTTATCGTCACTCATGCCTTCGAAGGCCTTATTACTCGCTTTAAATTGTTTCATAATTTCATTATTGATTTTAAGTTGAATTTTTTTACTTTTTTTTAAAAATAGATTATAATTGAATGTTTACCTCGAAAAACGTTAAGCTAAAACCCTCTGTTAACAAGAAAACTCCATTTATTATCGCTCATGCCATCAAAAGCCTTATTACTCGCTTTAAATGGTTTCATGATCTCCTTATTGATTTTAAGTTGAATTTTTTAAAATTTTTTTTAATACTGATTATAATTGAATGTTTACCTCAAGAAACGTGGGGCAAAAGCCTTTATTTGACATAAAAAGAGCATTTATAGTCGCTCACGCCTTCAAAAGCCTTATTACACGCTTTAAATGGTTTCCTAATCTCATTACTGGTTTTGAGTTGAATTTTTTTACTTTTTTTTAAAACTAATTATAATTGAATTTTTACCTCGGGAAATGTGGGGCTAAAGCCCTCATTTGACATAAAAAGACCATTTATAGTCACTCATGCCTTCAAAATCCTTATTACTCACTTTCAATGGTTTTATAGTCTCATTATTGATTTCAAGTTGAATTTTTTTACATATTTAGTTAAAACAGAATATGATTGAATTTTTACCACGGGAAACGTTAAGCTAAAACCCTCTATTAACAGGAAAAGTCCATTTATTGTCGCTCATGCCTTTAAAAGCCTTATTGCTCGCTTTAAATGGTTTGATATTCTCATTATTGATTTCAAGTTGAATTTTTTTACACTTTTGTTAAAACAGATTATAATTGAATGCTTACCTTGGGAAACGTGAAGCGAAAACCCTCTACTGATAAGAAAAGTCCATTTATCGTCAGTTATGCCTTTGAAAGCCTTGTTACTCGCTTTAAATGGTTTCATAATTTCATTATTAATTTTAAGTTGAATTTTTTTACTTTTTTTTTAAAAGAGATTATAATTGAATGTTTACCTCGGGAAACGTTAAGCTAAAACTCTCTATTAACAGGAAAAGTCCATTTATTATCACTCATGCCTTCAAAAGCCTTATTACTCGCTTTAAATGGTTTCATGATATCATTATTGATTTTAAGTTGAATTTTTTTATATTTTTTTTAAAACTAATTATAATTGAATGTTTACCACGAGAAACGTGGGGCAAAAGCCTTCATTTGACATAAAAAGACCATTTATAGTCACTCATGCCTTCAAAATACTTATTACTCGCTTTCAATGGTTTTATATTCTCATTTTTGATTTCAAGTTGAATTTTTTTATTTTTAGTCAAAACAGATTATGATTGAATGTTTACCATGGGAAACGTTAAGCTAAAACCCTCTATTAACAGGAAAACTCCATTTATTATCGCTCATGCCATCAAAAGCCTTATTACTCGCTTTAAATGGTTTCATGATCTCCTTATTGATTTTAAGTTGAATTTTTTAAAATTTTTTTTAATACTGATTATAATTGAATGTTTACCTCAAGAAACGTGGGGCAAAAGCCTTTATTTGACATAAAAAGAGCATTTATAGTCGCTCACGCCTTCAAAAGCCTTATTACACGCTTTAAATGGTTTCCTAATCTCATTACTGGTTTTGAGTTGAATTTTTTTACTTTTTTTTAAAACTAATTATAATTGAATTTTTACCTCGGGAAATGTGGGGCTAAAGCCCTCATTTGACATAAAAAGACCATTTATAGTCACTCATGCCTTCAAAATCCTTATTACTCACTTTCAATGGTTTTATAGTCTCATTATTGATTTCAAGTTGAATTTTTTTACATATTTAGTTAAAACAGAATATGATTGAATTTTTACCACGGGAAACGTTAAGCTAAAACCCTCTATTAACAGGAAAAGTCCATTTATTGTCGCTCATGCCTTTAAAAGCCTTATTGCTCGCTTTAAATGGTTTGATATTCTCATTATTGATTTCAAGTTGAATTTTTTTACACTTTTGTTAAAACAGATTATAATTGAATGCTTACCTTGGGAAACGTGAAGCGAAAACCCTCTACTGATAAGAAAAGTCCATTTATCGTCAGTTATGCCTTTGAAAGCCTTGTTACTCGCTTTAAATGGTTTCATAATTTCATTATTAATTTTAAGTTGAATTTTTTTACTTTTTTTTTAAAAGAGATTATAATTGAATGTTTACCTCGGGAAACGTTAAGCTAAAACTCTCTATTAACAGGAAAAGTCCATTTATTATCACTCATGCCTTCAAAAGCCTTATTACTCGCTTTAAATGGTTTCATGATATCATTATTGATTTTAAGTTGAATTTTTTTATATTTTTTTTAAAACTAATTATAATTGAATGTTTACCACGAGAAACGTGGGGCAAAAGCCTTCATTTGACATAAAAAGACCATTTATAGTCACTCATGCCTTCAAAATACTTATTACTCGCTTTCAATGGTTTTATATTCTCATTTTTGATTTCAAGTTGAATTTTTTTATTTTTAGTCAAAACAGATTATGATTGAATGTTTACCATGGGAAACGTTAAGCTAAAACCCTCTATTAATAGGAAAAGTCCATTTATTGTCGCTCATACCTTCAAAAGCCTTATTACTCGCTTTAAATGGTTTTATAATCTCATTATTGATTTAAGTTGAATTTTTTTATATTTTTTGTTAAAACAGATTATAATTGAATGCTTACCTTGGGAAACGTGAAGCCAAAACCCTCTATTGACAAGAAAAGTCCATTTACTGTCGCTCATGCCTACAAAAGCCTTATTGCTAGCTTTAAATGGTTTTATAATCTCATTATTGATTTTAAGTTGAATTTTTTTACATATCTATTTAAAACAGATTATAATTGAATGTTTACCTCGGGAAACGTTAAGCTAAAACCCTCTATTAATAGGAAAAGTCCATTTTTTGTCACTGATGCCTTCAAAAGCCTTATTACTCGCATTAAATGGTATTATAATCTCACTATCGATTTCAAAATGAATTTTTTTATATTTTTTGTCCAAACAGATTATAATTGAGTGCTTGCCTTGGGTAACATGAAGCTAAAACCCTCTATTGACAAGAAAAGTGTATTTATTGTTGCTCATGCCTTCAAAAGCCTTATTAGTTGCTTTAAATAATTTCATTATTAATTTTAAGTTGAATTTTTTTATATATTTTTTAAAACAGATTATAATTGAATGTTTACCTCGAGAAACGTTAAGCTAAAACTCTCTATTAACAGGAAAAGTACATTTATTATCGCTCATGCCTTCAAAAGCCTTATTATTCGCTTTAAATGGTTTCATGATCTCATTATTGATTTTAAGTTGAATTTTTTATATTTTCTTTAAAACTGATTATAATTGAATGTTTACCTCGAGAAACGTGGGGCTAAAGCCTTCATTTGACATAAAAAGAGCATTTATAGTCACTCATGCCTTCAAAATCCTTATTACTCACTTTCAATGGTTTTATAGTCTCATTATTGATTTCAAGTTGAATTTTTTTACATATTTAGTTAAAACAGAATATGATTGAATTTTCACCACGGGAAACGTTAAGCTAAAACCCTCTATTAATAGGAAAAGTCCATTTATTGTCGCTCATGCCTTTAAAAGCCTTATTACTCGCTTTAAATGGATTGATATTCTCATTATTGATTTCAAGTTGAATTTTTTTACACTTTTGTTAAAACAGATTATAATTGAATGCTTACCTTGGGAAACGTGAAGCTAAAACCCTCTATTGATAAGAAAGTTCATTTATCGTCACTCATGCCTTCGAAGGCCTTATTACTCGCTTTAAATTGTTTCATAATTTCATTATTGATTTTAAGTTGAATTTTTTTACTTTTTTTTAAAAATAGATTATAATTGAATGTTTACCTCGAAAAACGTTAAGCTAAAACCCTCTGTTAACAGGAAAACTCCATTTATTATCGCTCATGCCATCAAAAGCCTTATTACTCGCTTTAAATGGTTTCATGATCTCCTTATTGATTTTAAGTTGAATTTTTTAAAATTTTTTTTAATACTGATTATAATTGAATGTTTACCTCAAGAAACGTGGGGCAAAAGCCTTTATTTGACATAAAAAGAGCATTTATAGTCGCTCACGCCTTCAAAAGCCTTATTACACGCTTTAAATGGTTTCCTAATCTCATTACTGGTTTTGAGTTGAATTTTTTTACTTTTTTTTAAAACTAATTATAATTGAATTTTTACCTCGGGAAATGTGGGGCTAAAGCCCTCATTTGACATAAAAAGACCATTTATAGTCACTCATGCCTTCAAAATCCTTATTACTCACTTTCAATGGTTTTATAGTCTCATTATTGATTTCAAGTTGAATTTTTTTACATATTTAGTTAAAACAGAATATGATTGAATTTTTACCACGGGAAACGTTAAGCTAAAACCCTCTATTAACAGGAAAAGTCCATTTATTGTCGCTCATGCCTTTAAAAGCCTTATTGCTCGCTTTAAATGGTTTGATATTCTCATTATTGATTTCAAGTTGAATTTTTTTACACTTTTGTTAAAACAGATTATAATTGAATGCTTACCTTGGGAAACGTGAAGCGAAAACCCTCTACTGATAAGAAAAGTCCATTTATCGTCAGTTATGCCTTTGAAAGCCTTGTTACTCGCTTTAAATGGTTTCATAATTTCATTATTAATTTTAAGTTGAATTTTTTTACTTTTTTTTTAAAAGAGATTATAATTGAATGTTTACCTCGGGAAACGTTAAGCTAAAACTCTCTATTAACAGGAAAAGTCCATTTATTATCACTCATGCCTTCAAAAGCCTTATTACTCGCTTTAAATGGTTTCATGATATCATTATTGATTTTAAGTTGAATTTTTTTATATTTTTTTTAAAACTAATTATAATTGAATGTTTACCACGAGAAACGTGGGGCAAAAGCCTTCATTTGACATAAAAAGACCATTTATAGTCACTCATGCCTTCAAAATACTTATTACTCGCTTTCAATGGTTTTATATTCTCATTTTTGATTTCAAGTTGAATTTTTTTATTTTTAGTCAAAACAGATTATGATTGAATGTTTACCATGGGAAACGTTAAGCTAAAACCCTCTATTAATAGGAAAAGTCCATTTATTGTCGCTCATACCTTCAAAAGCCTTATTACTCGCTTTAAATGGTTTTATAATCTCATTATTGATTTAAGTTGAATTTTTTTATATTTTTTGTTAAAACAGATTATAATTGAATGCTTACCTTGGGAAACGTGAAGCCAAAACCCTCTATTGACAAGAAAAGTCCATTTACTGTCGCTCATGCCTACAAAAGCCTTATTGCTAGCTTTAAATGGTTTTATAATCTCATTATTGATTTTAAGTTGAATTTTTTTACATATCTATTTAAAACAGATTATAATTGAATGTTTACCTCGGGAAACGTTAAGCTAAAACCCTCTATTAATAGGAAAAGTCCATTTTTTGTCACTGATGCCTTCAAAAGCCTTATTACTCGCATTAAATGGTTTTATAATCTCACTATCGATTTCAAAATGAATTTTTTTATATTTTTTGTCCAAACAGATTATAATTGAGTGCTTGCCTTGGGTAACATGAAGCTAAAACCCTCTATTGACAAGAAAAGTGTATTTATTGTTGCTCATGCCTTCAAAAGCCTTATTAGTTGCTTTAAATAATTTCATTATTAATTTTAAGTTGAATTTTTTTATATATTTTTTAAAACAGATTATAATTGAATGTTTACCTCGAGAAACGTTAAGCTAAAACTCTCTATTAACAGGAAAAGTACATTTATTATCGCTCATGCCTTCAAAAGCCTTATTATTCGCTTTAAATGGTTTCATGATCTCATTATTGATTTTAAGTTGAATTTTTTATATTTTCTTTAAAACTGATTATAATTGAATGTTTACCTCGAGAAACGTGGGGCTAAAGCCTTCATTTGACATAAAAAGAGCATTTATAGTCACTCATGCCTTCAAAATCCTTATTACTCACTTTCAATGGTTTTATAGTCTCATTATTGATTTCAAGTTGAATTTTTTTACATATTTAGTTAAAACAGAATATGATTGAATTTTCACCACGGGAAACGTTAAGCTAAAACCCTCTATTAATAGGAAAAGTCCATTTATTGTCGCTCATGCCTTTAAAAGCCTTATTACTCGCTTTAAATGGATTGATATTCTCATTATTGATTTCAAGTTGAATTTTTTTACACTTTTGTTAAAACAGATTATAATTGAATGCTTACCTTGGGAAACGTGAAGCTAAAACCCTCTATTGATAAGAAAGTTCATTTATCGTCACTCATGCCTTCGAAGGCCTTATTACTCGCTTTAAATTGTTTCATAATTTCATTATTGATTTTAAGTTGAATTTTTTTACTTTTTTTTAAAAATAGATTATAATTGAATGTTTACCTCGAAAAACGTTAAGCTAAAACCCTCTGTTAACAGGAAAACTCCATTTATTATCGCTCATGCCATCAAAAGCCTTATTACTCGCTTTAAATGGTTTCATGATCTCCTTATTGATTTTAAGTTGAATTTTTTAAAATTTTTTTTAATACTGATTATAATTGAATGTTTACCTCAAGAAACGTGGGGCAAAAGCCTTTATTTGACATAAAAAGAGCATTTATAGTCGCTCACGCCTTCAAAAGCCTTATTACACGCTTTAAATGGTTTCCTAATCTCATTACTGGTTTTGAGTTGAATTTTTTTACTTTTTTTTAAAACTAATTATAATTGAATTTTTACCTCGGGAAATGTGGGGCTAAAGCCCTCATTTGACATAAAAAGACCATTTATAGTCACTCATGCCTTCAAAATCCTTATTATTCACTTTCAATGGTTTTATAGTCTCATTATTGATTTCAAGTTGAATTTTTTTACATATTTAGTTAAAACAGAATATGATTGAATTTTTACCACGGGAAACGTTAAGCTAAAACCCTCTATTAACAGGAAAAGTCCATTTATTGTCGTTCATGCCTTTAAAAGCCTTATTGCTCGCTTTAAATGGTTTGATATTCTCATTATTGATTTCAAGTTGAATTTTTTTACACTTTTGTTAAAACAGATTATAATTGAATGCTTACCTTGGGAAACGTGAAGCGAAAACCCTCTACTGATAAGAAAAGTCCATTTATCGTCAGTTATGCCTTTGAAAGCCTTGTTACTCGCTTTAAATGGTTTCATAATTTCATTATTAATTTTAAGTTGAATTTTTTTACTTTTTTTTTTAAAATAGATTATAATTGAATGTTTACCTCGGGAAACGTTAAGCTAAAACTCTCTATTAACAGGAAAAGTCCATTTATTATCGCTCATGCCTTCAAAAGCCTTATTACTCGCTTTAAATGGTTTCATGATATCATTATTGATTTTAAGTTGAATTTTTTTATATTTTTTTAAAACTAATTATAATTGAATGTTTACCACGAGAAACGTGGGGCAAAAGCCTTCATTTGACATAAAAAGACCATTTATAGTCACTCATGCCTTCAAAATACTTATTACTCGCTTTCAATGGTTTTATATTCTCATTTTTGATTTCAAGTTGAATTTTTTTATTTTTAGTCAAAACAGATTATGATTGAATGTTTACCATGGGAAACGTTAAGCTAAAACCCTCTATTAATAGGAAAAGTCCATTTATTGTCGCTCATACCTTCAAAAGCCTTATTACTCGCTTTAAATGGTTTTATAATCTCATTATTGATTTAAGTTGAATCTTTTTATATTTTTTGTTAAAACAGATTATAATTGAATGCTTACCTTGGGAAACGTGAAGCCAAAACCCTCTATTGACAAGAAAAGTCCATTTACTGTCGCTCATGCCTACAAAAGCCTTATTGCTAGCTTTAAATGGTTTTATAATCTCATTATTGATTTTAAGTTGAATTTTTTTACATATCTATTTAAAACAGATTATAATTGAATGTTTACCTCGGGAAACGTTAAGCTAAAACCCTCTATTAATAGGAAAAGTCCATTTTTTGTCACTGATGCCTTCAAAAGCCTTATTACTCGCATTAAATGGTTTTATAATCTCACTATCGATTTCAAAATGAATTTTTTTATATTTTTTGTCCAAACAGATTATAATTGAGTGCTTGCCTTGGGTAACATGAAGCTAAAACCCTCTATTGACAAGAAAAGTGTATTTATTGTTGCTCATGCCTTCAAAAGCCTTATTAGTTGCTTTAAATAATTTCATTATTAATTTTAAGTTGAATTTTTTTATATATTTTTTAAAACAGATTATAATTGAATGTTTACCTCGAGAAACGTTAAGCTAAAACTCTCTATTAACAGGAAAAGTACATTTATTATCGCTCATGCCTTCAAAAGCCTTATTATTCGCTTTAAATGGTTTCATGATCTCATTATTGATTTTAAGTTGAATTTTTTATATTTTCTTTAAAACTGATTATAATTGAATGTTTACCTCGAGAAACGTGGGGCTAAAGCCTTCATTTGACATAAAAAGAGCATTTATAGTCACTCATGCCTTCAAAATCCTTATTACTCGCTTTCAATGGTTTTATAGTCTCATTATTGATTTCAAGTGAAATATTTTTACATCTTGTGTTAAAACAGATTATAATTGAATGTTTACCTCGGGAAACGTTAAGCTAAAACCCTCTATTAATAGGAAAAGTCCATTTATTATTGCTCATGCCTTCAACAGCCTTATTACACGCTTTAAATGGTTTCCTAATCTCATTACTGATTTTGAGTTGAATGTTTTTACATTTTTCTAAAACTAATTATAATTGAATGTTTACCTCGGGAAACGTTAAGCTAAAACCCTCTATTAATAGGAAAAGTCCATTTATTGTCACTTATGCCTTTAAAAGCCTTATTACTCGCTTTAAATGGTTTGATATTCTCATTATTGATTTCAAGTTGAATTTTTTTGCATTTTTGTTAAAACAAATTATAATTGAATGCTTACCTTGGGAAACATGAAGCCAAAACCCTCTATTGATAAGAAAAGTCCGTTTATCGTCACTTATGCCTTCGAAAGCCTTATTACTCGCTTTAAATGGTTTCATAATTTCATTATTAATTTTAAGTTGAATTTTTTTACATTTTTTTTAAAACAGATTATAATTGAATTTTTACCTCGGGAAACGTTAAGCTAAAACTCTCTATTAACAGGAAAAGTCCATTTATTATCGCTCATGCCTTCAAAAGCCTTATTACTCGCTTTAAATGGTCTCATGATCTCATTATTGATTTTAAGTTGAATTTTTTTATATTTTTTTTAAAACTGATTATAATTGAATGTTTAGCTCTGGAATCGTGGGGCTAAAGACTTCATTTGACATAAAAAGAGCATTTATAGTCACTCATGCCTTCAAAATCCTTATTACTCGCTTTCAATGATTTTATAGTCTCATTCTTGATTTCAAGTTGAATTTTTTTATTTTTAGTCAAAACAGATTATGATTGAATGCTTACCATGGGAAACGTTAAGCTAAAACCCTCTATTAACAGGAAAAGTCCATTTATTGTCGCTCGTGCCTTATAAAGCTTTATTACTCGCTTTAAATGGTTTTATAATCTCATTATTGATTTCAAGTTGAATTTTTTTATATTTTTTGTTAAACCAGATTATAATTGAATGCTTACCATGGGAAACGTGAAGCTAAAACCTTCTATTGATAAGAAAGTCCATTTATCGTCACTCATGCCTTCGAAAGCCTTATTACTCGCTTTAAATTGTTTCATAATTTCATTATTGATTTTAAGTTGAATTTTTTTACATTTTTTTAAAAACAGATTATAATTGAATGTTTACCTCGAAAAACGTTAAGCTAAAACCCTCAGTTAATAGGAAAACTCCATTTATTATCGCTTATGCAATCAAAAGCCTTTTTACTCGCTTTAAATGGTTTCATGATCTCATTATTGATTTTAAGTTGAATTTTTTTATATATTTTTTTAAAAATGATTATAATTGATTGTTTACCTCGGGAAACGTGGGGCTAAAGCCTTCATTTGACATAAAAAGAGCATTTATAGTCACTCATGCCTTCAAAATCTTTATTACTCGCTTTCAATAATTTTATAGTCTCATTATTGATTTCAAGTGGAATTTTTTTACATCTTGTGTTAAAACAGATTATAATTGAATGTTTACCGTGGGAAACGTTAAGCTAAAACCCTCTATTAATAGGAAAAGTCCATTTATTATCGCTCATGCCTTCAAAAGCCTTATTACACGCTTTAAATGGTTTCCTAATCTCATTACTAATTTTGAGTTGAATTTTTTTACATTTTTTAAAAACTAATTGTAATTGAATATTTAACTCGGGAGACATGGGGCTAAAGCCCTCATTTGACATAAAAAGAGCATTTATAGTCACTCATACCTTCAAAATCCTTATTACTGACTTTCAATGGTTTTATAGTCTCATTATTGATTACAAGTTGAATGTTTTTATTTTTAGTTAAAACAGATTATGATTGGATGTTTACCGTGGAAAACGTTAAGCTAAAACCCTCTATTAATAGGAAAAGTCCATTTATTGTCACTCATGCCTTCAAAAGTCGTATTACTCGCTTTAAATAGTTTTATAACCTCATTATTGATTTCAAGTTGAATTTTTTTGAATTTTTGTCAAAACAGATTATAATTGAATGCTTACCTTGGGAAACGTGAAGCTAAAACCCTCTATTGACAAGAAAAGTCCATTTACTGTCGCTCATGCCTACAAAAGCCTTATTACTCGCTTTAAATGGTTTTATAATCTCTGTATTGATTTTAAGTTGAATTTTTTTATATTTTTATTTAAAACAGATTATAATTGAACGTTTACCTCGAGAAACGTTAAGCTAAAACCCTCTATTAATAGGAAAAGTCCATTTTTTGTCACTCATGCCTTCAAAAGCCTTATTACTCGCATTAAATGATTTTATAATCTCATTGTCGATTTCAAGATGAATGTTTTTATATTTTTTGTTAAAACAGATTATAATTGAGTGCTTGCCTTGGGTAACATAAAGCTAAAACCCTCTATTGACAAGAAAAGTCTATTTATTGTCGCACATGCCTTCAAAAGCCTTATTACTCGCTTTAAATGGTTTCATAATTTCATTATAAATTTTAAGTTGAATTTTTTTACATTTTTTTTAAAACAGATTATAATTGAATGTTTACCTCGGGAAACGTTAAGCTAAAACTCTCTATTAACAGGAAAAGTCCATTTATTATCGCTCATGCCTTCAAAAGCCTTATTACTCGCTTTAAAAGGTCTCATGATCTCATTATTGATTTTAAGTTGAATTTTTTTATATTTTTTTTAAAACTGATTATAATTGAATGTTTACCTCTGGAATCGTGCGGCTAAGGCCTTCATTTGACATAAAAAGAGCATTTATAGTCACTCATGCCTTCAAAATCCTTATTACTGGCTTTCAATGGTTTTATAGTCTCATTATTGATTTCAAGTGAAATTTTTTTACATCTTGTGTTAAAACAGATTATAATTGAATGTTTACCTCGGGAAACGTTAAGCTAAAACCATCTATTAATAGGAAAAGTCCATTTATTATTGCTCATGCCTTCAAAAGCCTTATTACACGCTTTAAATGGTTTCCTAATCTCATTACTGATTTTGAGTTGAATGTTTTTACATTTTTCTAAAACTAATTATAATTGAATATTTACCTCGGGAAACGTGGCGCTAAAGCCCTCATTTGACATAAAAAGAGCATTTATAGTCACTCATGCCTTCAAAATCCTTATTACTCACTTTCAATAGTTTTATAGTCTCATTATTGATTTCAAGTTGAATTTTTTTACATTTTTAGTTAAAATAGAATATGATTGAATGTTTACCACGGGAAACGTTAAGCTAAAACCCTCTATTAATAGGAAAAGTCCATTTATTGTCACTCATGCCTTTAAAAGCCTTATTACTCGCTTTAAATGGTTTGATATTATCATTATCCATTTCAAGTTGAATTTTTTTACATTTTTGTTAAAACAGATTATAATTGAATGCTTACCTTGGGAAACGTGAAGCCAAAACCCTCTATTGATAAGAAAAGTCCGTTTATCGTCACTTATGCCTTCGAAAGCCTTATTACTCGCTTTAAATGGTTTCATAATTTCATTATTAATTTTAAGTTGAATTTTTTTACATTTTTTTTAAAACAGATTATAATTGAATGTTTACCTCGGGAAACGTTAAGCTAAAACTCTCTATTAACAGGAAAAGTCCATTTATTATCGCTCATGACTTCAAAAGCCTTATTACTCGCTTTAAATGGTCTCATGATCTCATTATTGATTTTAAGTTGAATTTTTTTATATTTTTTTTAAAACTGATTATAATTGAATGTTTACCTCTGGAATCGTGGGGCTAAAGCCTTCATTTGACATAAAAAGAGCATTTATAGTCACTCATGCCTTCAAAATCCTTATTACTCGCTTTCAATGATTTTATAGTCTCATTATTGATTTCAAGTTGAATTTTTTTATTTTTAGTCAAAACAGATTATGATTGAATGTTTACCATGGGAAACATTAAGCTAAAACCCTCTATTAACAGGAAAAGTCCATTTATTGTCGCTCGTGCCTTATAAAGCTTTATTACTCGCTTTAAATGGTTTTATAATCTCATTATTGATTTCAAGTTGAATTTTTTTATATTTTTTATTAAAACAGATTATAATTGAATGCTTACCTTGGGAAACGTGAAGCTAAAACCTTCTATTGATAAGAAAGTCCATTTATCGTCACTCATGCCTTCGAAAGCCTTATTACTCGCTTTAAATTGTTTCATAATTTCATTATTGATTTTAAGTTGAATTTTTTTACATTTTTTTAAAAACAGATTATAATTGAATGTTTACCTCGAAAAACGTTAAGCTAAAACCCTCTGTTAACACGAAAACTCCATTTATTATCACTTATGCAATAAAAAGCCTTATTACTCGCCTTAAATGGTTTCATGATCTCATTATTGATTTTAAGTTGAATTTTTTTATTTTTTTTTTAAAACTGATTATAATTGAATGTTTACCTCGGGAAACGTGGGGCTAAAGCCTTCATTTGACATAAAAAGAGCATTTATAGTCACTCATGCCTTCAAAATCTTTATTACTCGCTTTCAATGATTTTATAGTCTCATTATTGATTTCAAGTGGAATTTTTTTACATCTTGTGTTAAAACAGATTATAATTGAATGTTTACCTCGGGAAACGTTAAGCTAAAACCCTCTATTAATAGGAAAAGTCCATTTATTATTGCTCATGCCTTCAACAGCCTTATTACACGCTTTAAATGGTTTCCTAATCTCATTACTGATTTTGAGTTGAATGTTTTTACATTTTTCTAAAACTAATTATAATTGAATGTTTACCTCTGGAAACGTTAAGCTAAAACCCTCTATTAATAGGAACAGTCCATTTATTGTCACTCATGCCTTTAAAAGCCTTATTACTCGCTTTAAATGGTTTGATATTATCATTATCCATTTCAAGTTGAATTTTTTTACATTTTTGTTAAAACAGATTATAATTGAATGCTTACCTTGGGAAACGTGAAGCCAAAACCCTCTATTGATAAGAAAAGTCCGTTTATCGTCACTTATGCCTTCGAAAGCCTTATTACTCGCTTTAAATGGTTTCATAATTTCATTATTAATTTTAAGTTGAATTTTTTTACATTTTTTTTAAAACAGATTATAATTGAATGTTTACCTCGGGAAACGTTAAGCTAAAACTCTCTATTAACAGGAAAAGTCCATTTATTATCGCTCATGACTTCAAAAGCCTTATTACTCGCTTTAAATGGTCTCATGATCTCATTATTGATTTTAAGTTGAATTTTTTTATATTTTTTTTAAAACTGATTATAATTGAATGTTTACCTCTGGAATCGTGGGGCTAAAGCCTTCATTTGACATAAAAAGAGCATTTATAGTCACTCATGCCTTCAAAATCCTTATTACTCGCTTTCAATGATTTTATAGTCTCATTATTGATTTCAAGTTGAATTTTTTTATTTTTAGTCAAAACAGATTATGATTGAATGTTTACCATGGGAAACATTAAGCTAAAACCCTCTATTAACAGGAAAAGTCCATTTATTGTCGCTCGTGCCTTATAAAGCTTTATTACTCGCTTTAAATGGTTTTATAATCTCATTATTGATTTCAAGTTGAATTTTTTTATATTTTTTGTTAAAACAGATTATAATTGAATGCTTACCTTGGGAAACGTGAAGCTAAAACCTTCTATTGATAAGAAAGTCCATTTATCGTCACTCATGCCTTCGAAAGCCTTATTACTCGCTTTAAATTGTTTCATAATTTCATTATTGATTTTAAGTTGAATTTTTTTACATTTTTTTAAAAACAGATTATAATTGAATGTTTACCTCGAAAAACGTTAAGCTAAAACCCTCTGTTAACAGGAAAACTCCATTTATTATCACTTATGCAATAAAAAGCCTTATTACTCGCCTTAAATGGTTTCATGATCTCATTATTGATTTTAAGTTGAATTTTTTTATTTTTTTTTTAAAACTGATTATAATTGAATGTTTACCTCGGGAAACGTGGGGCTAAAGCCTTCATTTGACATAAAAAGAGCATTTATAGTCACTCATGCCTTCAAAATCTTTATTACTCGCTTTCAATGATTTTATAGTCTCATTATTGATTTCAAGTGGAATTTTTTTACATCTTGTGTTAAAACATATTATAATTGAATGTTTACCTCGGGAAACGTTAAGCTAAAACCCTCTATTAATAGGAAAAGTCCATTTATTATTGCTCATGCCTTCAACAGCCTTATTACACGTTTTAAATGGTTTCCTAATCTCATTACTGATTTTGAGTTGAATGTTTTTACATTTTTCTAAAACTAATTATAATTGAATGTTTACCTCTGGAAACGTTAAGCTAAAACCCTCTATTAATAGGAAAAGTCCATTTATTGTCACTCATGCCTTTAAAAGCCTTATTACTCGCTTTAAATGGTTTGATATTCTCATTATTGATTTCAAGTTGAATTTTTTTACATTTTTGTTAAAACAAATTATAATTGAATGCTTACCTTGGAAAACATGAAGCCAAAACCCTCTATTGATAAGAAAAGTCCGTTTATCGTCACTTATGCCTTCGAAAGCCTTATTACTCGCTTTAAATGGTTTCATAATTTCATTATTAATTTTAAGTTGAATTTTTTTACATTTTTTTTAAAACAGATTATAATTGAATGTTTACCATGGGAAACATTAAGCTAAAACCCTCTATTAACAGGAAAAGTCCATTTATTGTCGCTCGTGCCTTATAAAGCTTTATTACTCGCTTTAATTGGTTTTATAATCTCATTATTGATTTCAAGTTGAATTTTTTTATATTTTTTGTTAAAACAGATTATAATTGAATGCTTACCTTGGGAAACGTGAAGCTAAAACCTTCTATTGATAAGAAAGTCCATTTATCGTCACTCATGCCTTCGAAAGCCTTATTACTCGCTTTAAATTGTTTCATAATTTCATTATTGATTTTAAGTTGAATTTTTTTACATTTTTTTAAAAACAGATTATAATTGAATGTTTACCTCGAAAAACGTTAAGCTAAAACCCTCTGTTAACAGGAAAACTCCATTTATTATCACTTATGCAATCAAAAGCCTTATTACTCGCTTTAAATGGTTTCATGATCTCATTATTGATTTTAAGTTGAATTTTTTTATTTTTTTTTAAAACTGATTATAATTGAATGTTTACCTCGGGAAACGTGGGGCTAAAGCCTTCATTTGACATAAAAAGAGCATTTATAGTCACTCATGCCTTCAAAATCTTTATTACTCGCTTTCAATGATTTTATAGTCTCATTATTGATTTCAAGTGGAATTTTTTTACATCTTGTGTTAAAACAGATTATAATTGAATGTTTACCTTGGGAAACGTTAAGCTAAAACCCTCTATTAATAGGAAAAGTCCATTTATTATCGCTCATGCCTTCAAAAGCCTTATTACACGCTTTAAATGGTTTCCTAATCTCATTACTAATTTTGAGTTGAATTTTTTTACATTTTTTAAAAACTAATTGTAATTGAATATTTAACTCGGGAAACATGGGGCTAAAGCCCTCATTTGACATAAAAAGAGCATTTATAGTCACTCATACCTTCAAAATCCTTATTACTGACTTTCAATGGTTTTATAGTCTCATTATTGATTACAAGTTGAATGTTTTTATTTTTAGTTAAAACAGATTATGATTGGATGTTTACCGTGGAAAACGTTAAGCTAAAACCCTCTATTAACAGGAAAAGTCCATTTATTGTCACTCATGCCTTCAAAAGTCGTATTACTCGCTTTAAATAGTTTTATAACCTCATTATTGATTTCAAGTTGAATTTTTTTGAATTTTTGTCAAAACAGATTATAATTGAATGCTTACCTTGGGAAACGTGAAGCTAAAACCCTCTATTGACAAGAAAAGTCCATTTACTGTCGCTCATGCCTACAAAAGCCTTATTACTCGCTTTAAATGGTTTTATAATCTCTGTATTGATTTTAAGTTGAATTTTTTTACATTTTTATTTAAAACAGATTATAATTGAATGTTTACCTCGAGAAACGTTAAGCTAAAACCCTCTATTAATAGGAAAAGTCCATTTTTTGTCACTCATGCCTTCAAAAGCCTTATTACTCGCATTAAATGATTTTATAATCTCATTGTCGATTTCAAGATGAATGTTTTTATATTTTTTGTTAAAACAGATTATAATTGAGTGCTTGCCTTGGGTAACATAAAGCTAAAACCCTCTATTGACAAGAAAAGTCTATTTATTGTCGCACATGCCTTCAAAAGCCTTATTACTCGCTTTAAATGGTTTCATAATTTCATTATTAATTTTAAGTTGAATTTTTTTACATTTTTTTTAAAACAGATTATAATTGAATGTTTACCTCGGGAAACGTTAAGCTAAAACTCTCTATTAACAGGAAAAGTCCATTTATTATCGCTCATGCCTTCAAAAGCCTTATTACTCGCTTTAAATGGTCTCATGATCTCATTATTGATTTTAAGTTGAATTTTTTTATATTTTTTTTAAAACTGATTATAATTGAATGTTTACCTCTGGAATCGTGGGGCTAAGGCCTTCATTTGTCATAAAAAGAGCATTTATAGTCACTCATGCCTTCAAAATCCTTATTACTCGCTTTCAATGGTTTTATAGTCTCATTATTGATTTCAAGTGGAATTTTTTTACATCTTGTGTTAAAACAGATTATAATTGAATGTTTACCTCGGAAAACGTTAAGCTAAAACCATCTATTAATAGGAAAAGTCCATTTATTATTGCTCATGCCTTCAAAAGCCTTATTACACGCTTTAAATGGTTTCCTAATCTCATTACTGATTTTGACTTGAATGTTTTTACATTTTTCTAAAACTAATTATAATTGAATGTTTACCTCGGGAAACGTGGCGCTAAAGCCCTCATTTGACATAAAAAGAGCATTTATAGTCACTCATGCCTTCAAAATCCTTATTACTCACTTTCAATGGTTTTATAGTCTCATTATTGATTTCAAGTTGAATTTTTTTACATTTTTAGTTAAAATAGAATATGATTGAATGTTTACCACGGGAAACGTTAAGCTAAAACCCTCTATTAATAGGAAAAGTCCATTTATTGTCACTCATGCCTTTAAAAGCCTTATTACTCGCTTTAAATGGTTTGATATTATCATTATTCATTTCAAGTTGAATTTTTTTACATTTTTGTTAAAACAGATTATAATTGAATGCTTACCTTGGGAAACGTGAAGCCAAAACCCTCTATTGATAAGAAAAGTCCGTTTATCGTCACTTATGCCTTCGAAAGCCTTATTACTCGGTTTAAATGGTTTCATAATTTCATTATTAATTTTAAGTTGAATTTTTTTACATTTTTTTTAAAACAGATTATAATTGAATGTTTACCTCGGGAAACATTAAGCTAAAACTCTCTATTAACAGGAAAAGTCCATTTATTATCGCTCATGACTTCAAAAGCCTTATTACTCGCTTTAAATGGTCTCATGATCTCATTATTGATTTTAAGTTGAATTTTTTTATATTTTTTTTAAAACTGATTATAATTGAATGTTTACCTCTGGAATCGTGGTGCTAAAGCCTTCATTTGACATAAAAAGAGCATTTATAGTCACTCATGCCTTCAAAATCCTTATTACTCGCTTTCAATGATTTTATAGTCTCATTATTGATTTCAAGTTGAATTTTTTTATTTTTAGTCAAAACAGATTATGATTGAATGTTTACCATGGGAAACATTAAGCTAAAACCCTCTATTAACAGGAAAAGTCCATTTATTGTCGCTCGTGCCTTATAAAGCTTTATTACTCGCTTTAAATGGTTTTATAATCTCATTATTGATTTGAAGTTGAATTTTTTTATATTTTTTTTTAAAACAGATTATAATTGAATGCTTACCTTGGGAAACGTGAAGCTAAAACCTTCTATTGATAAGAAAGTCCATTTATCGTCACTCATGCCTTCGAAAGCCTTATTACTCGCTTTAAATTGTTTCATAATTTCATTATTGATTTTAAGTTGAATTTTTTTACATTTTTTTAAAAACAGATTATAATTGAATGTTTACCTCGAAAAACGTTAAGCTAAAACCCTCTGTTAACAGGAAAACTCCATTTATTATCACTTATGCAATCAAAAGCCTTATTACTCGCTTTAAATGGTTTCATGATCTCATTATTGATTTTAAGTTGAATTTTTTTATTTTTTTTTAAAACTGATTATAATTGAATGTTTACCTCGGGAAACGTGGGGCTAAAGCCTTCATTTGACATAAAAAGAGCATTTATAGTCACTCATGCCTTCAAAATCTTTATTACTCGCTTTCAATGATTTTATAGTCTCATTATTGATTTCAAGTGGAATTTTTTTACATCTTGTGTTAAAACAGATTATAATTGAATGTTTACCTTGGGAAACGTTAAGCTAAAACCCTCTATTAATAGGAAAAGTCCATTTATTATCGCTCATGCCTTCAAAAGCCTTATTACACGCTTTAAATGGTTTCCTAATCTCATTACTAATTTTGAGTTGAATTTTTTTACATTTTTTAAAAACTAATTGTAATTGAATATTTAACTCGGGAAACATGGGGCTAAAGCCCTCATTTGACATAAAAAGAGCATTTATAGTCACTCATACCTTCAAAATCCTTATTACTGACTTTCAATGGTTTTATAGTCTCATTATTGATTACAAGTTGAATGTTTTTATTTTTAGTTAAAACAGATTATGATTGGATGTTTACCGTGGAAAACGTTAAGCTAAAACCCTCTATTAACAGGAAAAGTCCATTTATTGTCACTCATGCCTTCAAAAGTCGTATTACTCGCTTTAAATAGTTTTATAACCTCATTATTGATTTCAAGTTGAATTTTTTTGAATTTTTGTCAAAACAGATTATAATTGAATGCTTACCTTGGGAAACGTGAAGCTAAAACCCTCTATTGACAAGAAAAGTCCATTTACTGTCGCTCATGCCTACAAAAGCCTTATTACTCGCTTTAAATGGTTTTATAATCTCTGTATTGATTTTAAGTTGAATTTTTTTACATTTTTATTTAAAACAGATTATAATTGAACGTTTACCTCGAGAAACGTTAAGCTAAAACCCTCTATTAATAGGAAAAGTCCATTTTTTGTCACTCATGCCTTCAAAAGCCTTATTACTCGCATTAAATGATTTTATAATCTCATTGTCGATTTCAAGATGAATGTTTTTATATTTTTTGTTAAAACAGATTATAATTGAGTGCTTGCCTTGGGTAACATAAAGCTAAAACCCTCTATTGACAAGAAAAGTCTATTTATTGTCGCACATGCCTTCAAAAGCCTTATTACTCGCTTTAAATGGTTTCATAATTTCATTATTAATTTTAAGTTGAATTTTTTTACATTTTTTTTAAAACAGATTATAATTGAATGTTTACCTCGGGAAACGTTAAGCTAAAACTCTCTATTAACAGGAAAAGTCCATTTATTATCGCTCATGCCTTCAAAAGCCTTATTACTCGCTTTAAATGGTCTCATGATCTCATTATTGATTTTAAGTTGAATTTTTTTATATTTTTTTTAAAACTGATTATAATTGAATGTTTACCTCTGGAATCGTGGGGCTAAGGCCTTCATTTGTCATAAAAAGAGCA
Source organism: Theobroma cacao (assembly GCF_053813885.1). Taxonomy (NCBI): domain Eukaryota; kingdom Viridiplantae; phylum Streptophyta; class Magnoliopsida; order Malvales; family Malvaceae; genus Theobroma; species Theobroma cacao. The sequence continues at coordinate 22,722,304 of NC_142640.1, read as the reverse complement.
TTTATAGTCACTCATGCCTTCAAAATCCTTATTACTCGCTTTCAATGGTTTTATAGTCTCATTATTGATTTCAAGTGGAATTTTTTTACATCTTGTGTTAAAACAGATTATAATTGAATGTTTACCTCGGAAAACGTTAAGCTAAAACCATCTATTAATACGAAAAGTCCATTTATTATTGCTCATGCCTTCAAAAGCCTTATTACACGCTTTAAATGGTTTCCTAATCTCATTACTGATTTTGACTTGAATGTTTTTACATTTTTCTAAAACTAATTATAATTGAATGTTTACCTCGGGAAACGTGGCGCTAAAGCCCTCATTTGACATAAAAAGAGCATTTATAGTCACTCATGCCTTCAAAATCCTTATTACTCACTTTCAATGGTTTTATAGTCTCATTATTGATTTCAAGTTGAATTTTTTTACATTTTTAGTTAAAATAGAATATGATTGAATGTTTACCACGGGAAACGTTAAGCTAAAACCCTCTATTAATAGGAAAAGTCCATTTATTGTCACTCATGCCTTTAAAAGCCTTATTACTCGCTTTAAATGGTTTGATATTATCATTATTCATTTCAAGTTGAATTTTTTTACATTTTTGTTAAAACAGATTATAATTGAATGCTTACCTTGGGAAACGTGAAGCCAAAACCCTCTATTGATAAGAAAAGTCCGTTTATCGTCACTTATGCCTTCGAAAGCCTTATTACTCGGTTTAAATGGTTTCATAATTTCATTATTAATTTTAAGTTGAATTTTTTTACATTTTTTTTAAAACAGATTATAATTGAATGTTTACCTCGGGAAACATTAAGCTAAAACTCTCTATTAACAGGAAAAGTCCATTTATTATCGCTCATGACTTCAAAAGCCTTATTACTCGCTTTAAATGGTCTCATGATCTCATTATTGATTTTAAGTTGAATTTTTTTATATTTTTTTTAAAACTGATTATAATTGAATGTTTACCTCTGGAATCGTGGTGCTAAAGCCTTCATTTGACATAAAAAGAGCATTTATAGTCACTCATGCCTTCAAAATCCTTATTACTCGCTTTCAATGATTTTATAGTCTCATTATTGATTTCAAGTTGAATTTTTTTATTTTTAGTCAAAACAGATTATGATTGAATGTTTACCATGGGAAACATTAAGCTAAAACCCTCTATTAACAGGAAAAGTCCATTTATTGTCGCTCGTGCCTTATAAAGCTTTATTACTCGCTTTAAATGGTTTTATAATCTCATTATTGATTTGAAGTTGAATTTTTTTATATTTTTTTTTAAAACAGATTATAATTGAATGCTTACCTTGGGAAACGTGAAGCTAAAACCTTCTATTGATAAGAAAGTCCATTTATCGTCACTCATGCCTTCGAAAGCCTTATTACTCGCTTTAAATTGTTTCATAATTTCATTATTGATTTTAAGTTGAATTTTTTTACATTTTTTTAAAAACAGATTATAATTGAATGTTTACCTCGAAAAACGTTAAGCTAAAACCCTCTGTTAACAGGAAAACTCCATTTATTATCACTTATGCAATCAAAAGCCTTATTACTCGCTTTAAATGGTTTCATGATCTCATTATTGATTTTAAGTTGAATTTTTTTATTTTTTTTTAAAACTGATTATAATTGAATGTTTACCTCGGGAAACGTGGGGCTAAAGCCTTCATTTGACATAAAAAGAGCATTTATAGTCACTCATGCCTTCAAAATCTTTATTACTCGCTTTCAATGATTTTATAGTCTCATTATTGATTTCAAGTGGAATTTTTTTACATCTTGTGTTAAAACAGATTATAATTGAATGTTTACCTTGGGAAACGTTAAGCTAAAACCCTCTATTAATAGGAAAAGTCCATTTATTATCGCTCATGCCTTCAAAAGCCTTATTACACGCTTTAAATGGTTTCCTAATCTCATTACTAATTTTGAGTTGAATTTTTTTACATTTTTTAAAAACTAATTGTAATTGAATATTTAACTCGGGAAACATGGGGCTAAAGCCCTCATTTGACATAAAAAGAGCATTTATAGTCACTCATACCTTCAAAATCCTTATTACTGACTTTCAATGGTTTTATAGTCTCATTATTGATTACAAGTTGAATGTTTTTATTTTTAGTTAAAACAGATTATGATTGGATGTTTACCGTGGAAAACGTTAAGCTAAAACCCTCTATTAACAGGAAAAGTCCATTTATTGTCACTCATGCCTTCAAAAGTCGTATTACTCGCTTTAAATAGTTTTATAACCTCATTATTGATTTCAAGTTGAATTTTTTTGAATTTTTGTCAAAACAGATTATAATTGAATGCTTACCTTGGGAAACGTGAAGCTAAAACCCTCTATTGACAAGAAAAGTCCATTTACTGTCGCTCATGCCTACAAAAGCCTTATTACTCGCTTTAAATGGTTTTATAATCTCTGTATTGATTTTAAGTTGAATTTTTTTACATTTTTATTTAAAACAGATTATAATTGAACGTTTACCTCGAGAAACGTTAAGCTAAAACCCTCTATTAATAGGAAAAGTCCATTTTTTGTCACTCATGCCTTCAAAAGCCTTATTACTCGCATTAAATGATTTTATAATCTCATTGTCGATTTCAAGATGAATGTTTTTATATTTTTTGTTAAAACAGATTATAATTGAGTGCTTGCCTTGGGTAACATAAAGCTAAAACCCTCTATTGACAAGAAAAGTCTATTTATTGTCGCACATGCCTTCAAAAGCCTTATTACTCGCTTTAAATGGTTTCATAATTTCATTATTAATTTTAAGTTGAATTTTTTTACATTTTTTTTAAAACAGATTATAATTGAATGTTTACCTCGGGAAACGTTAAGCTAAAACTCTCTATTAACAGGAAAAGTCCATTTATTATCGCTCATGCCTTCAAAAGCCTTATTACTCGCTTTAAATGGTCTCATGATCTCATTATTGATTTTAAGTTGAATTTTTTTATATTTTTTTTAAAACTGATTATAATTGAATGTTTACCTCTGGAATCGTGGGGCTAAGGCCTTCATTTGTCATAAAAAGAGCATTTATAGTCACTCATGCCTTCAAAATCCTTATTACTCGCTTTCAATGGTTTTATAGTCTCATTATTGATTTCAAGTGGAATTTTTTTACATCTTGTGTTAAAACAGATTATAATTGAATGTTTACCTCGAAAAACGTTAAGCTAAAACCATCTATTAATAGGAAAAGTCCATTTATTATTGCTCATGCCTTCAAAAGCCTTATTACACGCTTTAAATGGTTTCCTAATCTCATTACTGATTTTGACTTGAATGTTTTTACATTTTTCTAAAACTAATTATAATTGAATGTTTACCTCGGGAAACGTGGCGCTAAAGCCCTCATTTGACATAAAAAGAGCATTTATAGTCACTCATGCCTTCAAAATCCTTATTACTCACTTTCAATGGTTTTATAGTCTCATTATTGATTTCAAGTTGAATTTTTTTACATTTTTAGTTAAAATAGAATATGATTGAATGTTTACCACGGGAAACGTTAAGCTAAAACCCTCTATTAATAGGAAAAGTCCATTTATTGTCACTCATGCCTTTAAAAGCCTTATTACTCGCTTTAAATGGTTTGATATTATCATTATTCATTTCAAGTTGAATTTTTTTACATTTTTGTTAAAACAGATTATAATTGAATGCTTACCTTGGGAAACGTGAAGCCAAAACCCTCTATTGATAAGAAAAGTCCGTTTATCGTCACTTATGCCTTCGAAAGCCTTATTACTCGCTTTAAATGGTTTCATAATTTCATTATTAATTTTAAGTTGAATTTTTTTACATTTTTTTTAAAACAGATTATAATTGAATGTTTACCTCGGGAAACATTAAGCTAAAACTCTCTATTAACAGCAAAAGTCCATTTATTATCGCTCATGCCTTCAAAAGCCTTATTATTCGCTTTAAATGGTTTAATGATCTCATTATTGATTTTAAGTCACTCATGCCTTCAAAATCCTTATTACTCGCTTTCAATGGTTTTATATTCTCATTATTGATTTCAAGCTGAATTTTTTTATATTTTTTGTTAGAACAGATTATAATTGAATGCTTACCTTGGGAAACGTGAAGCTAAAACCCTCTATTGGCAAGAAAAGTCCATTTACCGTCGCTCATGCCTACAAAGGCCTTATTACTCGCTTTAAATGGTTTTATAATCTCATTATTGATTTTAAGTTGAATTTTTTTACAAATTTATTTAAAACAGATTATAATTGAATGTTTACCTCGGGAATTGTTAAGCTAAAACCCTCTATTAATAGGAAAAGTCCATTTTTTGTCACTCATGCCTTCAAAAGCCTTATTACTCGCATTAAATGGTTTTATAATCTCATTATCGATTTCAAGATGAATTTGTTTTATATTTTTTGTTAAAACAGATTATAATTGAGTGCTTGCCTTGGGTAACATGAAGCTAAAACCCTCTATTGACAAGAAAAGTCTATTTATTATCGCTCATGCCTTCAAAAGCCTTATTACTCGCTTTAAATGGTTTCATAATTTCATTATTAATTTTAAGTTGAATTTTGTTAGATTTTTTTTAAAACAAATTATAATTGAATGTTTACCTCGGGAAACGTTAAGCTAAAACTCTCTATTAACAGGAAAAGTCCATTTATTATCGCTCTTGCCTTCAAAAGCCTTATTATTCGCTTTAAATGGTTTCATGATCTCATTATTGATTTTAAGTCACTCATGCCTTCAAAATCCTTATTACTCGCTTTCAATGGTTTTATATTCTCATTATTGATTTCAAGTTGAATTTTTTTATTTTTAGTCAAAACAGACTATGATTGAATGTTTACCAAGGGAAACGTTAAGCTAAAACCCTCTATTAATAGAAAAAGTCCATTTATTGTCGCTCATGCCTTCAAAAGTCTTATTACTCACTTTCAATGGTTTTATAGTCTCATTATTGATTTCAAGTCGAATTTTTTTACATTTTTAGTTAAAACAGATTATGATTGAATGTTTACCACGGGAAACGTTAAGCTAAAACCCTCTATTAATAGGAAAAGTCCAATTATTGTCGCTCATGCCTTTAAAAGCCTTATTACTCGCTTTAAATGGTTTCATAATTTCATTATTAATTTTAAGTTGAATTTTTTAACATTTTTTTTAAAACAGATTATAATTGAATGTTTACCTCAAGAAACGTTAAGCTAAAACTCTCTATTAACAGGAAAAGTCCATTTATTATCCCTCATGCCTTCAAAAGCCTTATTATTCGCTTTAAATGGTTTCATGATCTCATTATTGATTTTAAGTTGAATTTTTTTATATTTTTTTTAAAACTGATTATAATTGAATGTTTACCTCGGGAAACGTGGGGCTAAAGCCTTCATTTGACATAAAAAGAGCATTTATAGTCACTCATGCCTTCAAAATCCTTATTACTCGCTTTCAATGGTTTTATATTCTCATTATTGATTTCAAGTTGAATTTTTTCATTTTTAGTCACAACAGATTATGATTGAATGTTTACCATGAAAAACGTTAAGCTAGAACCCTCTATTAACCGGAAAAGTCCATTTATTGTCGCTCATGCCTTCAAAAGCCATATTACTCGCTTTAAATGGTTTTATAATCTCATTATTGATTTCAAGCTGAATTTTTTTGAATTTTTGTTAAAACAGATTATAATTGAATGCTTACCTCGGGAAACGTGAACCTAAAACCCTCTATTGACAAGAAAAGTCCATTTACTGTTGCTCATGCCTACAAAAGCCTTATTACTCGTTTTAAATGGTTTTATAATCTCATTATTGATTTTAAGTTGAATTTTTTTACATTTTTATTTAAAACATATTATAATTGAATGCTTACCTTGGGAAACGTGAAGCCAAAACCCTCTATTGATACAAAAAGTCCATTTATCGTCAGTTATGCCTTCGAAAGCCTTGTTACTCGCTTTAAATGGTTTCATAATTTCATTATTAATTTTGAGTTGAATTTTTTTACCTTTTTTTTTGAAACAAATTCTAATTGAATGTTTACCTCGGGAAACGTTAAGCTAAAACTCTCTATTAACAGGAAAAGTCCATTTATTATCGCTCATGCCTTCAAAAGCCTTATTACACGCTTTAACTGGTTTCATGATCTCATTATTGATTTTAAGTTGAATTTTTTTATATTTTTTTTAAAACTGATTATAATTGAATGTTTACCTCGGGAAACGTGGGGCAAAACCCTTCATTTGACATAAAAAGAGCTTTGATAGTCACTTATACCTTCAAAATCCTTATTACTCGCTTTCAATGGTTTTAAATTCTCATTATTGATTTCAAGTTGAATTTTTTTATTTTTATTCAAAACAGATTATGATTGAATGTTTACCATGGGAAATGTTCAGCTAAAACCCTCTATTAATAGGAAAAGTCCATTTATTATCGCTCATGCCTTCAAAAGCCTTATTACACGCTTTAAACGGTTTCCTAATCTCATTATTGATTTTGAGTTGAATTTTTTTACAATTTTTTAAAACTAATTATAATTGAATGTTTACCTCGAGAAACGTGTGGCTAAAGCCCTTATTTGACATAAAAAGAGCATTTATAGTCACTCATGCCTTCAAAATCCTTATTACTCACTTTCAATGGTTTTATACTCTCATTTTTGATTTCAAGTTGAATTTTTTTACATTTTTAGTTAAAATAGAATATGATTGAATGTTTACCACAGGAAACGTTCAGCTAAAACCCTCTATTAACAGGAAAAGTCCATTTATTGTCGCTCAGGCCTTTAAAAGCCTTATTACTCGCTTTAAATGGTTTGATATTCTCATTATTGATTTCAAGTTGAATTTTTTTACATTTTTGTTAAAACAGATTATAATTGAATGCTTACCTTGGGCAACGTGAAGCCAAAACCCTCTATTGATAAGAAAAGTCCATTTATCGTCACTTATGCCTTCGAAAGCCTTATTACTCGCTTTAGATGGTTTCATAATTTCATTATTAATTTTAAGTTGAATTTTTTACATTTTTTTTAAAATAGATTATAATTGAATGTTTACCTCGGGAAACGTTAAGCTAAAACTCTCTACTAATGGGAAAAGTCCATTTATTATCGCTCATGCCTTCAAAAGCCTTATTACTCGCTTTAAATGGTTTCATGATCTCATTATTGATTTTAAGTTGAATTTTTTATATTTTTTTTAAAACTGATTATAATTGAATATTTACCTCGAGAAACGTGGGGCAAAAGCCTTCATTTGACATAAAAAGAGCATTTATAGTCACTCATGCCTTCAAAATCCTTATTACTCGCTTTCAATGGTTTTATATTCTCATTATTGATTTCAAGTTGAATTTTTTTATTTTTAGTCAAAACAGATTATGATTAAATGTTTACCATGGGAAACGTTAAGCTAAAACCCTCTATTAATAGGAAAAGTCCATTTATTGTCGCTAATGCCTTCAAAAGCCTTATTACTCGCTTTAAATGGTTTTATAATCTCATTATTGATTTCAAGTTGAATATTTGTATATTTTTTGTTAAAACAGATTATAATTGAATGCTTACCTTGGGAAACGTGAAGCTAAAACCCTCTATTGGCATGAAAAGTTCATTTACTGTCGCTCATGCCTACAAAAGCCTTATTACTCGCTTTAAATTGTTTTATAATCTCATTATTGATTTTAAGTTGAATTTTTTTACATATTTATTTAAAACAGATTATAATTGAATATTTACCTCGGGAAACGTTAAGCTAAAACCCACTATTAATAGGAAAAGTCCATTTTTTGTCACTCATGCCTTCAAAAGCCTTATTACTCGCATTAAATGGTTTTATAATCTCATTATCGATTTCAAGATGAATTTTTTTATATTTTTTGTTAAAACAGATTATAATTGAGTGCTTGCCTTGGGTAACATGAAGCTAAAACCCTCTACTGACAAGAAAAGTCTATTTATTGTCGCTCATGCCTTCAAAAGCCTTATTACTCGCTTTAAATGGTTTAATGATCTCATTATTGATTTTAAGTTGAATTTTTTATATTTTTTTTAAAACTGATTATAATTGAATATTTACCTCGAGAAACGTGGGGCAAAAGCCTTCATTTGACATAAAAAGAGCATTTATAGTCACTCATGCCTTCAAAATCCTTATTACTTGCTTTCAATTGTTTTATATTCTCATTATTGATTTCAAGTTGAATTTTTTTATTTTTAGTCAAAACAGATTATGATTAAATGTTTACCATGGGAAACGTTAAGCTAAAACCCTCTATTAGTAGGAAAAGTCCATTTATTGTCGCTAATGCCTTCAAAAGCCTTATTACTCGCTTTAAATGGTTTTATAATCTCAATATTGATTTCAAGTTGAATATTTGTGTATTTTTTGTTAAAACAGATTATAATTGAATGCTTACCTTGGGAAACGTGAAGCTAAAACCCTCTATTGGCATGAAAAGTTCATTTACTGTCGCTCATGCCTACAAAAGCCTTATTACTCGCTTTAAATTGTTTTATAATCTCATTATTGATTTTAAGTTGAATTTTTTTACATATTTATTTAAAACAGATTATAATCGAATATTTACCTCAGGAAACGTTAAGCTAAAACCCACTATTAATAGGAAAAGTCCATTTTTTGTCACTCATGCCTTCAAAAGCCTTATTACTCGCATTAAATGGTTTTATAATCTCATTATCGATTTCAAGATGAATTTTTTTATATTTTTTGTTAAAACAGATTATAATTGAGTGCTTGCCTTGGGTAACATGAAGCTAAAACCCTCTACTGACAAGAAAAGTCTATTTATTGTCGCTCATGCCTTCAAAAGCCTTATTACTCGCTTTAAATGGTTTCATGATCTCATTATTGATTTTAAGTTGAATTATTTATATTTTTTTTAAAATTGATTATAATTGAATATTTACCTCGAGAAACGTGAGGCAAAAGCCTTCATTTGACATAAAAAGAGCATTTATAGTCACTCATGCCTTCAAAATCCTTATTACTCGCTTTCAATGGTTTTATATTCTCATTATTGATTTCAAGTTGAATTTTTTTATTTTTAGTCAAAACAGATTATGATTAAATGTTTACCATGGGAAACGTTAAGCTAAAACCCTCTATTAATAGGAAAAGTCCATTTATTGTCGCTAATGCCTTCAAAAGCCTTATTACTCGCTTTAAATGGTTTTATAATCTCATTATTGATTTCAAGTTGAATATTTGTATATTTTTTGTTAAAACAGATTATAATTGAATGCTTACCTTGGGAAACGTGAAGCTAAAACCCTCTATTGGCATGAAAAGTTCATTTACTGTCGCTCATGCCTACAAAAGCCT